>NW_001865039.1:161298-280720 GCF_000002865.3 Monosiga brevicollis MX1 | reverse complement strand
GCGTGTGTGTGTGTGTGTGTGTGTTGCGGCAACCATCAGCAGCATGAGCGCCAACGTCAAGTTCACCTGCCTCAACTGCCGGGTCGGCTTTCCAACGGCCGAAGCGCAGCGTGTGCACTACAAGACGGAATGGCATCGTTATAACTTGAAGCGCAAGGTTGCAGGCATGGCCCCGCTGACCGCCGACGCCTTTCGCGCTCGCGTGACACAACAGCGCCAGGAGGCGGAGGACAACGCTGCCCAGGCCAAGGCTGACTACGAGGTTTGACCCTGACCTTACCAGTCACTGTGGCTCACCTCTGACCGCTCTGCGTTTCTTCCGGTGTTCCTCCACCCTACCCTCCCACCCAAGCCTTGTGCACCTCGGCTCACCCCTTGTCCGCATCCGTGCCTGCCGCTGCTGCTCCCCCCCGCAGTGCACGCCGTGCCGCAAATCGTTTCGCAGCAAGAATGCTCTCGAGTCACACCTGCAATCCAAGAAGCATCTTCAGATGATCATGCCATCCTCTACATCGAGCGAACGCACCCCTGAAGCAGCCGAAGCCGGTGCCCCCACCGATGCATCCATCACCCCTGCTCGTCCCACCCCGATGGCAACCGCGGCCGCAGCGTCCACCACATCCATTCCAGACGCACACCGTCAACCCATCGCTGAGCAGAATCGCAAGTACGACGAGCTTGCTCGCCGCTGGGAGGAAAAACTCGCTCAGGAAAAGCTTCGTGAGGCAGCCCCGGTCGAGACTGACAAGGCCGAGCTAACTCCCGCTACCGAGACCGCCAAGGAACAGCCGCCCGCCGAGGCAGAGGCTGAAGCCGAGTTTGTCGAAGAGCCCGTTCTCGAGCCCCAAGACTGCATCTTTGACACATACCGTGCTGATTCCTTCGAGGCCAACATTGAGTACATGTCTTCACGTCACGGTTTTTTCATTCCAAACGTGGAGTTTGTTGTTGACCTGGAGGGCCTCGTCCGCTACCTGCAGCTCAAGGCCGGCAATTATTTCACCTGCCTGTATTGTAACAAGCAGCTGGCTGACCTCGAGGGCGTCCGCAAACACATGGAGGATAAGGGCCACAAGATGATTGACTACTCCGAAGAGGGACAGCTTGAGCTGGGTGACTTTTACGACTTTAGCTCCACATACCCCGATGACAGCAACCTGACAGATGCCGAGCGTGACGCTGATCTGACCCTTGCCGTTCATCAACACCAAGGCCAACTGCACCGCGATGGCTTTGACTTGGTCCTGCCCTCGGGTCGCCGGGCTGGTCACCGCGAACTCAACCGCTACTACAAGCAGCACTTCAAGGCGCGCGATGAGCGTGACTCGGTCCGCATTGGTCGCATTGTCGCTCAGTACCGAGCCCTGGGTCATAAGGGTGTTGAATTGCCGAGTGAGAAGGTGCGCCGTGACCAGGCTTACGGCATCCGCTGGCAGCGCGACAAGCGCCTCGAGATTGGCATGAAGCACAACAGCCTCCAGTTTCACTACCGTGAACAAGTGCTCCAGTGAGCGCATCGCCTGTCCTTGCGGCCGAGTTCTGCGCCACTCGTGTGTGCAACCTCGTGTTCCCTCCGCATTGGGTTTGGACCAGTACCCCAATGCCTGGGCATTCTATCCATGCTCTTTATGTTTTTGGTTGTTGCGTTGTGTTGGGTCTGTGCTCGATGCATGTTTGATGGCTTGTCTTCATGTCCTTTCAATTTCCTTATCATCTTGCTATGGATGTCATGTCATGTCTGTTGTACCACAAGCAAAGGCTTGCGTTGGCCTCGGGCAACCGATTGGCGTGGCCGCGGGCTCTGTGACGGGCCGTGCCCGTGTCAAAAGTACGGGGGGATGGGGCAAACAAACGGAGGAAGGGAGGCAGGGAAGAATTCGGCTTTGTGGATGTTCGATCAGCCTTTTATGTCTTGCGCTTAGTCAATTGATCGAGTTGATGCCTCCTCTTCTTTGGTGGTGAGCTGACTTGCTGAGACTTGACGAATTACGGCCAAGCATAATGCCATTGTGAATGGCAGCTGTGCTCAATTGATGTGATCCTTGGAATCAGTGTTGGCTTCGACTCAATAGCCAACTGCATGGGGGCACGCGAGCCTCTCGCTACGGCAAACTTCCGGTTCTTTGACTGCTTGGCACGTAAGGCCAGGCCCAAGGAACACGGATTGAGCAAGAAGGAAAGCTTGCTTAGGCAATAGAGGGGGTGAGCTCGAGCAACTCATCCGGCCCGGCAGGTACCAGGTCGTGAAAAAAGTACATGTCCAACTGACATGCGCCGTCCGAGCCCTTTGTCACACAAGGGGCAAAGGCGTGGTCAAAGACAATGTCACGATATGTGTACGAATGGCGGGCTTGCACTGTAGCAGCCGTGTGAGGATCCACACCCTGCGACCATGTGTTCGAGATGTCGCGGAGCGGTATCAGACAGCAAAGTTGAGAAGCATGATTGGGTGTAAGAACGTGGAGGGTGCAATCAAAAGAAAGCCGGCAATACCTCGATGATGGCAATGATTTCAACGTTATTCTTCATCAGGTGGGAGCGAATCATTTCTCTGCGCAGTGGAGATGAAAAAAAAAACAGCAACCATGAGCATCTGTTGCTGCCTGAGAGTTGAGGCAGGCGTACGTGCAACGTTTCGTGCGACGTGTGCGACCGTGCGTACTTGCGGGCCTCAAGGCTGGGAAAGTCAGACTTGTCCTCGGACGGAACACCCTCGCGTGCTACATGGCAGAACGGCAACCCAGTACACATGAGTATATATCAGCACCGAAGTATCTACAGCAAGACAGCAAGGTGGGCTCGTGCTTCACAGGACGTACCGCCTTGTGCAACATCAATGTCCCGCTGCAAAACGTCAGGAAAGCCAAAGTCCCGGCGAGCGTTGAATTCTAGGAATGCAAGTGTGTGTGTTTGATGTCAGGAGTGCTGTGAGGCGTACCAAAAGGCACCGATGCGCCGCTTGAGCGCACGAGCTGGGCGCACGGCGAGACCAAAAAGGCGCGGCCCTCGATGCTCCGAAAGTAGAACACATGTTGCACTCACTTTTGTCAGTCGCAGTGCGGAGCTCAGGTGGCATGAGTGGGGACCAGGGATCAATCTGATGTGTGATCACGTTGGGCAACACCAAAAGCAGCACGCCACCAAGCTCATCCTGATGTCCAAAACAGGGACCAGCCATAATCAGTGCAGGCGCCAAGTCGATCAGGACAGAGCCAGAGCAACAAGGGGCAGCAGCACCGACAGGAACGTACGGCCGGGTGTGTGAGGCGCATGGCGTGAGTTTGGAAGAAGATTTTGCCGTGTGGCTCAACCTCACGATGCAAAACAGCGTAAAGGCGCACGTGGCACTCCACGAGCGGATTGGGGTGGATTTCAGTAGCCTGGACCATAAAGTGCCACTGAAAAGGAGCCCAAGGATTGAGTACGGACGAAAGGACAAAAGGGAGAGGTGCGACTAGCAGCTGCGAGGCGCCGGCCTTGGCAGTGCTGAGCAAAGCATCAAGTGCAACAGTTCAAACGCCGTTGCAAGGCTAACCTGGTCGCGCACGGCACGGATGACGGCCTTGTTGGAAAAGATGACGCTGCGTGACCGGGTGGTGCCGCGCGAGAATCGGGTGAAGAGGACGCCAATCAGGACGCTATCGACAAATAGGCCCACGATGGCTTGGGAGAGCACGACAAACGGGCCAGCCAAGCAATCATTAAAGTAGGGATCGGGAACGCCATAGCCAATGGTAGTGAGGCTCTCGAGGCTGAGCATGAAGGCCTGGCGGAAGGTCTTGAGCTCCAGCCCGCATGCACTGCTGCTCCAGTGGAAGAGGCCGGCGTAGACGACACAGACAACGACGTAGAGAAACATCATAATGACAACAATCTTCCAGGTGGCAAGGTTGACGAGGAAGTGAAACCAGTCGGAGCGGTACAGGCGAAAGGCATGCAGCGGCATGGAACGACGGACGGCGAAGCGACCCAGAGACTGGTAGAAGCGGGCATCACGATCGAGCAGGCGCGGGTAGCGCACGCCCGGGGTCTGGGGCGCTGTGGTGATGCGTTTGGTCCAGGAACGCATGCGGCTAGTGGCCTTGACCATGTGAAAGATATCATCTTGCTGGTGGATTTGTTCGGTCGAGGCGACGCGACGTAGACCCTCTGATCCATTAGAGCCAGCGTGGTCTGCTGGCCTCAGGTGGCTGCCGTCATCTGCATTGTGGATTGTGGAGTTGAGGGGCGTTTCGCGCAGGGAGGCGTTGCTGCGAGAGACTTCTGAGTGCAGCGTGGCGGCGTCCACGTCCACAACCGTGGTAGAAGCGTATGAGACCCGCCGTGGAGAGTTTTGAGCTGCGGCTGCCATGTTGACTGCGCCCGCGCAAACGTCTGGTTGTGATGGACCGAGCAGTGGCTCGCGTACGGCGTCCCACGAGCCTGATGAAGCAGCCGACCTCTTATTCAAACGCCCCCACATGCCCAGCAGCCACCCAAAAGGTGGAGCCTCCTTGTGATCACCGTATGTGCCGCCGTGACTGCCGTGCAGTCTAACGAGACCCGAAGAGAAGTCAAGTGTGTGTGAAAGAAAAAAAAAAATCATGGTTCTTCTCAATCTTGTGCCGTAGGCTATTGCTGCTTCATCTTCTTCCTGGCCTTGAGTTGCTTCCCCCTCTTTCGTCTGGAACACTTTCGTCATGTTGAGTCGTGGCTGTGTTGCTGCTTCGTCGGATGGCAGCCAGAAGAGGTCAAGACCGTTGTTTATTGGATTTGAAAGGTCTATTAGAAAAAAAGAAGTCTGGGGGCAGCAGATGGCGCGAGGTAGTTTGAAATCGCTGGGCACGGGACACGGGGAGTGGTGTACTCGTGAATACCGTGATACCATGACAAGTGGCGACTCGCTGACCAGGCGCAACAAGATGCGGGGGAAAAAAGAAGGCAAGGAAAAAAAAGACTGGGGAAGCTAACCCGATTGACAAGGAAACCAACCGAAGGCACATGACAATCAACAAGTACACGGCAGAGATATGAAGGCGTACTAAGGCTTCCAAATCATCTGCACAACTCTGTATATTTGCTTTGAAAAAGAATCAAGAATCGCACGGTACAAACAAGAACGGACAGTAGACACCAACGGGGTGTGTGGATCGAGACGCGCATGGGGCTCGTTGCGCAAGCGGGAGCACATGACTCGGTGCTCAATGGTAACAAGCATTGAATGGCCAATTTACTCCTGCACGAGTTCTAGACCCATATAGGGCTTCCAGTAGGTGCCATTCAGGTAGTCCATGGTCAGAACCTTATCAAAGACGTCGACCACATCTTTATTAGCCACGCGAACGGTAAAGTCGCGGTTGACGGACTGCCAGCCCTCCTGCCCAAAAACTGGGTAGGATCCGGGGGGGCCTGGGTAGTCGGACGGAGACCAATTGCCGGTGGCAAGGGTGACGCGCTTGCCGTCGGCGATCCAGAACTTTTGATGGTTGTAAAAGCTGTAGGTAAAAGCATATGCGCTGCGAATCACGACGCCGTTTTGGTAGAGCGTCTCATAGCAAGACTTGGCAAGCTCGTAGTCAGTGGTACCGTAGATGCGGTAGGACACGAGCAAGGTAAGGTTGAGGCCAGCTTGAGTGACGTTGATCAGCTTCTCGCACAAGCGCTTGTCGGTGACCTGGTAGATGTAGAGGGCAAAGGATGTCTCGGCGCTGTCGATATCTTCCATGATTGTCGTGTAAGCGTAGTCGGGCGACGTCCAGATCTGAGCGTGCATGAATGATTGTGAGTAAGCATAGGTGGCTCTGTGTGTGTGTGTGTGTGTGTGTGGTTGTGTTGGTGTGGGTGGAACAAGGAGAGCGCATCCACCCGAAAAGACAGCGCCCCTGAGGCGGCAAGGGTGGATGTGCAGCGGTGGAGGTGTGTGGCCGTACCTCGACGTCAGTATTGACGCTGATGGCGGAAGGTTCTGGGGTGATGTAGGGACGATCCGGGCCCTGCGGCACGTTGACGGGCTGGAGGCTGGTATTGGTGATGATGGCCATGTCCTGAGGCGAGTAGGTGTGATCGAGCGTATAATTGTAGGTCTGAGCCCAATCCTGTTCGTATACGCTGAGCACGTATTTGGCCAGATCGGCGGCGGCATTGGTGCCTGAGAGGACGCGGGTGTTGGCGAGGAATGGTCAAGTGATGAGTCAAGGTGCACGTGGGAGACGTGGGAGCCGAGTGCCTGGGGCTGTGCGTCATCTGTGTTGACTCACCGGTGAAGAACATGGCGGCTTCGCGATCGTTGAGGATGGAGTTTTTGGTCCAGTTGACCGAGCCGATGGAGACTTCGACGCCGTCGCGGACGAGGACCTTGGAGTGCATAAAGGTGGTGCTGGTGTAATAGCGGATGTCAACGCCATTGAGCTTGAGGTAGTCGAGCGGGGTGATGACGCCCTCGCAGGTGTGGACGTTGTAGTCGTTGGTGATGATGCGAACGGCGACGCCGCGATGGACCGCGTTCAAGAGGGCGGGAAAGACGGGGAAGGGCTCGGCCGCGACCACGCTCACGTTGCACCCACCGCAGCCCGAGTACTATGGTGAGAACGGACGGGATCCGGAAGCGAGCCCAGGTGAGCGGCCAGGCCGGGGAGGGGGAGTGAGGGGGACGCCAGGGTGTGTGTACGGGGAGACAAACGTGGGGAGGGCGTACCGGGGAGCATCCTTGCCAGCTGCTAAAGCCGGGTGTGTAGATGTCGAGGGTCTTCTTGGCACCGTCGATAATCTTGACCAGCATCTCCGCGCTGTGATCGGGGGAAAAGTAGGGGGTAACATTGATGTCGACGCCAGACAGGGTGAGGGGTTTGAATGAGCTCACGTAGGTCTTGGACTGATGATCGTAGCTGGGGTCGCTTGGTGGGGGCGGCGGGGATGGCGGAGACGGCGGAGATGGCGGGGACGGCGGAGACGGCGGGGACGGCGGGGGAGCGGTACCTATGTTTGAAGGAAGATGAGCAAGTGGCGAGCAAATTGTTGATGAGCCACCACACGCTGTTATCAACGGCATGCAAGCCGGGGGGGGCAGCGATGCGTACCGTTACAGGCGCAACCAGCGGGGGAATGACACGAGTCGTCGTAGAGGATGCAGGCGTCGCCGCAGGCTTTGCTAATGGGAACGTGGCACGTCCTGCAGCACGATGGTGCCTCCAGGGAACCCGCAACGCCACCAACAAAGAGGAGGGCCACGACGCCGAGCGCCAACCAAAACGAGGCGCGCATCATGCCGATCCACACGAACAAGAGAGCAAATGCACACACACCCACCCCGACGAAGCGCAGCAGCACGGCACAGAGCAGAGAGGAGAGAGGAGCGAGAGAGAGAGAGATGAATTGGTTTGAGAAGGAGCAAAGACACAAAGGAAAAGAGAGGGGAGAGAGAGGAAATGAACCAGATGCTTAGGGCGTCAACTACAGGGTAAGGAAGAGACAGAGAGAGAGATAGAGAGAGAGAGGGAAGCCGTTGTGACCATGTGTTGGTGAAGGGGTGAGAGAGAGTACACACACATACACACGGAGCTTGATGTGACGCACACCATTGGGGTGAGACACACACACACACACACACACATGTCAAAAGGTGCTACATGTATTGCTCAATCGAGCTGTTGGGTAGCGAAGTATGACATTCGTGACCCTGGTCATCTCGTTGTGGGTGGGAGTGGACCACAAGCCGTGAGGGCTTGCAAGCCACTCTTGTGGCTGAGCCACGTCAATATAAACTAGTGCCCTCTAACTTTGTGTGCTTGATGTCTGCCATGTAAGCCTGGTTAAAGTTGTCGTTGTAATTTACCCTATTTTCTTGCTAATTTTCGCACTATTTTCTCTTATTTTTTTCTTTGCTGGCTTGTTTCTCCAGTGTGCGGCTTCTTCGCGTCGACTTTGGTGGCCTCGGGCGGTACCCAACCCTCACCACCTGCGGCTGCTCCAACCCCGCTGAGTCCAACCGCATAGCAGGTGCCACATCTTGACCAACTGACCGACTTGGACTTGTTTTGTCTTTCGCACACTCACACGCACTTCATGTACATGTAACAATTCTTTCTTTTTTAGGTGTTGTGCGTTCACTTTCACGCTTTCCTCTCTCTCTCTCTCTCTCACTGATTGAGCACAAATCCTCTCAAGTTTGGAGATCTGGAGAGCCGTCGGGATTGAGGGAATTGATACGCGCGGGCAGGGCAGGGCAGGGCGAAGCGACGGAGACAAGGGCAGCGACGCTGGGAATGGCGGCTACGGGGACGACGGCGGTCGATGAGGCCCAGCTGGGCTCGACATCGGTCTTGGACAACATTCCGGATGGTGGGACGGAGGTGTTGGCGCCCAGTGCGACGCTCGAGGTGAGTTCAGGGCCTGCAAACCGTGCCAGCGTGTGAGCCGGCCACTCACTCGGAGGCATATTGGAATGCAACACCGCCCTCCTTGCCGGCCTGTCCTCGTCTCTCGTCTGGTGCAATAGGTCGAGCGACCCATCAACCCAAACTTCATGTCCTACCTCGAGGACGACGTGCGCCGGCTGGCCGATGACATGAGCCGCCTATACGGCGGCCTCAAAACCAACCTTCGTGCCGTACGTCATACCCCAAACGGGCACGGCCAACACAGACACCCGGGCCTGCACAGCCGCCATACAGCCGCAGTCCCGCCCACAGACACACAGACATACACACACGGCCCGCTCACTCGCCCTTGACTGACGCCTCCCTCCTCGATCTGTGCCTGCCTCCATCCTCCCACAGGTCACGACACTGTCGGTCAAGTATGCCGAGGAGCATCAGAGTGGGCTTCGGGAAGTTGTCGCGGCCTCGGCTGAGCAACGGGCCGAGCTTGACGGCCTCATGAGCCAGTACGCACGCGTCATCTCAAAACAACGAGCCAGGAGCACCCACGACCATGCGCACACGTCGCTCCACCTTGCCGCTACTGACACCGACGTGCGACGCAACGACTGTTTGTTAGGGCGGAGGAGATTGATACGCTGATGAGCGACATTACGCCTCTATTGCAGACCATGTAAGTCACCGAAGGCCGCCATCCTCTGAGCACTCTGGTGTACGGCAAGCGGGGCAGCTCACGCGGTGGTACGATGACGTGGCCGGCAGTGCCCACGCAGACGAGCAATTACAACGGGTCGAAGTAGCGTTGGGCCTGCGCGACCCGAGTCCTTGAAGCTGTTGCCAGCAGTGGTGTCAAGGCTGCGACACTTGTCGAGGTCTTTGCTTGGCCAGGTCTCGAGGCCTGTTGATCTGCCTCAAGGCGGGGCGCTGAGCGCCTGAAATTGAGTCGAATGTCAAACACTATGGCAAGGTGGGAACGTGTGGCGGCAGCTGTTCCATGCATACAGAGGAGGCGTCAAAGCAGCACGCAAGGGAGTGAGAGGAGGCAGAGATCGACAAAGATCGACAAAGATCGACAAAGATCGACAAAGAATAGAGAAAAACAACAAAACAAAGATGGGACCCGGTGAGTCAGTGGGCAACGCCTCTTCAGGCCCAAGGTCCCTCTCTTCAAGTCACTCCGAGAAATCTAACCGCTTCAAAGAACGATCTTTTCTTCCATAAGGGCCATCAGCAACAAGAATAAGGAAGGAGGTTTTGAATCAAGGACGGTTGCGATTCTTGCTCAATTTACATGTTAATCAAGGAGACAGGGGCAGTCAGTCAAATGGGATCAAGTCGGTTACGAGGCGTCATAAAAGAAGGAAGAGATTAAAAAAAAAAAAAAAAGAGAGGCGGATGAAGGGTTGGCCAAGGCCGACTAAATTCGGGATGGCACTCATTCTAAAACTATGCTCAGAGGCAAATCACGCCGCTACGAGGCAAAAACTAAAACCGAGAGCGTCACAAGGACGGCGGACAGGGGATCTAGCAGTCAAAGATGAAGACGGCAGCAGCACGAGGACGGGGTCCAGCCGGGGGCAGGTTGTTGTTGGCCTCATTCATGGCCAGGTTGTGGGCTGCAGTCAAGCGCGAGGGCGAGGCTGGCACGATCTGGATGTTCGAGTTGTCATCCACTTCAGCGGCCTGCACTGAGGCCCGACGTGTCGGCATGGCATCCTCCTCCAGGACACGGGGCTGGACGGTGATGGGGCTAGCTTGCATCGTGTTGGCGTTGCACGAGCGAGGCAGGGGCTGATGCCAAGGCATGTTGTTGTTGTCGTTATTGTTGTTGATCTGCTGTTGTTGTTGTTGTTGTTGTTGTTGCTGGCGGCGGGTTTGGTAGGCGGCGAGGGTCTGCAAGAGTTGCTGGGCGCGCTGCTGGGCAAGTTGGCGCTCCAATTGTTGGTGCAGGAGCTGGGTGTTGTCACCCATGGTCATCTCGTGCACGGGGAGGATGGTTGAGGCACTGGTCGAGGCGTGAGTGGGTTTGAGGAGGGTCTGGAGTCGTGTCCAGAGGTGAGCGCGAAGTTGAGCCCGGCGTAACTCCTGAGTCTGCTCGGCGGTGGGCTTGTCGGTGGTGGCGCACGAGGCATCAGGAGCTTCAGCGGCACCAGCCGAGGCGGCGCGCTGGCGGAGGGAGCGGGCCAGGTCGACGCTGCTAACACTGCTACTGGCCGAGTGGAGGCGGCTGTGGGCCCGAGTAGGGTGCGAGACAGCCTGCTGGCGCCGCAGAGGCAGCGTGGAGGCCGAGGCAGCATTGCGCAGGAGCGCAGAGGCAGCGACAGCAGTGCTCGTGTTGCGGGAAGGACGGGAAGCCGGGCGGCGGAGAATGGGCATGGATGAACGACGATCCACACGAACAGGGGTCATGGTGCGACGACGGGGGGCCATCTTTTGCGGAGAAACGGTGGCGGTCGAGTGAAGCTGAGTGGCTAATAAGGGGGCTGGCTGAGATGGTTCTGTGCAATTTGCAGGAGATGATGATGATGGCCGGGTGTCGTGTTGGGGTACTTAGCAGGATGTTGAGGTGGTTGGAAAATGCCACCGAGACCGAGCCCGTGTCCCCAGGTCTTGATCGGAGACCACCCGCTTCCAGAGAACAGTGTTCATCTTCCCTCTTGATTCGCTGTTTCGTGTGTTCGTGTGTTTGTGTGTCAACGGTTCCTCTCTTCTATCGCAGCAGCAAGCGCGCGCCAACACCCATGCGTGCCAGCGCGTGCTTTTGATGCTTGGTGCGTAGGGAAGCGCACAACGAACGCGAACGGCTGATAGGTCTGAATCCAAACCAAACAAACATGCCCATAATCCCATGTGTGAAGATGTATGGGTATGTGGGATGAGACGAAAATTATGACCGCTCATCAGGGGTGTGCACATAAGCATTCATGGTCGTCTGAGCAACAGGGTCCATGAAACAACGTGTGCTCATACTTGCTGTTTGTGAGCCCATGCATGTTTGCATCAGCGTGGGCTCAAGGGGGATGACGGGTTGAGATGTGGCTTGGGACGCAGTGTGTTTGGGTACGGTCTGGGACACTTTAAAGGTCGGTTTGGGGTTTGTTGGGAGTGGTTTGCTCTGATCGCGTCATTGTGTGGACAGGAGGTCTCCCAAGCGCATCGAAGCAGACGATCACCACGTAACGCATGCGTACAATGTCATGATGTGGAAACATGCGTGTCCACAAGTTGGGTTGGCCTTGTGTGACGGATGTGGCCATTGCCGCTGCCACCCACGATCCCGCATCTTCTCAGCCAGTCAGCACCAAGGACCCGCGCTGACCGGTTTGGTTCATGGGCTCGACGGGGTTGGGAGGGAATTGAAGGGGCGTTGGACTAGTCAAGCCTTCACGGCGGAAAGGCAGAGTTCTCGGTCTGCGGGTTGACAAAGCCTTGCTTGCTTGCGATCTTCTCTTCTAGGTCGGATGGCCTGCGCAGCTTTGGCAGATCACGCAGCGGTTGGGGCTGTGGCGTTGGGGCCGACGCCGTGGTCGCTGCTCAACGCTCAAGATACAACGATGTCGGTTCCCATCTTGACCACCATCATCGGCGTGACGCGCTGACCGCGTGGAAGACCAGAGTGAGACAGGCTCGCGTCGGAGCATGAACAAGATCGCCCGCCCGCTCGACGAAATTCAGTTCGGAAACAACATCTACATGCGCACACCCGTCCGCAATCTGACCGCTTCAAAGCGCATGGCTCAGCAACGACAATTACTTGGGGTATCGGCCGCTGGAGTGCGACCTTGCCGACGACAGGATGCCTTCTTTGTCAGGCACCTGTTTGTCAGGCGCTCTCATATCCCCAAACGACGTACATTCGGGAAGGTGGCAGCGCTCGGCACTGGCAATTTGTTGGCACTTTTTCAAAGCACAAGCTGCGCGCCAAAAATTCTCTCTGAAGGAGGCATCTTCTGGTCAGCGCTCCTTTTCTGCCCCCCTCGAGACAAGCTGGCCTCCGTTCAGGAATGGGAAGATCGTGCTCGAACCCACCCATAGTTCCCATAGCTCGCACAAGACCGCAAGCAATGCCTGACAAAAGCCAAAACTGGGGGAGAGCGTCAGCAAGATGAAAAGGGGGTAATGCCCAAAGCGGGACAGAGGGGATGAAGAGGAGCAGCCGCACCGGTACTTGGTCACCAGGCACACTTTCACTCCTTGCTGAAGCAGGACCGGTCTTCTCCGCAGCTGCAACACCACACCAAAACTCTCACTGCTTTCGCTCTTCCAACATATCCAAAGATGACAACAACAAAACACTGAGAACACTAACTCACAACAGCCAAGTATTGCTGACAAAATACCACAACAGCTGTTGTAAACACCATGACAATTTTGCAGATTTGGATTGCAAATGTAGCCACTGCACAATCGTGCAACTCATGCCCTCTCTGGTCTTGAGCATCCTCCGCGGACCAACCTCTGAATTTACCTTGTGCGAACCAGCTTGTTGATTTTGAACTTGGCACGGCTCTCTATCCAAACTCGACTCGTAGCTCTGCATCTCTACTTTTTTTTTCCCTTTGGCCTGTGTCGCTGACGAGCTATTTCACCGGGTCGTCGTCGTCGTCGTCGTTGTTGTCGCGCGGTCATCGATTTGAGTTCTGGATTTGATTTGATGTGATTTGGCAGTGCAGGTCAGACGGTTGGCGGCTGCTGCTTGCCCCGGGTTGCTGTGGTCGTGTGCGCGCCTCCTCTTGTGGGGTAAGGCCATGCGTACATAACGGGGTTTTTAACCTCAACTGAAGCACACACTGTCTTTCAAGGTTTGAGGCTACCGCCAAACGGCTCCTACGCGGCTGTCAGCGACGGCGGCCAGTCACCCAGCTCTCCAGCTCATTCGATCGATAGGCGGCCAAGCAGACGTGGACACTAGTGGATCCTCATACAACTGTCTAGTCTGCGTTGAGGAGCACGAGAACCTGCGCTTACCAGTGCCGCCCCGAGCACGCGAGCACACAGTACTTTGCACCCTTGGCAAGCGCGACTACACTGAACCAACATGGCAGATCACAAATTTGTGTTGCGCCGCTCCGACTCCATCTCCTCCCTGGCTTCCGTCACGTCGGAGCGCCGCCACCATTCCAAGCGTCCCGCCCAAGGTGAGATTCAAGGTTCATCAATCCATTGTCCGAGTTGGTCGTCTGGTTTGGCGCCCCAGTGTCCTTCCCTCATTCGTTGCCCCTCTAGGCGCCTTGAAACTGGACCTTGAGTTTGAGGCTCCGCCAGACAGCAAGGCGCGCAAGAAAACAGCAGGCACTCTTCACATCTTGGTCAAGGAGGGCATCGGTCTCTCAACCAAGGAACCCTGTAGGTACCTCGGCTCTTCACGCGCTCCTTGACCCGGCCTGCAATCTTGAGCGTGACATGGCTGCAGTAGCTCCAGCCCCCGGGTGTCAGCTGGCTGATGCCCTCCTTGCGGGTTTGCCCACGCCTCTTTTCACACGTGTTTTTGCCCGCCCGCTTTGCTGCATTCTCCTGATCTTTCGGCTGCAGACGTGAAGCTCTACCTCTCGGAAAATGGCCAGGATGTCAAAGGCACCAAACAAAAAACCAAGCCCAGCAAGAAGGGCACCGACCCTTTGTACGAGGAACGCTTTGCGTATTACCTCAAACCCAACATGAAACTGCCCCAAGTGCGCGTGCAAATCACCTTGTGGGACCGATCCCACCTCGGTAGCAACTCGTGCATTGGCGGCATGTCCTTCTCCGTTCCCGACATTCAGGCGGAGCCTCGCCTTCAGGGCTGGTATCAACTTCTGCCCGAGGTGATGGGCCGCGAGCAACACAACCTGCTGAGCAAGGAAGACACATTGTCCCCGAGTAAAATCGCCGAGACCATGGTACCTTCGCATGGCGGCTCCTCTGAGAGTCTCAACTCCATCACGCGGGGGGACAAGGACAAGGACAAACGAGAAAGCACTGGCTCCTTCCGGCGTGGGCTCAAGGGTCTCGTGGGTGGCCGCAAGCACAAGGACACCACGGACGTCAAAGAGGAGAAACTGGCCGCTGCCACCGTTCCCGCCAGTCTGTCGACCGCCCAGGACTTTGAGGCACAAGCCGCTGCCTTTGATCGCTTTGCACAACCCGTTGTCAAGCATGACCCACACCCAGACGACGAGGACGGGGCTGAGGCCGGCCTTGCCGCGTCCGAACCGCCCGATGAGCTTGACATGGATGCGTCTGTCGACCCAGGTAGAGTCGTTTCCTGCCCGGCGCGTGCGCCTGACCTGATGCTGTGAGCCTGGCTCGTTTCTCCCTGTTTCGGGATGTGTGTGATGCTGCTACTCACGGTGGTCCTTCTGTGCGGGTCTCTCCATATGTAGATCCCACTCCCGTGCCTCAAAGTGCGACGAGCCAACGTAGCAATCCGTTTGACCATGCACCCTCTGATTCTCAGGCAGAAACGGAGCAGCCGGCACGGGTCTCTCCAACGGCCGTCCCTCCAACGGCCGTCCCTCCAACGGCTGTCGCTCCAATGATCCGCACAGATATCTTAGACATGTCAGACTCTGAATCCCGGGCTCAGTCAGAGCTCACGCCCAAGGCCTTGCCCAAGACAGAAGGATCCAAGACAGAAGGATCCAAGACAGCAGGGCCCAAGACCGAGCCCCAGCCCGAATCCAAGCCCGAATCCAAGCCCGAGCTCAACCCCGAGCCCAAGCCCGAGCCCAAGGTCGAGGCCAAGGCTGAATCTAGGACCCTACCCAAAGTGTTGCCCAAAGCTGAGCCAAAGGGCGAACCAGAACATACGCCCAAGGCTTCATCTAAAAGCAAGGCCAGCACAGACAACGGGTTGACTGCCGCCCCCGCCCCCGTCATGAGTGGAACATTTGCCAATGAGCCACCGCATGTGGCCAGCACACCGGACAAAAGCAGCGGTTTGAAACGCACAGTCTCGTCCGAATCGCTCGTCTCCATGATCTCCGTCGCGCCGGATCAGGTGGTATCGGCCAAAAATATCTCTGGACAGCTGCACCTTTCGCTGGTGTACGAAGAGCGCCCTGGACACAAAAAGGGTAACATGCTGCGCGTGGCCGTGACCGATGCCGTTGAGATTCAGAACAAGGCACCATACGTCAAATTTTACATCAGCCGAAACGGCACGGACATGAAGGACACCAAGACCAAGAGCAAGCACGGCAAGGCTGGCCTACCCGTTCCCATTGAGCTCGAGGTGCCCGTCCCCGCTGAAGTGAACCACAAACCGGCCGCCTATCGCCTGCAGATCTCGCTTTGGGACCACGCGCGCCTCAAAGCCAACGAATGTCACGGCGCCATGTCATTTTCCATGGCAGATCTCCTCATGTAGGTCCATTCACCCTTTATACAACCGCGGTCTGCATGGTTCGACAAACGCATGGGTCCAAGCGGCACAAAACGCATGAACCATGACCCCCTCCTGAATTCACCACGATTCATCCCTTTGGCATTTTTAACACCCTCCTTTTTCACTCGCGCCGAACATGGGGTTTGTTTGGTTGTGTCCGCCATTAGGTCTGCCCGCACAGAGGGCTGGTTTCGCCTCCTTCCGTTCCAGCGCGGGCGCGCCAATTGCGAGAAGCTTGGCGGGCCGGAGGTTCGTTCCAATCCGCGCTCACGACGCGACTCTAATCGCTCGACATCCTCCATCACGCGTACCGACTCGGGGCGTGTCCTCAATCCCGAGGCAGAGGCCGTCAACCCTTCCTCCGGGTTGGCAGCAACGACTTCCGCCTCGTCCACGACGGCCAATGCCACAGCTTCTCGCGGCCAGCCAACTAGCTCAGGGATCACAGACCCGCCGGGCGGTGTGAGCGAGACCACGCCCAGCAATCATCGCGTGGCGGGGCTGCGGCGCACCAACAGCAACGACTCGCTCCTCTCCATCACGTCGGGCAATGTTGTGCAACACGGCGTTATTCAAGGTGAGATTGCTTTGCAGCAAAAGCGCCGACCCAATTCCAGTGCCGCGGCTTGGCCCATGTTACGTGGGAGCGCGTGGCGCACAGCCTTGTGCATGGTCTGGCCGGCTCACCACGCGACGCCCCGCACTTGACCTTTGTTCTGCAGGCGAGGTCAATGTCAACCTCTGGTTTGAGCCAGCGGATGACAACGACGTCAAGTATCTGGGCTGGATCATGGTGACCGTTAACGAAGCGCGGCACCTGTCCTCAGGCGACACGTACGTGAAGCTGTACCTTCTGAGTCAGGGCCGTTCGGTGCGGGCCAGTAAACAAAAGACACGGGTGGTGAAGAAGCAGCACGACCCCATCTTCGAGCAGCGGTTCAAAATACCGGTAGCGCGAACCTACAGTGTGGACCAAGACACGGCTCTGGAAATTTCAGTGTGGGATAGTGGACGGCTCAAGGCCAACGAAGTCTTGGGATGCATTTTATTCCCACTTGACGCCATTGCAAGCACCAACGCCAGCAACGGCTGGTTTCCGCTCATCAGCTATCACGACAGCCGAGCCAAGGCCAAGCAGATGGCGGAGACTGTGCCCTCACGTGCCGGTCGTAGTGCAGCGCGCAAGCCAGGGTTGACTTCGGCTTTGGGGCGGGCGACAGGTCTCCCACATAGCGCCTCCCAGGAAAACCTGCACGAGGCCGAGATGGGGGACGGCGCTGGCGCCAGCGAGGCGGCGGCCGGCAAGAAGAAGCGCCATCTCCCGGGCATGCGAGGCGGGGGCAGCAAGGCCCAGCTGCATTCACAGGTGGATGAGCTACAGGAGCGGGTAAGACAGCTCGAGGCGGCTGAGGCACGCCATATCCAGGAAAAGGCTGCTTTGGAGGAGAAGTTGCAAGAGGCCCGCAATGCCACTGGCGTTGCCAGCATGAAGAAGCGCTATGCCGAAGCCATGCAAGAGCTGGACGAGTTGCGCCAGCGTAGCATGACGCAGTCCGAGTTGCACGATCGACTGGACGGGCTGGAGGATGAGAACTTTAAGTTTCAACAGCAACTCAAGCTCTTGCACGGGGACAAGGAGCGCATGACCGAGGAAATATCCCATCTTCGCGATCGGTGCGTTGCAGAGGCCTTGCTTGGGTGCGCATTAAACTGGAGAAGGCGTGCACTGCCACTTTATGCGTTCATTTTTTTTGTTCTTGGTTTTTTGTTTGTTTGCATAGGGTGAGTGACATGACGACAGAAATTCAGGGACTACGTGCCTGGAAGACCGTGTTAGTCGATGAGCTGCTCAAGGCAGATCCACGAGCCTTGACCCGCTGCACCGTGGCCATTGCCAATTCCATGACCTCGTAGCTGCAGCGACGTGGGCATCCACGGCGGTGTGAAGGGAGGCACGTTGTACATGTTTTTGTGCATTGTAGACTGGATTTGGCCCCTGCACGCTGCGCGTGCGGCGACATGTGAATGTGCCAGAGCAATGCTGTTCATGTTTCATAGTGCAAACGGTGAATGCGAGTGTTTGTGTCGATAATAACAGTCTGTTGGCACACGGTCTATGGTCCCGTCACGATGGATGGGTCTGATGATGCTTTGCCCAATTCGTTGTTCAGATTGTGCCAAGTGTTGTGACCCGTGCGCCGATGAACCAGCGTGAGGGACAACTCTTTCAGATGCGTCACACGTGACTCAAATTTGAAATTACAAAGAAAAAAAAAAAAAACTGGACAAGCACACATGGTCAATCGGCTCATGTCAAAAGACATTGGGGTCGGTGATCGATTCAACGCCGATCATGGTGGTGACGCACGCACGTTTCGAACCGAGGCAACATGACATTTGATGCTGGGCGATGTTATGGTGGCTGTGGTCGCAGACAAAGCAACACCAGGGATCGATTGTTTCTTTAAAGTGGAACGCGCCAGTGTGAATGTGCATGGGCAAGGCATTGCAGTCTGCCTATGGGTTCTTGCATGAGGTGCGGACAAGAGTGTCAGGGCTAAGGTTATGGGGCGAGTTGTACGTTTCGAGGCCGGCGAATCGTGTGCGTATGCGAGCGCGCAGCATGAATCTGATCTACATCCGGATGGATGCTTGTCGTAGTGGAAGTACGATTCCAGTAGATTTGTTTTTGAACATCTGGGTGTCAATTGTCATAGAAAGGGCGGCGACCGTGTTGTCGGCAAAAGCCTGCACAGATGGTATGCGGCTGGGGATGTTGCTGGCGACTTGTGCGTACGCTATGGGCGGCACCCATTTGTGTGTTGGGGAAGGGCCTCGTCTGGGGATCACGAGTCTTGGGATCGAGTGTTTGGGAGCTGCCGATCTGGCACGGCTTGGGGTGATGCTCGATGGTCGCACCTGTGAGCGTTCGAGCAAATGGCAGGGAGATGGCGCGCGCGCGCGCGAGCGCGCGTTGTGCTTGACGGGCAGGTCCTCACATGACCTGTCAAATACAGGCGCTGTCGCACACACACAGCGTCAAGGCGGCCTGTCTCGTGACACGCTCCTCCTTTGCTCTTCCTCCCTCGTCAGCATGTCTCGAGCGTTCTCCGCGTTTTTGTTATCATGCGTCGCAGCAGAGCGGTGATCAACGGCCACACACGGGTCTTGAGCGGACAGGTGCGACGCAGAAGGACATGATGCGCAGGGCGAACTGGAAGAGGGTTTGACAAGCGAGTCAAGGGAGAAAAGCAATCATCATCATCGCGACGACGGTGATCAAGCATCTCCAACGGCGCCTTCACGAACTGACTGACATCTCCATGCTCCATGCTCTTTTGAGTGTGGACATGTGTGCGAACAGGCACACTCAATGGGTGTGATGGGGATTTACCCAAAGACGAATCAAGACTGCGAGGCGCAAGCGCAGTGGTTCAGGGAGATGATCACCATCAGATACACGTTCATTCATCGTGTTGTTTATTACCATTACCTCTGTTTGTTGGCTTGGACCATAAGGTGGACAAAACTTCTCTTGTAAGGATGCTTGTTGACGTCTACGGTGCCCTATTCCACACCTAGTCCCCCTGACTGATTTCTGCACAGGCAAAAGAACAAGCCAAACACACACGCGAAAACTCGAACCGATTTCAAAAGCGGGGAAGGTCGGCTCACAGCGCCCATACCAGGGGTGTGGTGGGGTGATGCATACTGCCTGGGGCCAAAAAGCCGGGCGTCATGGTTTCTTCTTCAGAAGAGCACACCGCTGCCGGCTCGCGGCATCGTGTCGATCTTTCGTCGCCAAACACACGGCCCGAGGTCGTCAGGTGGAAGCGCATTCTAGAGACCGAGGGATCAAGCTTGGGCGTCATTGCGCCAAGTGCGTCGGGAGGCTCAGGGGTTGAGGGCCAGAAAGAGTCCTGCAGCGTGGTAGAGTCCGCACAACCCATCAACCAACCCTGTGTCGCTCGCGCGAGCTGCAGAGGCACGCATCGTGGTTCAGGGCGCGCCCATGGCCACCCAGCCACTCCCCATGGACCCTGCCGCGTCACTCACAATCACCACGATCCAGATACAGACCGTTCCCCCACAAGATTACCCATAGCCCGCCCCGCAGAGTCGACTCGGGTTGGTGGGCGTGCAGTCAAGCTTGACGCCCGCCACCAGGTCGGGGTTGCTCTTACCCCAGCAGCAGCAAGGGAGCAGGTTCGTACCCTCAATGGACGCCCGGAGGTGAGAACGCATGTGATGGCGAGCGGCATCGTTCTTGGGCTTTTGGGGGCACTTGGGACATGTTTTGGTGTTTGGCTGTAAACTGGTCTGTTCGCTTGTCCTGCTCACCCTTTCCCATTCCCTTGGTGCTGCCGTGATGGGACAAGGGCCTCGGAAGCGCCGTCGACACGTCAACAAAGGCTGAGATCACGATCCTGCCCCTGATACGTAGACGTGGACGTGCGCAGCGTCGCGGACTTTATGTGCCAGGCGGGCGGACGGCCCGGCGCAGCCCGCACCAGGAGCAATCCCTCGCCTGAACTCGCCGTGTCGTGGGGATCATGGGCAGCGACACCAAGCATTCCAGTCTCGGTCCCGCAGTTTGGCCCCCTTTTCCCATTGTCCCCCAACCCCCAAGCAGGGGTGAACGAGTTTGGGCCCTCTGCACGTCGCGTGTCGCACAACTCGAGACCAAGCACACACACACACACACACACAGAAACACACAGAAACACAACACACACAGCAGAGTTTGGTTTCATCTGACAACCAGAGAGAGAGTTGAGGATGAGCCGTGTGATGATGATGATGATGATGATTCTCAATGTTACCCGACCCTACGTTGGCTTACAAGCATGACAAAAGAGGCAAAGTACCAAAACAAAAGAAAAACAAGAAGAAACAAAAGAGAGAGAGAAAAGAGAGAAAGAGAGAGAAAGAGAGAAAGAGAGAAAAAGAGAGAGAGAGAGAGTGGAAGTGGTGGATGGCACGGGAGAGGTGGCATTTTACGACTCGCCCCGCTCCTCGATAACACCCTGAACATTGACCTTGAGAAACAACACCATTTTGACCAACGTTGGACCAACCTCAACCACGACTTGGACCACAGCTTTAGCCAAAAGGGCATCCGCACCCACCTTGAACTGTGGTGCTTCAGTGGCCCAGCGCCCCACGGAACAAAACCGCAGCCCGCCAACAACTCGCCGGCTGCCTCCAAAAGAACACCAAACCTCAAAGAGCAGTCGCTCCAATTTTTCTTTCCGGCACCGCGTCATCTGCTTTTGCTTGCAACAACGCCCTGGCTCGTTCACAAGACATGGATAACTCTAATCATCCAGCGCCCGTCATTTCTTCATCGTTGCGCCGCCACTCCTCACCCGTCACCAACAGCACCAATAACATGAGCCCCCGCTCCCGCCGCGCGTCAGCGCCCTTCTCCAGTCGCAGTCCCATCCCCACCCGCCGCAATTCGGCACCCGCCTTTCATCAGACCCTCGGTGGACTTGTCCAGGTGGCCTACGACAAGAACTTTGCCCTCGCCCGCGAGGAAGACACTCCGCTTCGCAAGATGCTCTTGCAGCGCTGCATGTGGCGTGGGCTGCAGGATACCTTTTTCCGCCCCGGCGTTGACGTCGATGCGCTGGCCGCTACCCCCATCAGTGACTTTGACAGCGAGCTGCTCGACACATCCGACCTCGATGGCGAGGCAGACGACGAGGACGCCGACCCGCTCGATGACTTTGAGATGCACACCAGCAGCCCCTTGGAGGTTCCCTGCCCCTCGCATTATCGACCCACCTGCGTCGATCACGACGAGGCCCATAGCTGCGATTCGGCGCTGGGCGACATGTCCTACTGCGACCTCGATCACCCGGCACATGCGCCACACGTCACATTTGACCTCACCGAGGCCAAAGGCCACCAGCATAGCCCCGGCGCCCACGACCCCGAGGACTTTGAGCTCTCCCATGCCTACTCCGTGCAGTCTCAGGCACCGCATCGCCACGTTATCATCTCTTAAAGAAAAACCGTGGATGATCGACGTATCGTCTCCTCTTGATGGCATGTCCGATGGTGGCAGGATGAGCCCTGCCTTCTTGAGTTGCCGCGCTGATCTTCATCGACTGAAGGCCTGACCGATCCCAACTCCCCTTGGCTCCCTTCGCCATTGCCCGAAGCGGGCCGGGGCTTGCAGTCATGTCGCATGACTTTGTGTTCCTTCCTTTAGTTTTGTCGCTGTACTCTTATCGATGATCATTTTTATAAAGGGCCCGCGGTCTTCTCCTGTGACTATATTCGACTCTTTCTGTTTATCTTTTTTGTTGCTGTGTTTCTTGATGCGAAGAAAACATCAAGTCTTTGTCCGGCTGAGTACTGCGTACTTGAATGCTTGTTGCGATGTGTGTACACTCAGGAGGCTGGCGCAGGCGGTTGGGCCTTGTTGCTCCAACGCCTCTCCCCCTCCTCTTCCCGCTAGCCGGGCACTCGTTGACTTGTAGAACAATCTTTCCAGTGTTTTCGTTTACTTTTCTTTCGTTTGCCCCTCTTGACTTGTCTCATGTGCTAGCCGAGTTCAAGAAATTGAGTTCTACAGTTAGGAATAACAAAGTTCCAACCTCCTCTCACATGCACCTGCCTAGTCTAAACATCGAGCGACCGGGGCGCTTGACACCCGAGACACCCAACACCCGGCTCATTGTGCCAAAGAGCGTGACACTTGCCGTGACATGCACGTGCTCTGATGTGCACACGCAAACGCCGGACAGCTTCAATGTCAGCATTTCCTTGTGTGTCGTGAACAATGATGATCATCAGCACCCTCATCATAAGAACCAGGGGGTTGGTAAGAAGCCAACAGATGTTGGCAATGAGGTTATTCACACAATGGTCGGTCGGCCCTGCATGATGGCGGGACGGAGCACGAACGATGATCATGGGCCATCATCGTTTTCGTTTCGATACGCCAGGATGCTGCCGAGGTGTGGTGTGGCAGCTGCACACGAGTCGAGCATCCCTCCTAAAATGACGCATTATTTCACACTTTAAAAATTTCCCGCGCTTTTTGATGGACGATTTGTCGACAAATTTGTGTCCCGGCCCTTTTGCTCGTCGACGTCAAAACCCACAAAAAGGTTAAAACCAGGCAAAGAAGCCAAGAAAGGGGAAAAAAGAACCGGCAGCGGCATGGCGATGGGGAGGTAGATGCGGAGTGATGAGAGGCGTTTGTTGCTGACTGGGTCCGTCGGCTATTTTACTTTGCCTCTAAGTTTCATGAATTGTATTCTTCTTTGACGTAGGCGCAGCAAACGAGGTACAAAAGAAGATCTATCCTGCACCGCCACGGTCCTCCCGAGTGGCGCAAAGCTCGGCCCAAGCGTCGACCAAGTTGGTGTGTGTCTGCATCCGACTCGGTCCTGATGGTGCACATCCCACACATCGAATCGACAGGTGGGGCCTCACCTGTCATTGGCGGCGCGGGCGCCCTGCACGTGCGCACGGCGGCAGAATCGAATACATCTTTGAGTACTACCCAAACGTGCCAGCGCTCGGCGCAGGGGCGACGACTACCAGCGTGACGTTCCACCCAGGCTTCAGGTTCCAAACCTTGCTGTCGCCTCGATCGCATTGCTCTTGAGCCAATGCCCGCTGAATCAGCTGACCCACCTTGCTCATCATCGATTGGTGCTGGTTTGGTGGGGGTATGGCAGACTGCCCGGCTCAAACATGGCTCACCCAACTCTACCAACAACGGCCCTGTCGCTGTCGCGGGACTCCAACATGGAGCGACCAACATGCACCCAGATTGCTTCGCCGCCCTGGGTCAACACGGCTCCATCTTCCATATCTAGCCGCACGCAACATCCAATGGCAATCGCTACGCACACCGCTCCCGTGCCCCTGCCTAGAGAGGCGTCAGTGCCAGCACCTGCCAGTCCCGTGCTTCTTGCGACGTCTCCAGCTTCAACATTGTCGGAATCGGCAGAGCCCGAAGGTCAGCTTCTGGTCCAGCCGGGGCTGGCAGCCGCCGTGCCTCGAGGCCCTTGCCGCCGCCTCGCGCTTGGTCGTCCGAGCTGTGACAGCACCGAGGGCCAGTTTGCTGATGGTTGTGATAGAATGGCGTTGATGCGGACAACCGTGGCCACCAATACCTCTCCCAGCCATGCCGCCCCAACCTTGCGCTGGACCACCGAACACGAACAAATTTTCGAGTGGTTGCGTCGCGATCCTGGTTGTGCGCCGCCGGTGGAGGATCCGGCCGCTTTAGCAGCTGCCTTGCCCGGAATTCTGCTGGATCCCGGGTTTCCTGCTCTTGTGGCCCTCGTGTCCTCAGTGCACGACCTCCTCCGGCCCGCCCAGGTACTCGATACACCAGATAGCATGTAACGTGTGTGGTGATCCCCTCTTTGCCATCATCAACCGACGATAAAACGCGGCGACAAGATCTTGTCCTACATTGACGGCTAACAAGCAAAGATTGCATGCATGCACAAAACTTTGGCCATACTTAATTCAAGAAGTGAGAGGCAATACATCCCTTTCATGCGCGCCTTGACCCCAACACAGAAAGGTTTGCGCGCTAGCAAAGATTTGCACACACGGCAAGCGCGCAATGTTGGGTTGTGTGCATGCCCTCGCTTCTGCTCCTTTTTCTCGAGTGCCTGCCCGAGCAGCTGGCTGCCCGCTGATTTGCCTGACTTTCTGAACCAAGGCCAGAACAAGCCGTACTCCCCCGTCTCCCGCCGTAAATAGCAAGGCAGTCACCTTATATTGAATAGCCACCCACCTGCCCTTTCAGCATCTTTTGACCAAGTCTTGGGGTTTTTTTTTCTCGTCGGTTCATTCGGGCGAGCTACCGTTTCCGCGAGCGCGAGTGACGTGAACAAAACTTTAGCTGCCTTGCAGTGTTTGTATGCCGCAAGCGAGTCGACATTATGTCACGCCGCAGCTGTCGGCCCACGGTCGGCGCCGTTGCAATTCTGCTGGCGCTAGCCTGTGCAGCAATCTACTTGGGTGCAGTGCCAGTCGGGTGGTCTTCGGCTCGTGGCACGAGTGCCGTTGGCCGTCGGGCTCTGGCGCCTTGGTCTGGTGCTCCCGCAAGCCACCAGGGCTGGGATTATAACTTTCGCTGGACCATCTTCATTACTCCACAAGGGTTCGATGGAATTCCCGCGCGCATCCAGGTATCTGTTTGCAAGCATCACATCCAGCGCTTCCTCTCGCACGCTCTGGCCGACCCGTGTTTGCCTTCTCGGTCACGCCCCCCCCCTTCCTGCTCAAAAGAAAGGGGGGCGGCACCAAGCGCAAACATTCGATCTCAGCATACTGACGTTTCTCACATTGACCTGCCCGTTCTCACATTGAGCTACATGCTTCTTTTTCTTGCATGATGGTGTTGTTGCGTGTTTTTTTTTTTTCTTCTAGCGCCGAGCTATCGAGTCCTGGGTTAAGCTAGAACCCAAACCCGAGATTGTTCTGGTCGGCTACGGTGCTGGGTACGAAGACGTGGCGGCCGAATTTGGCTGCGTTATCTCCCGCCATCTTGACATGAACTTTAGTACGTAAACTATCCACACTGGCCGAGGACGCACACCGCGATTGCAGATTTGGCATCACGGTCATCTCACACGGTCTCTTTGCGTATCGCGTGTGTTTGTGTGCTTAGAGATGCTGCCTCTGGCTGGCTCCTTGGTCCACTTGGCCAGCGAGTGGGACACAGACGTGAGCGTGATTGTCAATAGCGACATTCTCCTTACTCAGAGCCTACCCGATGCCATCGCCAAAGTCCGCTCCCAGTTTACCGACTGGTTTATCACAGGCGCTCGGTACGCTCGACCAAAGCATCTATACATCATGCTTAGGCTCTGCAGTGGGCGTTCAATGTTCCGCGTCCCATTCCCTTGACACGGCCCACCCCGTCTTGTTGGTTGTAGATACGACCTCGACGAGTTGCCTCCAATGTATGAGCCCGCACGTCCCGACTTTAATGAGGCAGCCTTCATGGGTTACGTCAAGACCAAGGGCACGTTGCACACAGCTGGTGGTCTGGTATGCTTGTGTCCATCTTGGTTGGGTCGGCTGGCGTCTTTGAGATTTGCGTTCACCAATCACCCACCACAAATGACTCGGGCCGTGGGTCAGGATTATTTTGTTTGGAGCAATTCGGGCAAGCGTCTTTTTCATGGCATCATGCCTCCTTTTATTCGAGGTCGGGTGAAGTGCTTTGACACGTTTCCCGGACCAATTCGCCAAACAAACCCTTCTTCTCCTCTCTGTGTCTGTGTCTGTCTCTGTCTGTCTCTCTTTTTTTTTTTTTTCTGACAGCTTACGCCTCGGTACGATGTTACCCACATGACAGGCAAAAGCAAGTTTGACAACTGGTTTGTGCACGAAGTGATTCAAGCTGGCTATCGCGACGTCGTCGACACGACCGAGGTCTGAAACTTGGTGCCACCATCAACCTTTGCCAATTGCAAGACGGGCACGTTGTGATGGAGCGCCATGCTTGCCTCAGTCTTCCCTTCCTGTCTGTCTTTTTCGTCACCTAGTCGGTCGTTGCCGTTCACGTACAGCACGACTATACAAGTGCCAGTGGCGTCGTTCAGCGCAACACGGGCGGTGGCACCTTTTGGATGAAATCCAAGACGTCAGATTGGATGGTACGAGCTCTTGTCCCTGGCCCAGTGTGAACGCAATCTTTTGTCTTGCTCTTGCACGCCATGCTCAATTCATGTGCCTCTGGGTAATGGGTCCTGTGGCGCAGATCTTTCACAACGCCCATTTAGCGTTGACCTATGGCTCATATCGCAATCAGGATGGCACCACACTACATGCTCCTTGGAAGCTAGTGTCCTGCATGGAACCAGGGGGCATGTGTCTGCTCAAGCGCTTGCGCCCCGGGTTATGTCCCTGCGAGCACAATGCCTTTGCGCTCAATACCCAGAATGATCCCGAGGTGAGGCCTGTCAATTTGCTAATGCAGCCTCTCGCTTCATGCCCGAGAATGTTTGAGAGCTCACGGTGATGCCTACATCATGTTGATTTGGGTCGGCTGAAGATTGTCGAGGTCTTTGAGAACGATCGCAAGAAAAACCTAGTCAAGTGCGCTAGCATCAGCATTGATAAGCGCGAGAAGTTTGACATTCCCGTCAAGGTGCGTTCCCAGCATCGCGCCCTCTCCAAGATGGCTCAGGAATGAGAGGTGGCGGCTAATATGGCACTGGCAAATGCTCTTGTAGACGGAGGAGGGTCATCCGCCTGCCTATGGACTACCGTTTACCTTGCGGGACCTGTTGCCTGTAGTTGCCCGTGACAATCACGTTTTGGTGACTGGGGCCAGCTATGCGTATCGCGATGTTGTCATGAACTTTGTCTGCCAACTTCGCAAGCTGGGTATTTATGATCAACTTGTCATTGCCGCGTTTGACGAGGTACGGCGACTGGGTCAACCAGCACCCGGTGCAGAGTTTGGCACGAGCGACCGCCTGGGACACATTGAGCCCTCCGCACTCACGTCCAGCACCTGAAATCGAACAGGACATGTATCGGTTTGGGTTTCGCATGGGACTACCCGTGTTCTTCTACCAAGCCTCGGACATATCCGGACTGACATCGCATGACCTGGAGTATGGCTCACAGCACTTCAAAAAGGTGTGTGTATGTGTGTGTACGTGTTGGGGTGGTCAGCGTGAGTTTTTGAGCACGTGTGCGTCGAGGCTGGTGGTGCTGACTTTGACTGCTGTGTGCTTTGATGGGTGTAGGTGACCAAGCTCAAGTCTCAGGTCGTCCTGCAAATTTTGAAACTGGGCTACGATGTCACATGGACAGGTGAGGCGCTGACTTTGACTGGCGGCCAACTGCTTGCGCCTGAGGTTGCGGGGCGTCTCAAGCTGGTGTTTCTCTTTGGCCGCTTGTTAGACACGGATATCTTTTGGTTTCAGAATCCCTTGCCCATCTTGGCCGACATGAAGAGGTGGGTGTGTCCCGGACGGGTGGTCGTCGAATGTGCGCGGGGCTTGCTTTGTCCTCTTTGATGAGATGAAAAACCTTCATGTTAAGTTTGTTGCGTTGTGCACGCGCGATAGTGATTTCGTGGTACAAAGCAATGCACCGTGGCCCGAGGAAGTGGCCGCAAATGGGCCCCTCCGCATCAATTCGGGTCAGTTTTTCGGTGGCTTGCTTCGAATCTCTTTGGCCACAGCGGCCGTTGTCGAGGGGTGGGCCGCAAAAGGGATAGCAACTAACCCAGTTTGAATGTGGCAGGCTTTTACCGCGTGCGCGCCACACCCATGGCGATTGTGGCCATGGAGCAGGTGGTTGCACACGCTGCCACGTCCACAATGACGGAGCAGCCAAGCTTTTACATTATCCTGTGCGGAGGCAAGGAGGGTGCTACGACGCAGGGGGACGACAAGTGTTTGTATACACCGCCGCGCAACGTCTTTCCCACACAGGCTGTGCTGGAAGTGGAGTTTTTGGACCGGCAGCGCTTTCCGGCAGGTGCTGTGGGCGGCTTTTGGGGCCTTGCAGACATTGCTGTGGAGCAACCGCAACTCGTGCTGCTCCACAACAACTGGGTCAAGGTAGGCGCCTAGCAGGCTTTGCGGGGGAATGTAGACCCGGCTTTTGCAGGATCGTCAGGCGGGCGGGGCCTGGGCGAAAGCGTGGTGCTTTGTTGACCATTTTTGTGTGCCTGCATAGGGCCTTCGAGCTAAAATCCGCCGTTTTACCGAGCACAAGATGTGGCGGTATAATCGCAACCAGGAGATATGCGACTACAGCGACGCACCGTCCTACAACTTTGACTGGCAGGTTGACGAGAGCGTCGCTGATTAAGCAAGGTGGCACCTCCTCTTCTTGAGGTGGTGAAGATGCTGAGCATTCTCCGATCCTTTAGAACAACCGCCATCCGATGCAACTCCGTCCGACCCCTTTGGTGCGCGACCGACGTTGAAATCGATGATGCCAAATATCTGACAAATGATACTTCTGCCTGCGTGGCACTTTGTTGGTCTACAACCATCGAATTGAGGAACATGTGACTGCATGCCACATTTGCCACATTTACATGACACAATTCTGTCAACTGCGGACAAGATCAATTTCTTTTTAGAGAGGGAGAGAAGAGAGGAGAGAAATGAATTGGTTTGGTCGGTCTGAGAAAGAGAGAAAATAGAGAAATGAATGAGAGAGAGAGAGAGAGAGAGAGAAGAGAAGAGAGGACAAGAGAGAGACACACACAAACAGAGAAGAGTGTTTGTGGACATTTTGTGCTTGTGGACAGGACTCACCACACTACGGGTGCGTGCAGATGTCATGCGGTGTTTGGATTCGCAGCAACAGTGGGCTGGGAGTAGATGGCGGTCGGCAGGGGTGAAGCCCGATGAAGAGGGAGAGAGGATGTGTACGTGTGGGTGGGTGCGCGGACATCCGGGGGAGCAGCATAGGGTGAGCAGGACGTAATATGCATTCGAGTGTGTGGTGGCACTCGAGGGGAATCGGGGACGACAGCATTGGTTTGGGCACGTGCATTTGGGCAAACTCGCCTGGGTTCGGTGGCCCAGCCTGCCTGTTCCAATTGTTGTGTATTGAACAAGGCTCGCAGACGCTGTGCCAACAAACTAGGGCTGCTGTGTCAATCGCCCCGCCCCGCCTTCTCATCTGCTTGTGAAACGGCTTGCCGCCAAGTGTAGTCTCTTGTCTCTGCTGCTCTGGCCAGCGCTGCTCGGCTTCTTCTTCCTTTCCTGAGCGACATGGATACCTTTGTCGCGCCCTACGTCAACGGGGCCCTTTTTGGGGTACGCTACGCCGCAAGGGGTTTCCAATTAGATTATCGACTATGGGCAGGGTTGGTCCTCCTTGCAGCCTTGCACTTACCCGCTGGGCTTTGTACAGCTGCCGGCATGGTACGAGCGAACCGTGTCCCAATGGCGCCTGGCCGTTGACGGTGAACAGGTGAGGCCCTGGCCGCGAGAAAGTGCCAGAAACCTGGCTGGGCATGTGCACCAGCGATTCAGTTCCCTATACGACCCGTTTGCGCTTTCAGGTTCAATGCGGACGGTGGCTTGTTATCATATTCCGACCCCACTCACCCCAGCCCCATGTTCCCATGACATGGCCCGGTAGCTCTTGGACCGTTTGTTCTGGTACATGACCGGTGCAGCCATGCTGTACCTGCCCGTGATCTTTGGACTTCGCCAACTCATGGCCAACCGCGCGCCCTTCAAGCTGAAGATGCCGCTGGTGCTATGGAATATTCTGCTCGTCATCTTCAATGTCTACGCCTTTTACTACACTGCCCCCACCACCGTGCAGCACGCCTTGAACGGTACCATCATGCCCGAAACCTGTCATCTTTTGCCCGAGGGCCATCAGGGCCCGACGAGCATGGCCATCTTTGCCTTTGCCCTCAGTAAAATCCCCGAAATGGGCGACACCCTCTTTCTCGTTCTCAAGAAAAGACCGGTCATCACTTTGCACTGGTATGTGGTCGTTGTCGATGTGTGTCCTCCCGTGCTTGTTCGTGGCCCAGACCGGGTCAGGGTTGTTGGTCGTTGGACTTGGGTCACCTCGGCTTGACATGATTGGTGACTAGGTGGCATCATCTGACCGTCATGCTCTACTGCTGGAACATTCTCTACGAGCCCAAGTACAATCAGGGCACTGAAGGCATCATCTTTGCCGCCATGAATAGCTTGGTTCACATCATCATGTACTGTGCGTCCCTCGCGTCGCTTACCATGCACATGCCCGGCGCCTTTTGTTATTTTTTCTGACGCACTGATTGAGCTCACCTAACACGGTCGACCTGGGCAGCCTACTACGCAGCGCGTGCACTGGGCTATCGCCCGGTAGGCGACATATGGATCACCTCCTTGCAAATCTTGCAGATGGTCGTTGGCACCTACATTGCTTCGTACCGCCTGACTGTGTGCAACTCAGTCCGCCCCGAATCGGCCTGGGGCGCGCTGATCATGTATGCCTCCTACTTTTACCTTTTTGCCGACTTTTTCGCCCGTCGCTACCTCAAGCCCGGCCCCCAGTCCGACAAGATCAAAGCCACCTAAAACAGTCGGCCACCATTCATGGGGGGTTGATGTCTGATTGACATTCCTCCTTTTTTTTCTTTTTTTTTCTTCTCTCTGGTCCGCTTGCAGACACATTTGACTCAAGAAACCGGGTCTGCAGCTCGATCTCTCCTACGAATCCTTTCTGATGTGTTGTGCGGCTTGTCACGCGGTGTCCTTCGGGAGCAGCCCTCAGAATCACGACGCGCACGCCGAAGCCAAGGGAGCATCAAAGAACAGGGATACAAGTGCAGCAGTGTTGTCGTGTGGGATTGGGGCGTCAGCGTAGCAGAGAATCAGACCGAGTGCGCAGAGTGCGCGACGCACATTCACAAATTCGTCCGTCATGATGACGCCTGAGAGCGCTGCCACTCGCTGGCCCAGTGATGCGCACCTAAGCGGGGGCGTCCCCTACACGCACCAATATCAGCCATCCATTCTCTTCAAGCGCCTCCTGTTTGCCATCCTCAGGCCCTCACCACACGCACCAACTACACCATTTGGCCTTGACCTAAATCCGCTTCGTACAGTAGAGAGGCAGTCCAGAGAGAGAGAAACTTAGAGAGAGAGAGAGAGATTTCGAGAGCGAGATTTCGAGAGAGAGATTTTGAGAGAGAGAGAGAGAGAGAGATTTTGAGAGAGAGAGAGAGAGATTTAGAGAGAGAGAAATTATTTAGAGAGCCTGCTGTCTCTCTCTTACTCACACATAAAGAAGGGATCTTCTTTTGTTCATCGCTTCTCTCTTTCTCTCTTTTTCTTTGTAAGACTACTGAAAGTCTCTTGTAACTCTGTTGTGTGTGTGCCTGCCTCTGGTTTCCTATACGTTCTCCTCTTGATTCTCTTCATGTTTGTCTTGATCTCTTCGCCTCTCTCACACAGGCCCTGGTCGCCGGTGTCTCTCTGTTTGCTCTCTGCTCTCTGTGCACTCTCTGCTCTCTCTCTCTCTCTGGCGCGTTTACTCTGTGTGTGTGTGTGTGTGTGTGTGTGCCGTGTCGCTTGTTCGGCTGTTGAGCATACGGGGTCGTCGGAGGCACTGGGCGGGAGACAGAGAGGTATAGAGAGGGACGGCGCTGGGAGCAGGGAAGGGAGGGGGGAGAATTTGGGTTCTTGGCCCTGATTGTCTCCTCTTCACTGTGCGACTCGGCGTCTCTCGCCTTGGGCGATCAAGCCACCACCTTACCTTCTTGGTGGAGCGTCCTTCCCTCCTGGCTCGCACTTTGGCTCTGTGACCTCCACCTCCACCTCCACCTCCACCTCCACCTCCACCTCTACTTTTGCACGGTCTTGGCCTTGCCGTACGTTGGGGTGGAGATACGGCCTTTTCGGGGTGTTCTGTGATACGCCAAATCCATGCGCTCCGCTTCTGCTTTCTTGGCGCCGGTCAAACTGTCGTGATGGAGGTGCATCCCGGCAGCACGGCAGCCGTTGAGCCGCCATCGGCGCCCATCCATCACCCCTCGGCACCTCTCATCGCCCCTGCACAACCACACGCACCCATCCAAGAGAAACAACAACAGGCTTTGCCTGCCTCACAACCGTCATCCATGACCTCCTCGCACCCATCTGCCCCCGTCTCGCCTGCTGCCGGACCGGTGGATGTGGTCACCGCCGACGCCACCTCGCATCTCGATAATCAGCAACAAGACCATGAACCCCTCGTCTACGCTCTCGACACCACGAGACCCCCCAACCACGTACCAGCTGAAAGCCCTCACCTGCCACCCCCCTCCGCACCTCCCCACATCACGGCGCCCTCGTCGAGCAACGGCGAACCCCCTGCCAAACGGGCGGCCCCTGCCACGGCCCCGGCCGCGCCCGCCCCGGCTCCTCCCTCCACCACTCCAATTCCCAGCACAACTTCCACAACGATCACCCCAGAAGGAAATCCGGCACCAATCCCAACGACCACCTCCTCTCACCTCAACCACCATCAGCCTGGAGCAACCAAGGCAGCTTCCAAACCCAAAAAGGCCAAGGCTGATAAGCCGTCCGGTAAGGACCGCCGATCGCGGCGGCCCAGCATCTCCAACCCCACGACGCCGAGTGCCCCAGCTGCCAGTCCCGCTGAGAGCACTCCCAGCCATGGCAGCAACGCCACCACGCCTGGCAGCAAGTCAAAACCTCGGAATCGTCGCTCCAGTGTGCCAAAGTCTCCCAAAATGTCCGTGTGGGAACGTGAAATGGCCTGCCTCCAACACGAGATTGACAAGTCCATGCTTTCCCTTTTTGAGGTAGGCCCCGTTGCCGTTTGGCTCCTCCCTTTTGCTGCATCTCGCTCGCCACAAGTGTTGCCCCTTTTCCTTCTACCCCACCTTCTTATTGTTGAAAGCAATGTGTTGAGGGATTGAATGTGGCTTGTTTTCTCTGCTGGTTCTGTGCCCTGCTCTGCCACGCAAGCCAACTGCTGTCTTGATTTCTTTTTTTTTTTTTTTGAGGCATTTTTAAATGTCACCCCTGTTCTTTGTTCTTGTTCGTGCGCTTGACTCCACCACATGTCGCGCGTGGTCCGTGCCACATCACCTTGCTCATTTGATCCTGCCCATGGCTGTCGGGGATGTCAGCGACCCCGCGCGCTTCTTCAACGAGTCATGCACAATGAGAACACAGTTCGTGGTCTGGTTCCGCTCAATCGCAATGACATTCGTCGGGTCTTGGGCGCATGCATGGAAAGTGCCGAAACTGTGGTCCATCAATCCCTGGTGTACGTGCCTACCCCGCGCTGGCTTTGCTCGTCCTGCCCTGCCACCTCCCCATCCTCGATCGCCCCTCTTCTCACCGGATCATCTCGGCAGTATGATGCAAGAGGGTCGAAGCACGGGACATCGCATCAACATTAGTGATGTACACAAGGAGCAGGCTCTGCATCGTGCCTGTGAAGCTGGCAGTTTGGATGACGTATGACACTTCGCAGCTTTCCCCCACACGGCGCCTCAAGGACCTCGTTCAAGCCAACCTTGTTTGTGTCGGCACATCACGGACAAGTCTCATTCGTACTTTTCCTGCTGCCGACTTGGATGCCCTCGGGATCTCAATAGGTGAAGCATTCGATCGAGATTGATCGCGTGGCGCCCAATTCTCGCACCCATGATCGTCAAACTCCTCTCGGCATTGCCGTTTTTAATCAGCACACGCACATCGCAAAATACCTCCTGGAGATTGGTACGTCGAACACTTCCATGCCGGCCAGACAATACAGCATCCACAAGTGCACACAATCAAGCATCAGCAACTGAATGAAGGGGGGGTTCTGTGGTTAATTTTATTTAATTTTATTTTTTTTGTGCCCACTTGACCTGACTGGAAAACTGTCTCTTGTGACTAGGTGCCGAGGTGAATGAGCGATCGGGTCCTTTCCAGCTGACACCGCTGCACTTGGCTGTTTGTACGTTGGTCTCGCAAACGGCGCGTGCTCTGGTGGCGGCTCTGTTCAGAGACGTTGTGTCGTCAGCGGCGCAGGTTGCCGGGTGCTGTGGCTAACCGTTTGCTTCAACTGCCATGGCCACATTGTCCTCAATAGTAAAAGATGATCTTGAATTGATCACGCTTCTCATCAAGCACGGAGCCAAGCGCTTTGTTGTTGGTGGGCAAAGCGAGATGCAAGGCACTGTCTTCGAAATGGCCGAGCTTTCCATTCGGGCCTGGGTCCTTATGGAGGGCATGATGGGAGCCAATGGCAAGGTGGGGCTCATGCTCTGTGGCGGCACTGTGCAATGTTCCTGGTCTCCATACCGTCATCCATCATGCGACATGCGTTCTGCACGCACTCTCCTGTGGCTGTCGACGATGCTTCTTACTGACCGTCTGCTCCCATGTCGGGGAACTCAGTCATGCCAAGAGGAACGCTTGGAGCATGAGGAGGAGCAACGCCGCCTCGAGGAGCCCACACCACCACCTTCCGGTACGCTCGTGGTCCTTCTCCTCTGATCCTTTTGGCTGCTGATTCAAATGTGCGATTTTCGTCATTGTACGCTGCTACCCGCTGACTTGTTTCACAGCGGTGCCGGAAAAAGCGATCAAGGCCGGGGGCTCACCAGAGAAGACACCCAAGCCAGCCAAGGTGGAGAGCAGTGTCGAGAAGCCGCGCAAAAAGTCGGGCACTCGAGAGCCGGGGCGCGTAGCTCGTTCTCGCTCGACAGCCAGTCTGTCTGATATGGAAGGCCTGCAGGTATGGTGCATCAAGTTTGAGAATCTTTCTTTTTGTCTTGGCACTCGGCCAGGGCCTGATTCTCTTGTCTTGCAATAAGCCCAACCTTGATCTGCCTTAGCAGCCGCGCCGCCCTCTTTCTGTTTTGGTTGCCCCTTGGTACCTCTCAAGGCGTCGAATGCTCCTCAATTTGCAATTACTAGGAGGTTGCACAAAACAGTTTGGACGTTGTGCCGACACTGGATGATGACGAGGGCGCCTGCCGACGTGGCAAATCCAAGCCATTGGAGCCCGAGGACAATCGCATTCGTTTCACTCGACCAGCACCACGCAGCGAGGCTTCAGCTGAGCCTACACCCATCGAGGAGCCACCACGCTCCATCTTGCCAGAGCTGCTGGATCCCACGCATACGGCTCACGTTCTGGCCAACGGTGTGCGCATTGTATTAACGGCCAAGGGACCTAGTACGTTGGTTGTGATCTCATTGGTCGTGATCTCGACGGTGTCCTGCTCGGTGGATTCTTTGATGTGCGCGTTCTCGTGACGCTTCGCGTCATGGCGCTCACCGGGCGATCATGGGATGTAGCTGTGTTGCCTGCCGAAGGGACATACGAACACGTGGTGCCCAACTCAACGGGCGAAGCCACCGGAGCCTTGTCCTTGGGCCAGTATTGCCCGCCACAGGTGATGGGAGAGCTAGCGGGTCAGCTTCGTCAGTGGCGAGATCAGGTTCCAGACGGAGTGAAACAGTCAAAAGTCTGGCAGCATTCGGAGATGGCTCTTGCCTTTGATCGTGATACGGTGCGTATCTGGGCTGGGATCCCCATAAGCTGTCTCGACCACTGCCTCCGTCGCGTTGAAGAAATGGGGTGTGCAGTGCATCGTTCTAGCGTGGAGATCGAGGCCTTTTTCTTGTGTGTGTGTGTGTGTGTGTGTGTGTGTGTGTGTGTGTGCGCGCGCGTGCCAGAGTGTGATGTTTCTCTGCCCCCTTTGGTGGATTTGCCTCAGCGCTTTTATCCTTCTCACCACCATGGTGCTTGTCGTTTGTGTCGGGCAGGAGTTTATCATTGGCAATAGCGTCAACGCTGTCCTCAACTTGGAGGACAAGAAGAATGTTTGGAACAAGCACCGCAACATGTATCGGTAAGTGGGCGGGTGGTTGATTTGAGTGGAGCGCTTTGGTGTGAGAATGGGCGGCACCTTCATTGTCTGGCCCGTGGCGTGCTTGGGGTGCCATAGCTACTTGTGCGATAAACGGGAGCGTCAACACATTTGCGAGGCGGACCCCGACTTTTCTGGGGACGTGCCACCGGCACTTACGTTGGTCCTGCGGCACGAGATGCTGAGCTTGACACGTCAGCACTCGGCGTATGCGCGCAATCCGAATGTGCGATTGCAGATTGAACAGCTGCCAATTATCCGGCCGGGTGAGTTTTTGCTCACCAACATGCAGAACAAAGCCAAGAAGCAGTTGCAGCGCAAGGTGGAGGGTCACCAGCAGGAAACGGCAGAGGCGGAGCGACAGAGTCGTGTCGTGTCACTGATGACGGCCGCCACCAACGCTATTCGGCAATCCGACTCGACCATCCTCAAGGGGTTGCCTAGTGCCGTGGTGGACAAGGCCGTCAAGATGAATCTCAATCCAAGGGCGGCAGACACGGCGGGACGGACGGCGGTGGAGATTGCCAAACTGGTGCAAAAGGATGCGTTTGCCAAACTGAGTCCTGGACTGAATCCTGCCAATGCGCAGCGCGTGCAGCAGTCGTTGCGAATCGCCTATGATAAGCACGACAAGCACAATTACTCCGCGCAGGACGCGGTGCAAGAGGCCATTCGGGTCTGGCTTTCTGATCCCAATGTCACCATCAACACCAACGCATCAATGGGGCACGATGGCGGTGAGCTCGAAGGGGCCTTGCGCGACGGCGTAGCTGGTCATACGGGCGATCTGGGCACGGGCTGCGTCGACACCGGGCTGGACCCAAGTGCTGGGACCAATGGGATCCTGGATGGCAGTGGGATGGAGACGGATCGTCCAAATTCGCGTCGCTCCGCGAGTGCGAGTGCGGCGGCGCGGGCGGCGGCGGTCGCCATGCTGGGCCCAGCAAGCCCGCAGGCCGAGCCGGCGCCACTCGATGCTGGTTTGCCGGGCCCTGTGCCCCAGTATGCGAGCAGCAGCATAGATGGCATGACTCGGCCACCTGCCTACGTAGTCGCACACACAGCAGGCAGCGAAGATGCACCGACAGCCACCCACCCGTCCGAGCTGACGTCTGTGGCCCCGGCTATGAATGCGGCGCCCGTGGGTCGCCCCAGGCCCGCTGGCCTAGGCTGGCGACCTTTAGAAGGGCCAGCCAGGCCCGGGGCTTTTGAGGCTCTGCCCGGGCGCACGGCAGCCGTGGCACCTCCCCGGCCTCAGATGGCTGTCAGCCTTGATCCATTTGGGGCTTTGCGACACCCCCAAGCGACCGTCCATAACATGCCTACCTCCAATGTCTCTTTGGCGTCCCTCATGGCACAGGGCATGCTGACACAGGCTTCAGCCCTTCCCGTGCGGAATGAGGATCCCTTACCCAGCTAATCGCTGTTGGACTGATCGGTTGGGCGGGCCCACGTATATTCCTTTTTAAACCTGAGACGAACTTCTTTTTTTTTAATTGATTGATGCTGCCATATCACTTCAGACCTGAGGTGGATTTCTCGAGGGTGTTGAGCTCGGGCGGGCACGGAGGTGACGACACTGTATGTGAGTGAGGGGGGTCCCGATTTATTATTCCCGTTGGATGGCTCCATAGGCCAAGGCCAGAGTCCTATTCATGTTGAGCTGTTGAGCTATTATGACGCTTTGCTTATTCACCCGCTTGTTGTGCGGTACCGAGTCTTTGTGTGTGTGTCTGCTTGTGGGAGCAAGGTCATCAACCTTGTCCTGGTTTCAGTGTGTCCGGTCAGCTTCCCTCGCGGCGGTATCAACCGGCACCATTCTGCTCCTGGTTCGCCATCGAGGAGCTCATTGGTCGAGGGGTGAGCGAGAAAGGAAGAGAGCTGTCATCAGTCACAAAGTCACAAGGGGTGTGGTTGTGGGTTGCAAGGTGATACAATGTCTGGCATGTCGGGTGTAGCAGCGCTCTCAAGCAAGAGAAGATGTTGAATTAATAAAAAGACAAAAACATTAGCTAAATGATTGTTATTTGACGGTTGTCTGCCACTGGTCTCACTTGTACACACTTTGGGAATCAACGTGGGTAAAAAAGTGTCCACTGTGTCAGAAAAGCCATCTCTCGTGTCAGCATGCCTGGCTGAGCGCAATAAACCCCTACACGTTGGTGGTTCGTGATGGAAACGTGCAGGTACGTGTACCAAATTGATCTTTCGTCCCTGGTCGGGACGTGACAGCCTTGCTCTGACCAATCAGCCTTACCTTCAACTCATTGTTGCAAAAGCAAAAGTTGTATAGATTTTGTGTGAAAAATGGATGGAGACCAATTGCCCCCACCAAGGTTTTCGCGTCAAGGAAAAGACACATTGACCATCGGCCTGTTTGCAAGCGATGACTGGCGATCGCCTGCTACCAAGTGTCAACCAATGATCGCCCCCCTTTTGTTTTGACTTCCGCAGGCGCTCAAACACACACACAAAGAGTGAGACGACAAAAGAACAAAAGGACCAGTGAACGAAGAAGAAGGAAGAAGAAAGACAAATAAGACAAAGAAGACAAAAGACACTTGCACTCGGCTTTTGAACGCACACACTTAAAATGCTATCCCCGTACACACCACACACACACAGATGCACTGATCAAAGAAGAACGCAGAGGAAAAAGTCCACACCTACACACTCACACGACAGGATCAGCGACTGGCGCGAAAACAGCGCCCCAAGCGACACTTTTAACGCCGCTGTCGGTGCGTACAACCCCCCCCCCACCTTCTCTCCCCGCTTTCCCCTCTGCCCTCTGCCACCCCCGGCTCCGTCTTCCCTCCTCTCCTCTCCCGGTCAGGTCTTTGACCCCACCGCGATCCGGTGATTCGGCAGCGACCCAACAACAACAACAACAACACCAATAACACATGCTACCATCACACTGAACCACACAAAACTCCACCCCCTCCACATGCGATGGAGATCGGCCACACACACACGCGCACACACACACACATACACACACCTCTGGGGCACCTGGACACACCTCGAAAGGACAAAAGAATTGCCCATCGTTCTTGTGTCTTGATTCAGCTCTCCTCCAACTTCATGGCTGCATCGTGCGGCCGCCCCTCACCTTTATGCTTCTTCGTGGCTGCCCTTCTCTCTCTGGCCTGTCTTCTTTTTTTTTCGGAATAGAAGGTGAGGCGTCGCCCCCCACTTCTCTTCCTTCGATTTCCTTTATTTTTCGGAGCAGCTTTGTGTCGCTTGGTCGGCACTTTAGGGTATGTAGTGATGCCTTTGAAGAACGCGCCTCGCTTCAACACCCCATGGTCCGCCCCCAGACTCAATCTGTACATCCGTCTCCTTGATCTCACCGGTGCCGCTTGGAATTGACCTTGGTCTCTTATCAGAATTCATCATGGCCGGCTTTGTCGTCGATGATATCGACGTAAGTTTTTTTTCCCAGTCTTCAGTGTTGGTCGGCAACTCCAGGCTGGTGAACAACCAACCATCTGACAGCAATGACAGCCAGTGCGCAGACGCATCACTGTCAGCTACAGTAGACCGGATGTCGGACCATGCTCATCTGCCATATTTCATGTCTTTGTGTCTTTCGATTTTTGCGACCGGTTAGGATGTGGTCCGCTCGGAATCGTATCGCAATGCGGTTTCGGCGGCCCCCGCCCCCGCGGGCCCGGGACTGAACAGCACCACCACCACTAATGTGGCTGGTGTCACCCGCGATGCCAGCAGCACCGATATCAACGGCGGTACGTTGCGATCTGGGATTCACCCACTGGCTACACGTGGGTTTAATCTTTTGTCACATCATTAACGAAGAAATCTTAAAAGTTTTCTTCAAGAACTTGTTTGTTCATGGATAAGCTTGAGCTCACCTCTGGTCACTGGCCTGGTCGAACAATCTTTTCCTTGGCTTTTGCAGCTGCTCCTGCTCCTGCTGCCGTTGACCGCCCCGTGTCTCGCCAGCCCCTTGTTGCCGGTCAGTCTTGCTTTGAAAGCACCACCCCAAATCCACCACACTCCCGCCTGAATCACTGGTCAGCTGTAGTCAACTCATGGTTTTTCTTGGGGTTCATCTCTGATGTCACGATGGTTGCAGCCTCCACTGCCGGCTCCACCAACCCCGAAGCCGCCGCCGCTGCTGCTGGCGGCAAGAAGGGCAAGAAGAAAACCAAGGAGGATCGCGATGCCAAGCTCAACGAGCTGAAGAAGGAGCTCAAGCTTGACGAGCACGTTGTGCCTCTCGACGAGCTCTGCGCCCGTTTCAACACCAACACTGACAAGGGTATGACCGAGGCTGCTGCCAAGGCTCGCCTCGAGGAGGATGGCTTCAACGAGCTGACTCCTCCCCCCACCACCCCCGAGTGGGTCAAGTTTCTGCTCCAGATGTTTGGTGGTTTCGCCACTCTTTTGTGGATTGGTGCCATTCTCTGCTTCATTGCCCACGGTATCACCGTTTCCCAGGCCGAGGAGGGCGATGAGGTCAACTCGGAGAACCTGTACCTCGGTATTGTCCTGGCTGCCGTCGTCATCATCACTGGTGTCTTCTCATACTTCCAGGAGGGCCGTGCATCCAACATCATGAAGTCCTTTGCCAAGATGACGCCCCAGAAGTCCAAGGTGATCCGTGACGGCCAAGTGACCGAGATTGAGGCCCGCTACCTCGTCAAGGGTGACGTCGTTATGGTCAAGTCTGGTGATCGCGTTCCTGCTGATCTCCGTATCATCGAGTGCGCCGACCTCAAGGTCGACAACTCTTCGCTGACGGGTGAGTCGGAGCCTCAAAAGCGTGGCACCGAGTGCACCGACGAGAACCCCCTCGAGACCCAGAACATTGCCTTCTTCTCCACCAACGCCGTCGAAGGCTCTGGTAAGGGCATCGTCATTCAGTGCGGTGATTACACCGTCATGGGCCGTATTGCTGGTCTGGCTTCGGGTGTCAACTCTGGTGACTCTCCCATTCACCGCGAGATTGAGCACTTTATCCACATTATCACCATTGTCGCCGTCGTCCTGGGTGTGACCTTCTTCATCATTGCCCTGGCCATTGGTTACTACTGGCTCGACGCCGTCATCTTCCTCATTGGTATCATTGTCGCCAACGTGCCCGAGGGTCTTTTGGCCACCGTCACTGTGTGCCTTACCCTGACCGCCCAGAAGATGGCCCAGAAGCAGTGCCTCGTCAAGAACCTCGAGGCCGTCGAGACCCTCGGCTCCACCTCAACCATTTGCTCTGACAAGACTGGTACCTTGACCCAGAACCGCATGACCGTGGCCCACGTTTGCTTCGACCAGGAGATTCGTGAGGTCAACACCAACCCTGAGAGTGAGGAGGCCGACTCTTACGACTACAAAGACCCTTGCTTCCGCCAGCTCTTCCGTGTTGCCATCCTCTGTAACAAGGCCCGCTTCCTCGGTGGCCAGGAGAACAAGCCCGTTCTCAACCGTGACACGGCTGGTGATGCTTCCGAGTCAGCCATCTTCAAGTACACAGAGCGTAACCTCGAGCGTTACTCGGACAAGCCCATCAAGTCGGACGGTTCTTTCGTCCTCGGCGAGCGTGCCAAGTACCCCGTGGTGGCTGACATCCCCTTCAACTCGACCAACAAGTACCAGGTGGCCATTCACGAGGACCCCGAGGATGACCGCTATCTCCTCGTCATGAAGGGTGCTCCGGAGCGCGTCATTGCCCGCTGCTCGCACATCTGGAAGAACGGCGAGATCCAGCCCATGACCGATGCTGACCGTAAGAAGTTTGAGGAGAACAACGCCAGCCTCGGTCGCCGTGGTGAGCGTGTCCTTGGTTTCTGCACCCTCTCGCTGCCCAAGGATCAGTTCCCCAAGGGCTTCAACTTTGAGACTCAGCCCCCGAACTTCCCTCTGGAGGGTCTCGTCTATGTTGGCCTCACCGCCCTCATTGACCCTCCCCGCCCCGCCGTTCCTGGCGCCGTGGCCAAGTGCCGCTCGGCCGGCATCAAGGTTATCATGGTCACCGGTGATCACCCCATTACTGCCTCGGCCATTGCCAAGCAGGTTGGTATCATTTTCCGTGAGAAGACCGTTGAGGACATTGCCGAGGAGCGTGGCTGTGCCGTATCCGAGGTTGACCCCGCCGAGGCCGGCGCCATTGTTGTCACTGGTACTCAGCTCGCCGAGATGGAGGGCGACAACACCCAGCTCGATCACATTCTCGCCACCCACCGTGAGATTGTCTTTGCCCGTACTTCTCCTCAGCAGAAGCTCATCATTGTCGAGGGTTGCCAGCGCGCCAACCAGATTGTTGCCGTGACCGGTGATGGTGTCAATGACTCCCCCGCTCTGAAGAAGGCTGACATTGGTGTGGCCATGGGTATCGCCGGTTCGGATGTGTCCAAGCAGGCTGCCGACATGATTCTGCTGGACGACAACTTTGCTTCCATCGTCGTTGGTGTTGAGGAGGGTCGTCTCATCTTCGACAACCTCAAGAAGTCGATCGCCTACACGCTCACCTCAAACATTCCCGAAATCTCCCCCTTCCTCTTCTTCATCCTGGCCTCAGTGCCCCTCCCTCTCGGTGTCATCACCATTCTCTGCATTGATCTGGGTACCGACATGGTGCCCGCCATCTCTCTTGCTTACGAAGAGGCTGAGGCCGACATCATGCGCCGCCGTCCCCGTGATCCTTCGCGCGATCGCCTGGTCAACCACCGTCTAATTTGCATGGCCTACCTCCAGATTGGCTTCATCCAGGCCGCTGCTGGCTTTTTCACCTACTTCACCATCATGGCCGAGAACGGCTTCAAGGCTCACCGCCTCTTTGGTCTGCGTGAGGACTGGGATAACGATGACATCAACGATCTCACCGACTCTTACGGTCAAGAGTGGACTTACGACCAGCGCAAGGATCTCGAGTACACTTGCCACTCTGCTTTCTTCGTCTCCATTGTCATTGTGCAGTGGGCTGATTTGATGATTTGCAAGACCCGTAAGCTCTCCATCTTCCAGCAGGGCATGCGCAACAACACCCTCATCTTCGCCCTCTTCTTCGAGACGGCGCTGGCCTGCGTCCTCGTGTACGCTCCTGGCACGGATGTTGCCCTCAACTTCCGTCCCCTCCTCTTCCGCTGGTGGATCACGGCCCTGCCCTTCTCTGCGCTTATCTTTACCTACGATGAGCTGCGTAAGATGTCCATGCGTCGTTTCCCCAAGGGCTTCATCGAGCGCTGGACTTACTATTAGGTTATTTGGCCCTCAACTCGCCGAAATACCTTCCACTTCTACTTTTTTTCCAATTTTCTTCCACCCATCCTGGGCTTGCCCATGCTTCCTGTTTTCTTTTAGCGCTTTTCTGTCTTGAGTCACACTTTTTTTCTACTTGGTTTTTTCTTTCCTTTCTTTTTGCGCTATCTCCACATCATGTCTAATTGTGGGTACATGCTGTCCAACGTGTCACTGCGGCGCTCGCACTGTCTGGACGCACATGCTCTCTTGCGGACGGGCAACGCCTTCATTTCCTTTCTTTTCCGTTTTCCCCTTGTGTGCCGTCGTTGTTGCTCTCGTTGGAGGACGATGTGAATGTCTTAAAGCTTCTCTTCCCGGTCTTGCCACCTTGTGGTGAGAATCACCCTTTTGATTTTCTTGTTGTGTTTTTTTCTTTTCTTCTGCGTTCCTACCAACGCACCAACTCTTGCACACGCTTGTGTGCGAGGGTTGACCTGCTGATTTTTAGACGTACTTTAGGAAGTCGTGCGTTGCGTGCACGATGATCCACGTTTGCCTACAATTGAGCGAGACCTGACCCCAATACCATTTCCTTCTTGTCTATTTTTGTTTTGAAGGGCCACTTGAACAATGTCATGTCGTGTAAACTTGGGATGTGATAAGAAACCGACTTGCATGTTATAGTTCAATATCGCCAGTTGCCATCTTGGCGTATTCATTCCGAGCGCGACCGAGCAAGTGTGCGCCTCAGATTCAATTCAAACGGACCAACGAACGACACGTCTCTTTACTACGTCAAAGAAACACATCTAAACAATGCCCGCCTCAAGAATCGGGGCATTAGCGGCGACGCGCTCCACTGCAAATGCCTCACTGCCCAGCTTATGTCCTTGGCCAGTGACGAGCTGCGAGATAACGTAGCCCGCGGCCGGTGAATGCTGAAGCCCATGTCCCGAAAAGCCGGTGCAAACGTAGAGGTTGTCCATGCCTGGCATCAAGCCTGGTGACGACATGTGTTGCAAATGCAAGTGAGAGTGTGTCTTCATCGATGGACAGAGGCACAGGCAGAGGCCGAGGTGGGCCAAAAAAAAAGGACAAAGAAAAAACAAAAAAAAAACAAAAAACAAAAACAAAAAAAAAAACTTGTTCATCACGTCAGACTCACCGATGAGGGCATTTTGGTCAAATGTGTTGTAGTCGTAGAACCCGGCCCATGATGAGATGACGCGAAGGGCATCAAAGGCATCAGGTACACGGTTGTAGAGGGCGGGCCAAATTTGATCGTGAAAGAGGCTATCTTCTAGTTCTGCCAATGTACTAAAATCGCTATAATCTGGATCGGCGTCTGCCTATAGTTTGAGCCCGGAGCAAGTGAGGGCAGCGTGGGGAGCGTAGGCCTGACCGATCGGAGGGGCTAGGTGCTCCAGCTCTGTGCGTTCACTGCCCAAAGGCGGATTGACGGACCTTGGGGGAGACGCCTGTAATGTAGGTGTTCGGGGCCAGCTCGGGACGAAAGTAAACGCCACTTGGGTCAACCAACAAAGGGCTGTTTATTCCAGGTGCGTTTTGAGCACTGCTGCGAATGGCAAAGACGTAGCGCTTACGGGCTCGCACCGGTACGCTCAGGTGGGTACCTGCGCTCGATACCACAAGAGACCGTGCCGATGAGGGCCGGGCAAACTGGCAGGGGAAGAGGCAAACTACCGGCCTTGTGCCTGACCTTTGAAAACGTCGTTGCTAAAGCACCCAGCACAGTTGATGAAGAGGTCCACGGGTTCGTACGCGGGGTCGGCATCGACCGTCGGGCTGCTGATCCAGGCACCGGCCACGCTAGTTCTGCGAGCATCCAGCTCAAGACGATCAACGCGCCCTTGCCTCTGGTCGATGCCACCGGTTTGGAGACAGAGGGCCCGCAGGTTGGCCAGGTACTCCCAAGGATCGATGAAGCCTTCGCCCGAGTAGCTCATCGTGCCGGCTTCGATGTCATCCACGCAAAGCCAGGGGTAACGCGCCCGAAGCTGGGTGGGGGTGGCGAGTTGGGTCGCCGCACCCAGACGACATTGCATCTCCACCAGTTCTGCGAGAGTCTGAGCTGACTCGGGGGTAGAAGCTAGAAAGGTGTAGCCATTCTCGCGCATCTTGATGTGAAGGAGATCCTGCAAGGCGTGGTCCGGTTGGAGCGTCGTACGGGCGCGTTGCTGGCGATCCTACCATAAATCAATGGCGGATTAGGCGTCGTGGCGTGGTGGGGTCACAGACACCGAAAGGTAGTGGAGCGTGAGAGCGATGAAACAGGCAATCCAGTGCACCCGCGGCATCTAAGTTGACAGGTGAGTTTGACGTGCCGAGACGTTCTGCATGTCACACGCTTACCAGATTGGCAAAGTTGCGGAAAAAGTCGAGGCCAAAGAGGGAAAACTCAACGTTGGCGGGTATGGAGAACTGCTGTCGCAGGCCTCCAGCGCTTAAGACGGTGCTCTTGCTGCCAGCGTGCATTCACGGGGCGGCCGACGAGTTGAGTGATGACTTGTCGGAGCAGACCACTTTGTTGATGATGGGCCAAGGGGTGATCGAGTCCAAACTCACTACTGATTCCATTCCTCAGGTGCAACAACGGTGATGCGGGCGGCAGCTGGTAATGCCTGGCGTAGATGCCAAGCCACGGACCAGCCCATGGCCCCGGCTCCTGCCACCAACACCCGCATCTTGTTTGATGTTCAACAATCCGTTCGATGACCCTGTCAAAATGAAAATGAAAAAAAAAAAAAAAAAAAAAAAAAAAAAAAAAAAAACAACACCTGACATCGATTGTGCAATAAGAAATTCAGTAGACGAATGCAGTGAGCTGATCTTCTTCTCGCATGGGGGAAAGTATTGAAACGTGTGAACTCTGACACACTTTCTCTTATTCCATCAAGTGAGTAAGTGTGTGTGTGTGTGTGTGTGTGTGTGTGCGGCCGGCTCGGGCAGCGGTCTCTTTGAAGGCATCGTCGTCTTGATCAAAGACGAGGCAGGGGTGTTTGTGGGGTTGTCAGCGTGCCGCTTGATGGTGTGTGTTATTTGTGTGTTATTGAGTGAGCTCACGGGGGCCCATGCACTTGGGGTTTGTATAGATAGCAGGCAACATGGCGGAAAAGGTTTTCCGAGTGGTCCAGACGGCCAAGAGCCTGCCAGGCTTGCGGAACGCGCTCAACCAGCTGGCCACGCGTCATGGTCAGGTCATTGATGTAAGTGACAGTCTGCGTCTCTTCTGATGGGTGCCAATCTGCCTCCCCCCCTCCCTTTTTTTTTTTTTTAAAGGGTGAAGGTGCACTGGTAGCGCGCTTCAACAGACAATAATTTCTGCATATTTGGCTCACTTCCCTTGGCTTGGGGGCCCACGCCGCGGTGACAGCGCCTCATTCCGGGACCAGCCCGGCATTCCAAGAAGATGCATCGCATGTTGACCATGAAGATTGCCGGTGCACACGATCATGGCTACAAGGTGGTCTGCAAGCACGGGTTTGAGATGCAGGAGGTTTGTCGCATCAAACCCTGGCGTCGTTTGCGTCGGCTTTTTGCCGCCCGTCGGTCGCGGAGGTGCTTGACTCTGACGCTTGGTCTTTGCCTGCTACCCCATGTGTTTAGGTGTATGTGGTGACCAAGGCCAGTCGCGAGCGATTGCAATATGGTCTTGACGATGTCTCGGGCAAGTTCTACTTTATGAAGCTTGAAGGTCAACGAATTCCCCCGCCACCCTCGGCATAGGTCTGAGACACAAGTCTCTTTTAAGCTTTTGGCACTTGTGTTTTATAAAAAAAATTCCACCCAGCTTCATTGCCTCCTTGAGCAGGCCCGGCGAGCCGCGGCGCTGTCTCGACCCAACTTTTTTCATCTACTGTTCTTGTGTTCTTTCGTGCTGTGCTGTCTCTACCGTTGCGTTTGCGCATGCTCGTCACGTCTGGGGTGCCCGTGTGTCTGATATGGTTGACTGGGACATTCTTCTGGGCAGACCAGCGCCTCTTGTGCGCTTCTTCTAGACATAAAATCAATTCACACCCTCTAAAGTATATTATTGTCAAGCACACACACACACACACACACACACACACACGTTGTTTGCTTATTTGTCAGCGTTGGGTATGCTTTTTGGTGACAGCCCAACTCATCATCGTGTCCTCCCTCGCCCTGACTCTCCCTCCCCCTCCCTCTCCCTCTCGCTCTCTCGCTCTCTCGCTTTTGGCACTTGTTGCGTCTTGATTGTGCTGGTAAGGTTACCAGGTTCGGGGACTCGCGTACAGGGTCGAACAGTTGATGGAATGCCTTTGGACGACAGTGCATCAGAGGGTGAAGGATGCGTGTGTGTGTGTTGTTAGGAAGCAGTTGAGAAGCTTGCACTTCTCGATTGATTGTTGTGCCTTGTGCCAGGTCGATGTCTGTGCTCAGAGGAATGTCGTGGCCTGCGAGCACGTTTCATTCTCATGCTTCGTGTGCCAATCACTTCTCCATGTAGATCTTTGCTCAGCGCCATCCCCTCCATCGAGCGACATCGTAGTGCGGCGCATCACCTTTCATCATGGAAGATCCGCCGCCCCCCGCATATGCGGATGTAGTTTCTGAGAGCGGGCATACAGCGCTGCTGGATTCCTCGCTTGAAAGCTCGCGGTCGGGGGTATACGAGGCGCCACCGACTCCCCTAGCTGCACCCGCGCCCGAAGCCTTCCTTGCACCCGGGTCGGGGTATGCATCTGCTGCACCGCCTGCACCACCACCGCCGCCTGCCCCTGCACCCCAGCAGCTGGTGGTCTCACCCACAGAAGGACCCACTGCCGATGAGATCAGTGAAGAATCTTGTTTGAAGGAAAACGGCGCCTTCTTTCTCGCCTTTGCTGCCATCTTGGCCCTCATTCTGCTGACAGTGGGCCTTTTCTCGCGCGAATTTGAGCGTACCAGTAGCCTCGATCTCAACGGCACACTGGCCAACGGATACAGCTGTTATCACCGCCCTGGCGACTGGCGGTTGATGGAGCGTCAATTCTATCTTCTCTCCAACGCATGGGGCGTTTACAGCGGCTTCAACAACCCTATGCGTGACTGCGAAGCCTATCGTAAGCAGGGCCACAAAGCGCGCTTTACCCTTCCAGATGACGACGAGGCCGACCAAGATGAGCGACGAGACTTTTGGCTCATGGACAACGGTGCCTCGGAGAACACGGGCGCTACACGGGCGCGTCGCTCTTTTTCCACCAGCGAGCGGCGCAAGCATCCCCTGGGCTACAAGTCGTGGATGTGCAAAGTTAACCAGGACACGGCCAAGCAGTCGAGCTATTACACCACCACGACCAGCATCTTGTCGGTCTTTGGCATTGTGTCCTTGATCATTTCTTTGACCGTGCTCTCCGGAGACAACACTTCACCATACCACAGCCTGGGGTCGTGGCTGATCGGCGCCTTCTTTCCGTTATTGGCCCTGATCCTCGGGGCCCTGGTCGCGACCTTTTCAATCCTGGTCTTAACGCAGCTGCAGAAATTCAACTTGGAGACAGGCCCCGCCCCGACAGATGACGGCGAGTACTACATTTGTGCGGGGACCTACAAGCGCGTCTACGTTGCCTCGAACTGCATCATTGCCGGCCTCGTCTTTTACGTGCCTGGCCTCCTTTACGTGTTCTGGTGCGTCCTCACGTCTGCAGCTCGAAGCCTCTGTGGCTCAGGATCCAGTGCTTCCGAGGCCGATAGGTCCGCCTCTGAAGCCTGAGGGCTGCAAGTTCCCATGCTATGATCAATTCACATCATGTCAATCATCCATCCGATCTAATTATCCATCTGATCCGAGTTGCCGAGTCCATTTTGGTCGCCGCCCCATGTTCAATGACTTGGAACGAAGGCAGTGACGCCGACCCCGGAACATTTGTCTGACAAATATGGCGCTACCTGTGCCAAATGCCGCTTGCAGATGCACCCGAGCTGAGTTTTCGCATATAAAATCGATCTTATCGTTGTTTTCAAGACCCCATAAAGCAAAGTTGGTGCAGGACAATATGAGACTAGTGCACATGCGTGATGGCCCTTTCAAAGACCAGGACTGCGGACAAACCCCAAAGGGCAGCGGCACCGTTCCCTCCGGCCTTCTCTGCGAAAGGGCAGCGGCACCCGGACACAAAGAACACCACTGCCTTAGGGGGAAGAACATGCTCATTGTGCTGCTCCAACACACCAGTGATACACGAAAGGCAACAGTCCAACCGGTCGCTTGTTGACTGTTGACCTCCCTTTATTCGTCTTACTGTCCAAAACGAAGTGCGTGTGTTGTTGTTGTTGACATGGTCAAGATGACGACATCGTTTCCATCAGCTTCCGTGTGTGTGTGTGTGTCTGTGTGTGTTGCCCGTGCACACACCCGCAGCTCACACACCTGCTGTTGGCGACAGTATCCCTCCCAGATCGTTTCGTGGAGGCAAGGAATTCACTGCGCGAGCGCTGGGGTTCCAAGACAAGACCTCGCACGCGCGACCTACCCATCTTATTTTTCTTCGGACCGATTTCTCTCCGGCTCGCTCGCTCTTCATCACCCGCACCCCCTCTCTCGCTCTCTCGCTCTCTCCCTGTGGCGCGAGCTTTGCAGCGCAACGGCTGACAACTGGTATGCCCGCGTCCCAATCTCATCACCACACACGGACCACGCAGTCAGACGCAGAGACCGCCTCCTTTGCCCCAAACCCGTTTCCACGTTGCCGCGCTTGCTCATGTCGGGCCCACCACCCACTCGCGTTCGTCGCCGCCAGTGCTACCCGATTCACCATCCTCACTCATGATCCAGACCTCAACTTACACACAAAAACAAAAGTCCTCCCTCACGAGCCAAGAACCTTTTTTTTTTTTTTTTTTGGCCTCCCCCGTCTCGCCCCATCCCCGCAACTTGAGGCACCCCGAGATCATTTTTTCCTGCCCCTCCCGCCACTGCACATTGCGCCTCATCCATATGCATGAACGTGGCTTCATCTACACCTCATCTATATCCAACCTTTTTTTTTTCTTCTGCCACGATCTCATCAAGCGCCTTCCTACTGCAGGGCTCCAATCCTAGCCGCTCTCTGTGTGCGTGTGCTTCTGCTCCCCTTGTCCAACAACTCCACCAAGCTGCGGGCCTTTTGCAGCGTGATTCACGGCATTAACGCCTGCCACGCGGTATCACCGTCACCATGACCGTCCAGGTATCTCGATCAATAGCCTTATCCTGCAGCACCACCATTGAGTACTCGCTCGGTCTTCTTCCGCCTTTCTTGTCCTCACATGCCCGTGCGACGGTGCTCGTCGCTCTTCGTTGTTGACAGACGGAAAAGCAGGTGCAGCACCTGATGAACAAGGCCATGAACAGTGAAAAGCGCCCGCCCAAAGAGACGCATATTGCCGCCATCATCGACAGCACGCTCGACCAACAAGACTTGACCCCCTTTTTCCGCCACGTCCCTCGACTCAGCCATCTCAACACCAGTGCCGAGGTGGCCTGGAAAGCCCTGGGTGTCTCCCACCGTCTCATCCATGTCCTTGACCATACTCTCCTCATCAAAGCCTATCAGGTGAGTCACCTTTCCCAACCCCTTCGCCCCCTTTGGCCGCCACCGCAAAACGCCCTTGTCGGCCCCCGCACATGCTATCAACCCTGCATTGACATTGTCGTTGCCGCGCCGTGTCGTGCTCCCGATGATCCAGTCATTTGAGGAAACCATTCGCTATCTTGGGCGCCTGCACGAGCAAGAGCAAACGGTGTACGGCAAGGTGGCCAGCCTCCTCTCCCAGCTGCTGGTGACCAAGCTCGACTTTCACCGCGATTTCAAAGAGTTTGAGTCAAGCCTGGCCGCCCCAATCAATGCGGCTGATCTGGCCGCCAAGTACGGCCCAGAGTTGCCCCGTCGCCTCGCCGAACTCCAGCAGGTGCAGATCATGTGCACCACCGTCGTCCTCGACATGTGCATGAGTCAGGCCCCGACCATCTCCCCTCGCAAGCTCAAAACCAAGGAGTTTCGTGAGCAAGCGTGCCTCCTCTGGCCCATGTACAGCGTTCTCGAACAAACGGTCGCCATCTACATTCTTCTGCAACAGCTCCTCTGTGCTCTTGCCGACCGCGAACAAGATATTTTCGGCATTGTTCGCCAATTTCACGACCAGCACGCCAAGCTCCGCGCCATCTACTACCGCGTGCGCCGCATTCCCTATCTCGCAGCCCGCCTCGTCACCCTCAATCTCGATGGGCCTCCACCTGACGTGCTCAGCGGCATCCCCATGGCTGTCGTCCAAGTCGAGCCCGACGAGGCCTCGCGAGCAATGGTTGCCAAATTTGAAGATGACGACGACGGCTTTGGCTCCAGTATGCGTCGCACCCTCAGCCCGGGCCGCATTGGCTCGCCCGGAAGCTCGCCCAAGGCAGGCCGCCGAGGCGGCACCCCCACGCCCAGTCACCTGGGCCCCGGTGATGATGCACAGCGTTTGCGGCAAGAGGTTGAGGATCAAAAGGCTGTCATTGCCTCGCTCGAATCCTACGTCTCCGAACTCACCGATGGCCTCAAGAACATGGATGCTCGCACCCTCTCTGAAATGCAAGAAGCCAGCGCACAGCAAAACTCAGAACTCTCGGACCAGGTCGAGCACCTCCAGCAAGAGCTGGACAACAAGAACGAGCAGGTTATCCTTACCATGGCCGCACGCGATGAAGCCCTTCATTCGCTCCGCGAGCTGCAGAGCAATCTGAACGAGCGCGAGGAGAAGCTGGATCTTCAGCAGCGCGAGCAGCAGTCCATCCGCGCACTCATGCTCGACCTCGAGCAACAGGTCGAAGCCAAGGACGCGGAGCTGGCCAAGCTCCAGCAGCAACTCGATCAATTACGCGCCGACAGCGACACACAACGCAAACAGCTTGGTGACCATAACGACGCGCTGCAACAACAACTCAATGCCCTCGAGGCGGATCGACGCGAAACGTCCCTTGCCCAAGAGCGCCGCGCTTCAGAGCTCAACACTGAGCTCGAGGGTTTGCGCGTGCAACTGGGTAGTCTCATGGATGCAAAAACTGCCACCTCCCACGATCGTGATCAACTCAAGAAGGAGCTGGAAGAAGCCCAGGCAGATCTTGCCAAGGGTCACGCGGAGCGCGTCCAGCTCACACAGCAGCTTGATCAAATGCAAGCCAAGGTATGTGTGTGTGTGTGTGTGTGTGTGTGTGTGTGTGTGTGTGTGTGTGTGTGTGTGTGTGTGTGTGTGTGTGTGTGTGTGTGTGTGTGTGTGTGTGTGTGTGTGTGTGTGTGTGCGCGCGCAAGTCATCGCCCCCTATTGCTAGCCTCCGCCTGGGTGTCGGCGCTCAATGTTCTGGCTTGCTGGATTCATACAGCTCGACGAGGCCTCGCAAAAGGCCATCACAGCCGTGGAACAGGACATGACAAGAAGTAACGAGCTGTCGCAGGTGCGCAGCGAGAAGCTACGTCTTCTCAGCGAAATTGATGGCAAATGCGACGAGATCACTGCGCTCAATCGCGAGGTAAGGCACCGGACCCGGTCCTCTTTAAACTTAAACCTGTGTCAATTTTGCACTGCAATTGCTGGTTCGCAATCCCCTCATTTCCTGTCTGCTTGGTGTTGTTCTACTTGGCGTTAGCTCGACTCTTTGCGCCAGGAGCTACTCACGAGCACAGAGCAGCATAGTGCCAAGGTGCTCCAGCTGAATCATGCCAATGACCAGCTGCAACGTGACCTGACCGAGGCCAATGCGCGCGTGAACACTCTCATGGACCAGGATGCTCGCGTGACCAGTGAGGTCAAGACCTTTCAGCAACAAGTAGCCACTCTGCAGGCAGAACTGGCGGAGCGCAGCACCCGCATCAATCAACTAGAGCAGGACAACCAGCGCCACCAACAAGAGGCCCGTCGCGCCCAAGAGGCCACCGACAAGCTCAACGATCGCCTGCGCAGCCTTGAGCGCCAGAACGAGCAAGAGCGTGCTGCTTCTGCAGCTGCCGCCGAGAAATTGGGTGAAGAACATGCCGCAGAGCTTGCTCACCTCAAAAGTCAGCTGCAGCAAGCACAGTCGGATCTGGATGCGGCTCGTAAACAGCTCACGTCCGAGCTGGAGGAGGCTCGAGAGGAGGGCCGTCGCGCCCGCGCCTCCTATGACAGCAGTCGTTCAGAGGTACAGGAACTGCGTGAACAGCTGGGCCAGCTCCGCCAAGAACGTACTGCTGAGGTGGAGCGCTTGCGTCAAAGCGAAGCAACGCTGCAAGCCAACCAGCTGGCCGAGCTGCAGCGCCTGTCCACGCAGCATGAGGAACAGGTGGCGCAACGCGAGGATCAATTGCGAGCCGCCCTTGCCGCACTCTACCGCCAGGTTACGGAGGAATCCCTTCCAGAAGCCAATGACTTGCTCTCTGGCATGGGCCGACACCTGGCAGCTGGTAAAGCGTCGGATCTACTCACCGGCGCCCTTGAGCTCTTGGTGGTTGGGCCCATGCTTTCCAACCTGGCTGACCTTGAGGCCGTAGCTCCCGACGCTGCCCAGCGCCAAGCTGCGCGTACCCACATGAAAGCCATCACTTCCCAGACGCTCGATGCCCTGCAACGCAAAGTCCACAGCGTTTCATGTGTCGCAGAGGTGGATGGCCTACGTGCATATCTGGAACATCTTCAAGACCTGGCTCTGTCGCGAGCTGGCAGTCTTGAAGACCAGATGCGTCTGGCCACGCGGGCCATCGATGCGGCTGCCGAGAAGATTGAGCGCCTGTTGGCCGAGGCCAAGTCGACCTTGGACGAGGCCAAGCTCAACGTTCATGAAAGCATTTTGGATCACAGCAAGACCTTGCTCAAGAGCATTCAAGGTCAGGCCTGCTCGTCTGGTCGGGGTTTTCCTTGTGGCGCCGGTGCCTCGGCGAAAGCAGGGGTAGGAGGGTAGTGAACAACCACAGAGTGGTGACTATCAGGCGGGTAGGGAGTATGCACGTGTCATGAAGCGTGTTCGAACAACAGTACTCAAGAGACTCATCCTGACTATGCTTCAAACTCTAGCTCTCTCTGGGTCAGCGACGCGTTTACAGATTGAAATTGTGCAGGACGAGACGGGCAAGAGCAAGGTGTGTTTGATGGCTGTTGATCGCGCCTGGTTGACTTGGTGACAAGGGTCATTTCTCACTTGCTCGTGAATATCACCCACACAGCGACCCGAAACCAAGGCACAGTTTTACAAGCGCAACTCGCGATGGGTCGAAGGCCTCATCTCAGCCGCTCGTGCCGTGGGCAGTGCAAGCTCGTTCCTTGTTGATACCTCAGACAAGGCTCTACACGGCGATGCCAAACTGGGTAGGCTTTTGAGGATTTTCATGTTCACCGCCGCCAATCTGCTGCTGGTTGGGCCCACTGATCAGGCTCAAATGCGTGTGATTGCAGAGGAGATTATGGTTTGTGGCCAAGAGATTGCTGCAAGCACGGCGCAGTTGGTGTCGGCCTCCCGCGTCAAAGCGCGCCTTGACAGCCCCAACAAGGCAGAACTCGAGAATGATTCTAAATCAGTGCAGGTGGCGACTCGTGCCTTGATCGATGCCGTGCGCGAGGCGTGCCACAAGTCGCGGGAGGCACAGTCTGGTGAGTGACACTGAGGGCGTCCCTCCACGGACTTTGTGCATTCACCTAAACTCACTGGCCCATCTTGTCGTCGGCAGCCCAAGATTACCTGAAGCTCTCTTTGACACAGACAAAGCGACTGCAGATGGACTCGCAAGTGCGATGCTTGGAGCTTGAGGCTGAATTGCGTCATGAACAAGAGCGCTTGCGCCAGCTTCGCAAGGCCACATATCACCTGGCTGAGCAGAATGGGGTATGTTCTCCGGTTTCAACCTCTATCGTGCGGCATGGAGAAAACTGGTGTGAACTTGCCGCTTCTTGAGACTCGTTGCTCTGACAGTGGGCTCTTCTTGCTTGTGGTGGCTTGCAGCTGTCGGGATCAACCGAGTAGATTCCGTGGTTGTGTTTCAGAATGGCCGCCGTGCGGCACTTCTTTTGTGTATGTGTGTGTGTGGATGCGCGCGCTTGTTTTCTCTCTTTTTTTCCTTTTGAGCGACTTCCATTGCCACCGACAGGTGCAGCCACTGGTTGATGAGCGACCTGCTGTTGCTGTTGTTTGACTCGACTTGACCTAGCTGGATACAGTTAATCAATCAATCACTTCTTATCAAGCGCCAAGGCCAGAAAGGCGGCCTGTTCCATGCACAACAAGCGAGACTCGGGCCAGAGCACGAAAAAGATGGTGGAGGAAAGATGCCTAGCTAGTCCAGGACGGCTTCGGGCAGTTGCCATCGCAGGAGCTTGAGGGGAAAGTTTTCCGTGATGAGCTCGCCTCGTTGCAAGACCGTTACTACGTTCAGCTCAAACTCTGCAGACCGGGACGCAAAACGAATGAAAACACAATCAACGGCTAGGGCGCGAGATGCGTTTTGCTTGTGCGGGCAACACGGAGCAAAGGCTGTGCACGACGACTGTGCACGCTAAAAATAAAAACAAAAACTGGATTGATTTGACGTACCGACTTTGAAGTTGTCCGTGATCAAGGTGGGACAGGTGAACAGGCGTGGAAAGATCATGTGAATGGGGATGGCGACATCGCGCTGCACGTCACCCTCGGCAATCTGGATGTTCTGAATCTCCGTAGCTACTCATGAACAAGTGGAGTGTGAGAGGTGGGCGCCTCGAGAAATTGACGCGGACAGAGGGCTAGGGACGTACGGTCTTTTGCATAGCCCTCACGACAGCCGCAGGTCTCAACGCGGACCAACTGCAGCTCGATGGATTTGATTGGCTCAGCGCAGTGTGTAACTCGCAGCTAAGAGTGGGCGTTGGTAAGGTTGGTGATGAGTGGCAGCACAGGCCAAACGCCTGTTGTCGGGGCTGGCTGGGGCGCGACCAACCTCTCCAGCCAGAGGCTGATCAATGTGAAAGGCAGTCGAGGCAAGGCGGCCTTCGATCAGAAAATCAGGGACCGAGGAGCGGTTGCCCACGTTTTCCAGCGAGGCCGGGCTGATGGTGAAGTTGACCTGCCCAAAGTCGAGCATGGCGATGGGTGAGTGGAGCCAGCCCGAGGCAAGGCCCGGTTTGCGTCTATCCTGTAACATGAGGCTGAAAATTTTTATTTTTTTGAAGCCAAGCATACCGGGCGGGCGGGTTCCTCGGGGACATCGGCTTGGACCAAAAACTCGATGGCTTTGGAAAGATCCTTGCTAAAAGCGGAGCGCTTCACATCGACTCGCAGCGAGTACTGCAGAGGAAGGTCAGGGTGAGAGGCGGAGGGTGTGAAGCACCACGAGAAAGGACTTTGTAGGATCAAAAGCTCGGCTGGGACCGACCTGGATGTTCACAAAAACACCGTGGTAGGTTTCATAGAGCTCTTGGCCATTCTTGGGCTTGAGCGGGATCTCAAAGGGCAGTTGTGTTTGACCTAGGGCGGCACGCGGTGCGTGTGGCGTGAGGCGGACAAAGGCAGGATTGGTCCAAAGGGAGGGCAGAATCCAGTGGATCACAAATTGTTGCTTTGGCAAGGGCGTACCGCCCGGGAGCTTTTGCGCGGCTTGCATCTCAAAACGCAGGTTGATAAGCTAGGAATGAGATGCCAGAAGCGGTGTCGGATGAGCTGAGTTGAGGTCGTAGACGGCGAGCCATTGATTCGAAGGATTGCAAACAAGGGTGCTCACCGGAATGGGCTTGATCGAGTTGTAAAACGCCTCAAACACACCCTGGTTCTTTGCACTGAGCTGGAGGCTGGCAGCGTGAAGATTGAGCAGGCATGGCAGATGGCAGATGAGCAAGAGCTACGGATAGGCAGAGCCATGGAGCGGCTGGTCGGGATCAAATTGTGTCACTGTCTGCCTGCTGTGGCCTGGGATGGCAAAATACATACCTGACCGAGCCTTCAACGGACATGACGATGCCTTGGTGGTTCAAGCCATCTTTGCTGTCCACTACGACGGCTCCGCGCACAGTTTCCTAGCAGGTGTGGTATCGGGGTCAACCCGTTCCAAGATCGTTACAGACGAATGAGCTTTTGCCCAAGCAACATGCCAGCTCGCGGACGGCCCCGGGCCCAAGTCAGAGGAGCAGAAAGCGCGACGACACCGTGACTGACTGAACGTGAGTCAATCGCCGCCAACCACTACTGCCAACGAGATCTAGCCCTCGCACTGGTCCAGACAGGTCCAGGCTCCAGGTCGTCTTCGCGCTGCCGTTTCCTTTCTCGTCTTTCAGATCCTCCTCCACGTCTCAAAGTGTGATAAGGTCTCACCTGTTTTTAATCTGACATTAAAGCCCACTTTTCCTCTTTTTCTGTCGTATACACACAAACAGAGAGATAGAGCTAGAGAGAGAGAGAGAGAGAGAGAGAGAGAGAGAGAGAGAGAGAGAGAAAGAGAGAGAGAGAGAGAGCAGGTGTTGCAATTCATTTGCTTGATGTCGAGTGACAAGAGCAGAATGGCGACGCGTCGGGTGTTGGTGGTGGCGACCCATGCCGCTGGGTTTTCAAGGGGGACCTTCAACCCCACGTTGGCGAGTTTGAGGGCTCGACTGGCCAATCCGACGCCACAGGTGTGTATGTGTCTTTGGCTGCCAGCTGTGCGGACCGCAACTCGCGGTGCGCTCGCAGCTGCACTCACATGTTGCTTTGGAGAATCCGGCAGGTGCCAGCAGGCGCTGGCTCGGCAACGGCAGGCTCGGCGACCGTCTCATTGGGTGAGCCTGTTGAGCTGGTGGTGGCGGCCCCCGACTTTCTGGGCCATGGCTCCAAGTCAGACTTTAGCCTCAAGGCACAGGTGCGGGTGCTCGCGCCACTGCCGTTGCCGTTGCCGTAACCGTGCGGGTTTCTAGAGTGCCAGCTACAAAACGCTCTGCTGAGCCTCAATGCTGCGCCCATGGCGCTTGAAATTGGCCTCCAAATCGTCTGAATCATCTCATGCTACTGGGCTTGACAGGACGCAATGCGCTGGCCTGATTTTGGCCACGATGATCTTGTGCGTGAGCTGCAAGGCTTGCACGGCCAGATGCACGGGTCCGGCGCCACTACCCCCGCCGATGCAGAGGCCTGGGCCCAGGAGCTGCGCCAGCACTTTGATGTTGTCATTGGTCTAGGGCACAGCATGGGTGGTGCCGTCCTCAGCCGGACCGCCTCTACGCTTCCCAATTTTTTTGATCACGTACGTGCGTGTGGACAGCCCAGCGCAGTGACGGTGCTGTGTCAGCCTGTGCATCGTCCTCACAGACATCGTACTCAACCCGCTGCAGCTCCTGCTAGTTGAGCCCATTATCCTACGCCCCAGCTTTTTGCTCAGTATCATCTACAACAGCTCTTTCAACACGCTTTACAAACTCACCCGGAACCGGCGGTACGCACTGGCGCACCTGTGGGCAGGGCTGCCAAGACAGGGAGATCGGGCAGAAGAGGACTACCAGAGCGATGGCCTTCAAACTTGAAGCCATACTGGCTCAAAAGCTGTGCGCAAGCGCTGAACCCATCGCCCTCCCGTGACAACGGTGGTCGCCGTCTTTGGTGCATCGGTAGGTCGGAGTTTGCAGATCGGGAGGCTGCAGAAAAATACCTGCATACACGACGGGCTTTTAGTCGGTTTGATCGCGACTGTCTAGCGGCATACTTTCAAGGTGCGATTGAAAGCGCACATACCCAATGGTCAAATGGTGCAAGAGCCTCGACCCTGTTTCTACGTTTGATGCTTTTTGTCCAGTCCCATCTGACCCTCCTTCCGTGGACTCCTTGCCTGCCCTGCTCTTAGAGGGCTTTGTGGACATGCCTGATGGCACAGTGCGGCTGGCTTGTCACCCCGAGTTTGAGGGCTATATCTATCGAGGTGAGCTCGTATCCGAGCCCTTTGGGCCACCCTTTGACAACAAATCTGATTCCTCACTGCCTGGCCCACAACCCATATCACTCCAACAGGCTATCAGGACATGTGGCAGTATCTCCCTGACATCACGGCCAAAGTGGACATTTTCATGGCTGAGCATCACCCCATCCGCCTCTCCGTCTTCCAGTCTACCAAAGACTTTTACACAGAAGCGGTGCAAAAATTGCGACACGGCTCTCTTCAGGCAAGCTCGCGCTGCTGCCAGGAACCTTTTTTGAGGGATTGGGGGAGTTTCAACCTCGCTCGCTTCAAGAAGCCCTATGGGCAAGGCACGCCGTGTCGGTTTCTCTCACCTTGCCAACTTGTGTCTCCTGAAACACTGGCACGTCATGGCAGCTCTTGCCGGGGATGAGCCACTTTGCCATCATGGAAAAGCCAGAGTTTTTCAGCGATCTCCTCTTTAACACCATTCAGCAGTACCTGCCACAAACACAGACAACGCGCACCACGGCGTCTGTATAGCAGAACGCGCCAAGAGTTTAGAATTCCATGCCTCAATTAATTAAAAAAATTGTATCCTATATCGGGTGAGCAACCACCTCCTGTGATCGCGTGGGTGTGCTTGAACAAGGATGGCACAAGGCGCGAACGTGCCCACACCGCCTCAGGCATGCCGAAGTGTCAGCCAATGATTGGCGATCCATTTCTCGCCTTTGATGATCTGACACCCAGCATGATATGCAGCGGTGTCCATCTGCCCATCTTTGCGTGTATTGTAAAAGATGACGGCCCGGCCAGCCACCGCAGGCACGATGGCCCCGTGGTCTTGAGGCTCGCTGGCCTCGGCATGGTGCGTCGAGTCGAAACAGGGTTGCTTGCGGGTGCTATCCAATAGATCACCCATCTCCGCTGAGACGTTCTGAAAGGCCGTGCCCCCACCAGTCTGTACCGTGGTGAGATAATAGAGCGCGGTAATGTCACGGGGGTGCCAAGACGAGGTGTCCAGGTGGGAGCGATAGTAGCCGCCCTGCTCGTATTGGACAACTTGGAGCTCTGCATGCGCCACATCAACAAAGCGTAGGCCGAGCAAGGCTAGCAATCGGTTCTCCAAGGCAGTCAGGGTTGAATGCTCGTGGGGTCCGAGCCAAGCCGTCTGGCTCTGACGAACGCTTTGATCGTGCGCGGCATATGTGAAGGATTCGCTCAGCTTTGGGGCTGCATTGTTGCGAATCCAAGCTACCTCGGCTGGCTTGACAAAGTTGTCCACAACCAATACGAATGGGTCATGGGAAAGCAGGTGCACCTCCATGGCAGGCCCGGCTGCATCGAGCACTGCGTCAAAGGATGGGCGCGGGGGTCCCGCGCGGCGCGGGGGCAGGCCAGAGGCGATTTTGTCGGCCCGCGCAAAATGTTGTTCTGCTAGCGAGGCACGGCCCAGCTGCTGCTGCAGATTCCCCACAACGTGATGGGTCCGGCTATCGTCCGGCTGACGCTGCAGAGCCTCCCGCCCATGAACCAAGCCGCGCTGCCATGCACTGGCGTCTGTCTGCTGTGAGGCGGCAATGGCTGCATTGGTGTACAGGCTGGCTTCATCAGGGAAATAACGAATGCCACTCACAAAAACCTTTTCCGCTTCCTCATACTGCCCCTGCACAGCGCAGGCGTTCAGGCGGCCATCGAAGCACGACGAGATGAGGGCCGGTGCGCTACGGGCAAAATTAACAGTGCTCGGCGCGCGCAACTCCTCAACGCCTACCTGCTGAATAAGCAGCGCGCCCATGTTGGTATATGCAGGCAGAATCTGTCGTGGATATGCCGTGATAAAGTCACGATACGCCTAACCAGGTCACGGCAGACAAAGAGCGAGCATGAGCGCTGCCAGACGCCGCAAAACCAGCACACTTGGCGCCCGACTGACCCCAAGTGCATCACCGATCTGCCCGCGCTGGTGCAGGCCGCTCGCATGCTGCCACATCTGAACCATACGACCCGTGTCCCAGTCATCATCAGCCGCCGCCAGCACCACCACCACCACCACCATCAGGAACCGTGTCAGCTGCATCGCGGCGATGCCCTCGGAAGTCTTGTTTTCCACAACTGCCAGTACATAAACGAGGGGGATGCCTGCGTTGCTGCCAGGTATGAGTTTGCTCAGGGTTGATGGCTGATTGATCTGTGGTGACTGGTTTGGATCGAGAGCTCATGTGTGGGTGGCTGGCCGTAGCAGGGCGATGGAGTAGGGCGCGCGCCCATTGTTGGCGCAGCCGCTGAGCCCAAATTCAGGAGACAAGCTGTCTTTCGAGACGCGGTTTTCCGCCACGCCGTGTGCAACTGTGCAGCATGGCGGGTCGGGCTAAGACGGTGGCTCTTGAGGCACAGCTTCTCGATCTGGGTGTCGCCTTTGGAGAGGTATGGCCACCTTGCGTTTTTTTTTTTTTTTCGTCAATGCATGAGCCAAGGAGGGCGGTGATGAACTGAGACGTTAGTGAGGCTGTCGTTTTGTGAGGCAAGACTACATTCACCATCATATCCAATGCCCGTGCTTGTCACAGGTGCAGGCCGAGCTCAAGAAAACGCGGGCGTCTGAAACGGCCCTGCATGCCATCAATGCAGAACTGCTCACCCAACTACGCGAACTTGGTAGGCGAGTCTCTCGCCCACCCTCCTCAAAGCCTTTGCCTGTTGATCCTGTGTGCGGCAAATTAATCTGGCTCGTTGGTTGCTTGCATGGGCCTTCCGCTCACACATGGGTGGACCTGCAGTGGGCCTAGAGGTCTATGGGCTCCGTGATACCCGTTCTGTCTTGATTCAGCGCTCGGGTGCCCAGCGCCTGGTTCGTCGACCCGCTTCAGCTGATCTCACCCCCATGCCCTGATCGCTCCGCACTGACCCCATTGACTCACCCACTCAAACAGGGCCTCACGCTGCGCACCCAAGCTTTGGAGCCTCAATCATCTGATACAGAGCTACCCTTTCGTCTGCAAGTGGAACGGCAAAAGGGGGAGACTCTCGTGACGAGCGTTGTTGGCCAAATCACCCCTGACGGTTTGGCTGATCATAGTGGCCTCCTGTCCGGTGAGCCTCGCCGCCTGCACGCCTCATCCCTGATCTCTCCGGTTGCTCATGCCTGTTGCATGTCCTATGCTGCGCATGATCCTGTGAATCCTGAGCGCAGGTGACGTGCTTGTCTCGATCAACGGCGTCGTCGTACTTAATAACAGCCCGCCGCAGATCTTCGAGCTGCTACGTCAGCTCTCTGGCAATCTGCTAGTGGTGCTCGCACGGCCGCAGCCAGCCCCCAGCAAAACCAAGAATGATGGACCTGAAGGTGCCAGTCTGGCCTTGGCCAAACCGCCCACCACACCAGACAAAGGCAACGATGCGCCCACAACGGGACAAACAGACGCGGCTGCCAGCTGGCTGGGATCGCAGACCGTTCTTCGGCGCCGTGCCGCCTCGCTTGAGGAAGAAGCCCGGCAATTGCGCAACCGTGTTCGAAATTTGGAGCAAGATCTCACTGCCGCCGAGGAGAGTCGAGCCGCCTCCTTGCGTCAGATCCAGGAGCTTCAAAAGAGCAACGGCCAGCTTCAACAAGGCACCTTGGACCTGCGGCTGCAACTGGAGCAGGCTCGATCGGCTTCCGCATCCAAGACCACAGCGCCAACAATTCGCCCCGTTAGCGCTGCCACCCAGACCGACCCGCAGAGTACAACTGCCACTGACACCGTGCCAACCGATGCCACGACCCTGCCGGCGGCAATGCCGGCGATTCCACAAACACAAGAGCCTGTGCAGGCAGAGGTACAGCGACGGCACGAAGCCGAACTTCAGGCACACGAGCTGCGCTGGCAGGAGCAGTGGAACCGAGCGCAGAAGGAACACGCTCTGCTTATTGATGCCATGGAAAAGGAGTTGCAGCAGCTGCGCCTTCAGCTATACAGCGCTGATGAGGCTCCGCGGCCCCTCGCGCCCTCCCGCACCAGCCAAGCCTCGTTGACTTCGCTTCACCTCAGCGGTTCGGGGGAAGGCGAAGGAACTGCCCCAGCACCTGTGCACCGGTTGCAGCAAGAAAACGAGCAGCTTCGACGTACCACCACAGACCTTCAACAACAGCTTGTGCGTCTACAGGCGGAAGCCAACCGCGGCGCTGGCCAGCGGGCCGTGGCCAAAGGTGCGCTTGCTGGTTTGGCACACACCGTTACAGGAAGTAGCCTGTTGGATGCTGGCACGGCAGACCGGCTCGCCTTGGAGGACAGCGTTCTGCGCCTGACTCGACACGTGCAACGATATGGCTTGCGCGACTGCCCCGAGGTTGTGCGGCTGCAGGCGCGCTGCTCGGCGCTGCAAGCCGAGCTGGACCAGAGGTCACCATCGGTTCCGGTCAACGATGCTCGACTACACGGCGAAGTGGCGCGTCCCTTGCTCGTCCGGCTGGAGCAGCACCTACACCAACTGGGCCGTCTCGCCCAGGTCCCTGGCTTTGAGGAAGAAGCACCCACGTTCAGCGAGACTGAGCCCACGCCCACCGATCTGGAGCTGGCCACGCGGCTCGGGGCTTTGGTAAGCCAGGCCGGTCGAATCAAATTGACCTTGCAGACCCAGCAACTATCAGCATCAGCTCCTGTGCCTGTGCCTGCCACCACCCCCTCTCAACCTCTCACTCATGCCGAGGAACCCCTCGCATCGGGGGCCCACCGCGGTCCTCGAACATCCTCGCCCAAGGCGTCGCGGCACGAAGCCACACTGGCAGAGTTGACCGCCAATCTGCACGAGCTGCAGCGACAGCGGGATGCCGACTCTGTGCGTCATCGGCAAGAATTGGCAGACTTGCGCGAGCAGGCTGAAGGCCGCATGGAGCAGCAGCATGTGGCTTTACTACGTCAACTCGATACAGCAACTGCAGAGCACAGTCGTTTACAAGATGAGCTACTGCAGGCACATGAGGAACTTGCTCGAGCTGAGCGTGAGGGTACCAGCTTGGCTCAGCGGCTTGAGGGCATGCAAGCCCTCATGAACTCGCAGCTCAAGGCGGCTGAGGACATGGAGCGTGCTTTTGGGCAAGAGCTGCAGCGCTTGCGGGCAGGCGCCGCTGCGCCGTGCAGCTCGTGCACACAGGCTCGACGCGATTTGGCAACCAGCGCAGACGAACTCGAGGACTATCGAGATCGCCTCGAGGTGGCCGAGCAAGAAGTAGCGGCCTTATCTCTGCGCTTGCAGCTGGCACAAACGAGTGCCGAACCCGCGGTCACTGATGAATCGACCAACCATGCTGAGGTGGAATTAGCTGCCTTACGACAGGAGCGAGAAGAAGAGCGGGGGCAATGGGAGATGGAGCGAGCGGAGTTGCAAGCTACTGCAGCCGCAGATACCCAACGCCTGCGAAATCAAGCAGCTCAGTTGAGCGACACGGAGGCGCGACTGGAAGCGGCACTGCGCGCCATGTCGGCGGCTGCCGAAGACTACGAGCAGCTGGAGCAGCGATACCATGAAGCCACGGTGCAAGGGCAGACAGCACGGGCCCAGTTGCAAGCACGCGAAGAGGAAGGGCAGCGGGAGCGCATGGCGCATCGTCGGCGTGTTGCTGAGCTGGAGGATGAGGCGGAGGCCTGGGCCGTACGAGGGCGAGAACTGGAGGGCCAGCTTGCGCAGCTCGAGGCTGCCGCGCAGCGTGAGCACGAGCGTGCACGAGACTTGGACCAGCGCGCTCACGCTCTTGAAGCGGAGTGTCAACGTCTGCGTGACAGGCTTCGCGATCGCGAGCGCGAGACATCATGGCAAGACCACGCACGACATCGCGACACTGCCCAGGCCTTGCGCCAGCAGTCCGACGAGGTCAGCGGTGCCGCCGATCGCTCTCTGTTTTTGTACCATTTGTGGGTCGTTGGCACTGACACAAACGCGCACCAGTTTCACATATCGATTTGAGGTGTTTTTTGCTGTTGAAATGTTTTGATTCAGTCTTCTGTTAATGTTGTGATCCCCGGTTTCATCTCATCTAATATAATGGTGCGCTCGGCGTGTAGGCGGCACGGTGGCAGCAACGTTGCGTTCAGCTGGAGGCGGAAGTCCGTCGCCTGGAGACACAGCAACAGGCACTGCACCAGCAAAGCGTGCAGAGCCAGCATGAGCGGCAATCCCAGGAGGCGCAGATGCAGGAGCAAATGGCGGCGCTTCGCAAAGAGGTGCAGGAGTGGCGACTCCGTCATGACGATACGGTGCTAGAGCACGAGCGTCAGCTCCGCCATCGTGGACGGCGCATCGCCACACTCAAGGCCAGTCTGGCCCAGCTCAAGCAAGTGCTAGGACAGTTAGGCCACTCACAACTTCGGTTGAGCCAGCGCGCAACCGATCGGGCCGACCTATCCTTTGCCTCGAGTCTGGACAGCCTGATTTAACCCAGGAGGAGCAAAGGCGCAAGGATGAACTGCTACATTTATGGCCAGCTTGCCCGAGCAAGCTCTAGGCGATAATACACTAGTGATTGGGACCATCGTGGCAACAGCCGGTGAGCAAAAATGTGTTGTTTCAGGTGTAGGATTGCCCACTTTTAGAATTGAAAAAATGGCCCAATTCAGCCGTAAGAAAGAGCCGAAGGGATGGTCGCAGCCAGCTTACGTTGCTGTTAGACGAGGAAGTGCTGCGTGAGGCCGTGGGGTTCTGACGTTGTTGGTCTTCCAGTGAAGCTTGGATAGCCATGGCCATGAGCTCATCCTCCGTCAACTGGGCGTTGTTCCTGGTGGCTGCGCTCGAAGCGCCATGCTGACGGGCCGAGGCAGCCTGCGCCGTGCGCCCTCGTTGCCCCACACAGGCGTGGTCCTCTGGGAAGCGATGTTGCGTGCAAAACTTGCGCTTGCAATCGGGGCACTAAAGACGATGAAGACAAGGGTACGGGCGGTAGCCCGTGCCCCATGAAGCGGCGGGATGAGGTCGAAACGAAACATGCCCGCGGCGATATGCAGGGATGGCAGGGACTGGGTTCTAGAGTTCATACCGTTACGGCAATAAACTCTTTCTTGCGGCACTTTGGTACGGCGCAACCCTTGGACTGCGGGGCGCTGCGTGCCTGGAGCCAAATTTTGTCAAGTCACATTCCAGTCGAAACAAAATTGGTGTGCGTTCAGCCAACAAGGCAACCAAACATGGGCGTACCACGCCAGTTTGGCAATTGGAAGCAAGGTGGCGCTCCACGGTCATGTTGGGATCTTCTCCGCGCACAACAGCCAACTGTTGTTGACAAAGCGGGCACTTGTAGCTTCGCGCATCGTCAAAGTTTTGTCGCAGGCACGCATGGTCAGCGGCCCGATAGTGGGGCTCACAGAATGTCGTATTGCACTTGTGGCACCGAAAGGCCAAAAAGTCTATGCAAGATCCGACAACAACAACCCCACCGAGCAAAAGTCAATAGCGTGCCCTGAGCCCACCAGCTCCATGCACCCCGATCCAAAGGAGGCCGTGCATGATTTAGAGGCCGCGCGTACCTAGCTGGGTGCAGTTTGGATGTCCACACGTCGTGCCGACCTGGGGCAACTCCATCCCGCCGGACAAGACAATCACATCAACAGCGCTGACTCCAAGCTTTACACCACACACATCAAGCGCAAGCGGCGACGCAAAAAGGCGGCACTACCGTCGCCGCCTGCTGCTCAAGTCGGTGCAGGGGCAGCACATTCGCTGACCTCTTCTTGTTGTCAACCCGAGACCTCAAATAAACCACAACAACTGTTTTTTTCTGTTTTTTTTTTGCTTGTCATGTTGGATGCATGCAAGCACCTGGCAAAGGGAACGAGACGACGGTTGGAGCTGTGGAGCGGACGCAGTCGGGCACTCAAGGGTGGGTGGTGTCTTCTCGGGCATGGCAGCTGTTTGACTGTTGGACCTGCAAAGGTGTCCTTGGTTCATTTGATCCGGGCCCTCATTTGCTCCGACCAGCGGCCATTGCCTGGAATTGGCCGCGTCATCGCCGAGTCATCTCTTCTCCCCACCACTTTTTCTTACGAGAGCCACCGCCATGGCGTTGCCGTGGTTGCTGGTGGCCGTGGTGACGGCAACGTGGAGCAATGGCTGGCGCTCCAAAGTCGCCGACACCGTGCGCGTCCTGCCATTCCAGACAAATCACTCCGAGATGGTACTCTTTGACTCATCCCTTCGCTCGCGTCTAGCCTTGAAACCCATTGTCAAACGAGCGTGCGCTCATCGTGGCGTGGCCCATCACTTTGCCAGCATGAACTCGAGCAGTTGGACCAGGCCCTTCGCATTGCCGTAGCCGCGGCGCAGGAAGATCCCCAAGCCAAGCACATTCTCATCGTGCGTAAACACCACTGCTGTCAAAGCCCGGTTCTGTAGCTAGCCGTGTTGCTCACCCATACCCAATGGACATTGTAGGATTTGGGCGTGAATGGACCACATGCACGAAGTGAGCAGCTGGTGCGCCCACGCCTGCCTGCGGGATCCCGTCGAAGTAGCGCGAATGAAGATCTCCAGAGCCACAGCCTGGGGTCCCAGCTGCAGCAAGAACTGCCTGCGCGCTACTATTGCGCCGAGCTTGACCTGTGCAATACTGCTGGTCCGTCTTCCCCGTTTTATCTGTGTGGATATTCCTGCTGCCGAGATGGTGGCATGGCACGAGAATGATTGACTTGGGTCATCACTTAGAACCCGAGGCAAAGTTGGCGGACCTGGCGTTCTCACCACGAACCAATTGGATGCTCCTCTCACAAGATGCAGCGTGGCACATGTCCCAGGTTCGTGGGAGCCGATCAATCTCGCTCGCTCTGCTTCCAACGCAGCCATCTGCCCACTTCAAGCACAGCTCTGCGCACCCTTGTTGGTCCTCTCATCTGATGCAACTGGCATCCATGCTGCTACGCTAGGTGTGCATGCCACTTCTGCAGCATGGCAAGGCCTGGACCTCAACTTCCGATCTACAAGCGTGTATGCTTCGCTCCTTTCCCGGTGTCCAGCTCTGGCACTGGGCTGAAGAGTACGTTGCATGTTGACATGGACTTGTGGGAGCCTGCGTGCGTGGGATCTCACGACACCACCCATGTGCCACTTCGCTTCGATGGTTGACCAATGCGTAGTGATGCGGACGCCCAGCCCCCTTTGCCTTTGTCACAATCTCTACAACAGAGCCTGTGCCGGTATGTATGACCCCAGGGCGTAGCGTTGCAAAAGGCTCCTCGTGGCTGCCTGACTGATGAGGCTGCATTCTATAGCTCTGGGACGCGGGAATGCGAGTGTCGGCTCGATGTGGCGAGTCAGCAAGGCCGCTTCTTTTTTCGCAACCTTCATGAGAAGGCCTGGGAACTGCAGCAACAACAACAACAGCAATCACCGCCACTCACCAAGCAGGCGGATCGTATTTGTGATTTTCGACGGATCGGTCGGCCTCCGAGCCAAGCCTCTCGCAAGCCTCCGGTCTTATACTCGGCCCCGGGCTCTGGAAACACTTTTGTGCGCACCCTTCTCGATGCTGCCACGGGCTACTACTCGGGAAGTTTATGTGCGTATCAGTGCTCAATCTCTGTCTTACACCTCGCACTTGGCCTTGAACGTACACGAATGAAACCGTCACCTCACCTTGAATGTCATTTTGGCGACAACATATCAGATTTGGACGCCACACTCATCGACTCGTTGCCAGGTGAAGGTCATTGCAATCACGTCTCTGTGGTCAAGGCGCATCCCAACATGCACAGCGTGGATGACCTCCTTGGGCAAACCCCAACCTTGCGTCGCAACTGTGGGCCCTTTGACGCCTTTGCCATTGTGATTCGCGACTTTTATCACGCCGTCTTTGCCGAGTTTCAGCGTCGCTATGTGGAAGTCGTGCAGGTGAGAAGCACATGAGGCTCGGAGCCAAGGCAAATGCTTTTTTGAGGGGACAGGTGACGGATGAATCCGCTCATCTACCAGTTCTGAACGTGCCGACACACTGATGCATGGCCGTCTCGGTGCGTTTAGGCCAGCAACCCGCGACTCGCACTCAACCACCACGTGAGTACCCTCCAGTGGAAAGATTGGGATGCTGACTTTCGCTTCATCTGGCAAGACTATGTCATGCGCAAGGCCAAGGTGAGCACTTGACCAAGCCCTGATCATTGCGCTCCAAACGCCATTTGCACGTACGGCGCTTGATTTTTCCTTTCCCCTTCTTTTTTGCCTCCTGAACACAGGAGAGCGTGGCCACATGGGCCCAGTACGAGCGCTTGCGTCAGTTACCCAATAGCACCACCCTGTTGGTGTCATACGAGCGCCTCGTAAATTCGGCGGAGCGCGCCTCTGAACTTCGTCGGCTCGTGAGCTTTGTTGTGGGCGAATCGGCGGTGGACGAAAGTCGACTTGAGTGCGCCTTTGAAAGCAGCGCAAGCGGCCAGGTGCGCCGTGTCAAGCAGGAATCGGACCTGAATCTGCAGGGTGTTTTTACGCCCCGCCTCGTCTGCCGGGTGTGGCAGTTGATTCAACCTTGGGCCGAACCGCTTGGGTATGGCCCGCTTTTTGACTTGGAGTGTGCTGATGGTGAGCCAGCCCCGCGTCGCTCTGAGATCCTGGACAGGTTTCTCTCTGGCACCAGCACTGAAAGCGACGGCAAGGCCAAGGCCACCGCTTCAAGAAATACACAGCGGCGGCGGGGTGGGGATGGGCCACACTACTACCGCGCCGGTTCTGCTCGCCAAAATCGCCTCAAACTTTAAAACAAGTCTTTCGCCGATAAAGGTTCCAATAGAGCGTAGCCAATCCAGGGTCAGCCCGAGCCGGTGTCATAGGGCGCGGGCACGCTGCAATGGCCATGATGTTGGCCCAGGCAATGTTGGCCTCGAAAAGAAAGTCTTTCCCGCATCTACTCTTCTCTGCTTGCCTGCTCGCTGCAGATTACAACGGTTGTGCTAAAGCTCTGGCCAGTTCAAGCAAAGAGCCATGGCTTGACGCAAAGCCGCGTGCGACGCTCGCCGAGGGCGCGAGTGCATTGTCTGCGAGACAAGCATGCAATATCTGATGCTAATTGTTACATAAAATTAATTCATTATCCTAAAATATGGCTCGAAGCAAGGTCAAACATGTCACCACCAAGGCTCAAAGATCTACTTATCACGCTCATGATCAGCACCGGAAAGCCGCAGGCAAGGGGTCAACCAATGAGTTCCATTGCGACATTTATAGTAACCATCATTTTCATAGCGCCAAAGCACTCGCGAACGAGCACGATCTACGCAATCTGGAATGAGTTCTACGACCCGGTCCCGTTGTGTACCGCAAACGTCTTTGGGAATCGGTTGAAGACCTCGTTGTTGGCCGTTCTTGCCTGCCTGTTCCGACCCTGCCGAGTGTGGGATGCCCGCGCGCTTGTTCGGCCCTGGGGCGGGGGCCGGAGCCGGGGCTGGGGCTGGGGCTGGGGCGGCAGCGTCGGAGCGACGGAGTGCGGCTGGGGAAGGGATGTGATCATAGCAGCCAGCCTCCACGTCGTTGCTGCACTGCAAGAGGTTGAAGAGGCGATCGCAGAGGGCGTAACTGCGGGCTTGGCCTTCCTTGGTCACGGCAGCATTATGAATAACAAAAAGCTGCATGCCCTGCACGCTGGCCAGAGAGTCAACACGAGCCTCAGGCAGGTGCTGCAGCGCCAGGCCCAATAGCTGTACAACAATGCCAAGCAGCGATTGTGGTGTTTGAGTACCCATCCATTCATTCTGCATCGACAAAGGAGCATTCAGACAGACCTGTTTGGCTGACTTTGAACCAGACGGGTCGATCGCTCGCCCCAGGGCTGTGTCCTTGCCAGGCCACTCAAGGATGGTTGTTGTGGCCAGGGCTACCGCAGACTCGAGCACGAGTTGTAGATCGGCAAAGGAAGATATCCCAAAGGCGGCCAAGGCTTGGTCCACCAGAAATTGGAGGTCGACGACGACCTGTGCCATGCGCAACGCCGCCAATTGCGCAGCTGAAACCTTGGTGGCGCAAATGGGGTTGTTGCTCAAATCGTTTTCGCGCTGCAATCGTTGATGCACGCGCAGCGCGTTGACAACCTGCACAGAATACATACACACGCACATACATACATCCGATGTACATAAAAACTTTTTTCACCGTTGCAAGCAGGCAAGCAAGAAAGGAAGGCTGACCTGCCCAGAGGCGAGAGGGCGATGGGCCTGCCCGACACCAAATACAACGTGCCGGGGTAACATGGAGGCAAGGGTCAAGGCCAAGCCACCCAAGTGCACATCAAACGTCAATACCAAGGAGCCAGGACGCTAACATGATGGCAGCCAAACCAATGAGCTCAGTGGCATCCTGGTCTTGACCATGCATGCATGCGAGGCAGGACTCGCAGAGCAGAAGAGCAACGTTGAAGTGGACGCACCAGGGATTGGCTTCGCAAAAATTGCCGAAGCACGGCAAGTCGGTAGTGACGTAGCTCATCATGGCCCTCGGCCTGAGCCAGGCTGAGACGATTCCATGAACGCCCAAGCAGGTGAGATGGTCGGGCTGCTTCTGTCAAGCCTCTCATCGCACGTGAGTGACCCTACCTTTGTAGGTCCTGGTTGATATCGCTCGCCTGCGCGGCACCGGCAGCGCTGCGGCGGACAAGACGATGCAGTATGCACAATGTTGCCATGAGCACTGCTAGCGCCGTGTCCACGCAGGGGCAAAATTAGGCTGGCTCTTCGGATCAACTCGAGCCATGCGCACCTGGGACGCCATTGAAGGGGGCTGCTATGACCAGTATGCCGGAGAGCGAGTAGAAGAAAGACGGTCGCTAGCCCGGTGAGCACCATCATGGCCGTACTTGTCCAGCGCAGCCCAGGCATGACGGTTTGTTGAGTGGCTCCAGGCTCTCACTGTCTGGTTGAAGCCACCCGGTTCAGCACGTTGACCTAGTACCGTGCGAGGGTGCCCAAGTTGCTTCCGTACAGTACAGCCTCATGCCATTCAAACCCCAAGCCTCAAATCACCTGGCTTGACAGTCTGAGACTCGAGTACAGTGACACTTGCCCCGGCTGCCCTTGCCTCTCGTCGAGACCCCACCCAATAAAAAACATTGGATTATTCAGAGAACGGAAGAGAAGCAAAGAACTTGAAACTGACGAGAGGGAGAGAGAGCGAGAACATAAAACGAAAGAAAAAAAAAACATTCAGAAAAAAAACTCAAGGCAAGTGAATCGAAGTGGCTATGCCAATGTTGTGCTGTGATTCAATGTGACTGGTCGGATGTGAAAGGGGCGGGTATCAGATCAAACCAGATCCTGGATCAAGTGTGAGTGAATTGCAAACGTCGACTGAAATGCAAGCGCAAGCTGAATCAATGGGCCAAGGAGATCCTAATTGCTGGCTGGCTTTGGGCGAAGCTTGAGGGAGCGCATTTGCACATGTCCAGTCCACATGAGTTGGTCGCCCTTGGTACCCAGCTCGCTCATCTTGACGGCCACCTAGACAAAAAGGGGAGGTGAAGATGCCAAGAATCGACAGCCAGTACGGGGGGCCGTTGTGTTCGCGAGCGAGGGCGGCAACTGCGCACCTGGTTGCGAACGTCGGTGATGGGCACATCGGGAAGAGGAGTTGCCACTTGCAGCTGTTCATGATCGTCGGTGCGAATGCTGTCAACGGTGGTGGCAGCGCTAGCCCACCGATGACTCGAGCTGAAAGGAAGAAGCGCACGCAAACACCGGTTCCATCCCGAATAATAAGCATGGAAAGTGGAAAGAGGAGGGATGTGTGTGTGTGTGTGTGTGTGTGTGTGTGTGTGTGTGTGTGTGTGTGTGTGTAGTGGGGGAGGGGGGCACGTGCGCGAGGCGTCGCAAAGCAGATGATGGGTGCGGCAGCGCGCCCATGCCAAAACTCACGCGCCCTCGAAAGTCTGGTTGGCGCGCTGTTGCAGAATCACGTCGCCAATCTTGAGCGCATCGTAGAGACCCAGCACGGCTACACCGGCCTTGGGGAACACCTTGACCACCTAGATCAGCAGCAAGTCACCATGCAAAGGATTAGCACGCACGGGCGTCGGGCACACAGACGTTAGAACCCGAATTGGGCCATGAGGAAGCCGATCAAAAGGCAAAGCTCATGTCCCCGAGCCGGGTGGGACGCACCTCTCCAATCGGCACGCGGGCATGGCTGGGCAGGAGCAGAGTCAGATTGTCGCGCTTGAGCATGAGCTCGTACAGGTCGCGGGCGGTGTAGTAACCCTATGCGCATCAAGCAGCCAGAAAAAGGGGGGCAGTCAGCCATAAAAAAAAAAAGAGAGACTTTGGGGAGAGGTCTTGTCTTGAACGAGCGGGTGGTTGAGCCGTGACGTACAGCGACGCTATTGTCGTGTTCGACAACGGCACGGGCGCGTGACAAATCCAGCGTGTGCAATTTAGGCAGCGTTTCCAGTTGTGCAAAGAGTGCGGCAGTGAGATGCGCTCCTTCGGCCACGACCATGCCCACATTGGCGAGCTGCTCGAGGGCGTCGGGATGGATGGCCAGGTTAGGAGTCAACTGCACGCGCAAGGTGCGAACCGCAGTCAGGCGCGGATGGGGCTGAATTTGTGCCAGTTGGAGGTGGGTTAGATCCAAATCCTGTAGATCAGCCTCCGCCTCGGTCGTGTGCAGCAGATAGGCGAGCTTCTGCTCATCCAAGGTCATCTGCGCCAGCTGCTGACGCTGACGCAGTCGCTGCAGGTACAGCAGCACCAGGTGGCCCATGACCGCCACGGCCAAGCCCACCTCGAGCAACCAGCACCACTGCGAGTCCATATCCGTCCGTTTCTCTATGCCTGCGTCCTTATCCGTGTCGCCCTCCGCGGTCGCCGGTCGTGTAGTCTCGACTGTGGCCACGAGGTCGTCGATCGTCACCAAAAAAAAAAAAAAAAAAAAATTAGCTACAAACGTGGTCAGCCAAAGCGACAAAAAGCTTTAAATTTCCTTCGAAAGCTTCAACGATATATGTACAGCATAACATGTCTTTCGCTCTGATATCTGCAATAACGTGATGTATAGCGAAGATAAGTTTTCAATTTGTCAGACGAACTGTCCCACACACACACGCGCGCGCGCGCTTTTGGACGCAACAAGTGGCAGCGGTGAGGTGATCGAGCTTTGTGGTGAGGGCGTATGCGGCCGTGAATGGACGGTGTAGACTAGGTGGCAAAGGTCGGGCTCTGACCAAGTTGTGGCTGTGCATTTGGTGGTCGGTCTCTGTGCAAGTGTAGTTGGAAGAGAAGCGTTGCAACGCTGTCATGGCCTCAGCGAACGGCAATGTTTTGCGGCGCAAGTTCTTGGCGTTGGAGTTGCCCAACCCGGATGCCTTTGACCCTCAAGGTTGGCCCATTGGTGTTGTGGTTGTGTTTGGCATCGGCACGGGATGAGCGAGAACATCTTCTTGTCGCGTGTGTACCATCGGAGAGCTTGACTCTGTCGCTTTTGCTATTGTGTTGGCAGAGGATGGCGCCTTTCGTAACTTGGTCGTGACGCTGGAAGACACCAAGATTCGCAGCTACAAGATCGAAGAGCGCGCGAAGCTGCGCGACGTCAACCATGCAGATTGGATTCAGCACTTTCAGACGGCATGTCGCCTCTCTGTTCTGCTCTACCTGCTGCCTCGCGCTGCTCAAGCTTACCCATTCCCTGTTTCGTACTATTGCGCAGTACTTGGAGCATATTGAGTGTCCTCACACGGCCTTGCAGTGGTGTGTTATCCGCCTGGGCGACCCGAGCAAACTTAAAGGCCCATCATCCAGACTTCAAAAGCCTTTAGGTGTAATCTCCCTGGCGCGAGCTCACGGCAGGCTCTTGTTGACGGCTATCAGGCAAAGTTCGCCGGAGGATCGCTTTCGCCTGGTTGACTGGCTGTTGGGCTACGCCATCTCCCTCGAATATCACGACAAGAGTGAGAATCCGATTGCTACAGCTCTTTTCATCACTGTGCTTTCAACAGTCTATGCTCACATCCGCGCTCCTTGTCCTGAGCAGAGGATACATATAATGGCGTTGGCGGCAAGGCTGCCCAAGCCGCCGACGTTGTGGCGGCCATCGACTGTAAGTAGCTGCTCGCGTCACCAGATCCTGGTGCTACATCAGTGCCCACAAGCCTTGCCACTTGATGACCCTGGCTCTGATTGTCATCGCTTCTTCTTCCTCACTATGGCTTGTATGGCTTTGGGACAGTGGGTACTCCGGAAACACACACACGCCTGCGCCAGCTGGCCGATCTCCTACACCTGCCCGCCATGGATGACGTGAATCTACTCTGGCGGGTGCGCCTTGCCCCTTTTTGCCTTGTACGTACACATGTGTGTCTGGTGGCTACTCACATGCTGCATTTCCATCAGGCGGTTGCCAAGACAATTCGTGATCGCTTCCAGCCGTCCGTCGTCACGGAAGCCCGCACCCTGCGCGCTCAAGGCCTACAGACGGAGGCCCGTAGCCTCGAGAGTATTCCTCTTGGCTTCTCTACACATGGTTCGGCATGGCCTTGCTTGATCATGCGAATTGCTGCCTTTTGTTTGCAAATGTACAAGCATCTTCGGTGGCCCTCACTTTTTTTTTTTTTTTTTTTTTTTTTTTTTTCTGTCTTGGCTGTGCCTTTGCGTGCGCTTGTCTCGATTCCGTGGTTACCGAGAGTAGATCCTGCGGTAGACAAGGCGGCCAGTGTGCTGCGGTTGTTGCATCTGGCAGAACTCCGTGGCCTGCAGGTAAGCCCTGGCTTACGGGGCGATGCACGATCGGCAAAGCCATTTTGCTTCCTTCTCCTTTCCCTGTTTCTTGCCAACCTGATGCTGGCAACGTGCAACTCATTTGCCATGCAGACCCAAGTCAATGAGCTGATTGTAGCAGTACAGAACATTACGGCTGATCCCAAAACAGATTCACGGCTTGGCAAAGTGGGCCGGTAAATGGACGAATGCCGAGCATTGTTCCAGCGGCATGCGAGCGAAGCACGCGCCCTGGTCTATTGACGGGGTCGGTAGAAATCTTCTCGTGCAATTCAAGTGTTTGGATCAACTTCCTCTGTTGTGTCAGCGTTTGAAGAAGCTTGTTTTGAGTCCTCGGCCTTTGCCGCCATAATAACATCTGCGTCAATAATGTGCGACCAACCACGCCGTAACTTGTCCACTTCTGCAGCATCGGCATCTTGGGCCACGCACTGCCATAACTGCTTGGCCTGTCGTGGAGTGCAAGCGCCAGATTAGTTGATATTACAAAAATTAAAAATTAAAAAAAAAGTGGCACCTCAAATAAAGGGCGCCCAGTCAAAAGCGTGTGCCAACTGCTGTACACTGGCGGCGAGGCGACGCATAGCAAGCACTCACCACATCACAGTCATCGGGAGTGAAGAACTCGGTTGCGAGGGCAAAGCGAGGAGCCTTGCCGCAGGCGCGGAGGAGGAGCGAGACAGCCTCGCGATCTGTGCTCTGGTAATTCTGCAGCCAAATCATTGGCATGAGTCTTGCCAGGCGATTGAAGTTGGAAGGTTTGGCTTACCTCATGCAGTGCGGTCAGAACCTGGGCTAGGATGGCGAGGCTAAGGAGACCGGTATGAGTCAAAGGGTCAGCAATGGCACGGAATCAACCAAGTCTCAAAGATGGCGGTTGGGACAGAGAACATACTCAAGGTCTGCTTTGAAGAGTTTCAAAAGTTGTTGGCCACCTGTGAGCAGCAGCAGGCTAGCCAGCCAGTCCGATACAAACCCGCCGTGTGCAACGAGGTGAGTAATTGGACAAACGCGTGAGGCGTGTGTGCCACAGGGAGGAGCCAAGAATGAGCCAAGAGGACATGAGGCACCTGTAGCGCTGGGGTCCATTCCGGGATCGCCATCGCCGCACAAAGTCTTGTGGGGTGGCAGGAACAGTGGTGTTGTCCAGGTCGGGTGAGCTCGCGGGGTCGGCGCCAACGAGTTTCCGCCGATGCCGCTCTTGCTGCCTGTGCATGCAAGCGAGTCAATGCAACGACGATGCCCCACCGGTGGTGAGTTGAATGAGCAAGAGTGTGCATGCTGGGACGACGTGTTCATTGTATCGCACCGGCCCGAGGTGGTCCAACTGGATCGCTTCAGGTCCAGCTGAGTGATGTCTTCGGTCAGGGGTTTGATGTGTGAGGCCTTGACAATATCCTCAAATTCCTCGTACGTGGCCACCTTTTGTGCCATGGCGCGAAATTTCGCGTCATTCTCACGCCAATAGCGTTCTTCCTTCTCCACCGATCGTTGCAGAGACTGCTCCAGCCGATCAAAGTTGATGGCGGCCCCTGTTAACGAGGCTGCCTGCCGTTCCGCCGCCATGTTCCAAGTGTGTGTGTGTGTTGTGTGTGTGTGTGTTGTCGTTGTTAAGTTGAAATGTGTATTCTAAAATATTGCTCTCCAAAGTGAATTTGAAAGCAGCAGAGTCCGAGCTCCTGGGACCGATTGGGCGGTGGTGGTCTTTGGCGGTGATTTCCTGATTGGATCTTGTGTACTCGCGGTGGAGGTGTATGGGTTGGGGGGTTTTGGTTTTTTGGGTTTGTTTTTTAGCCCTGTCTGGTTTGAGACCGCGTGCACGCGTTGGGGGTTCATTTTGCTGCCAATAGCGTGCGGTGAGTTAGAAGCGCCAGAAGCGCCAGAAGCATAACGCAGGCGCCCTTGTCCTGTGCGGTCACAGCCCGAAACATGGGTGCTCACGGTGCCTTGGCCCCAGCGCTGCTCGCGGTGCTGACAGTGCTTCTCCTGCACTTGGCCGTTCCCGTGCGCACCGCGCCTACGATCTTGGTGCAGAAAAAGGCCAACCAGTCGACGCTGTTGGACGGCTGTCGCAATGCGCCCGTCTGGACCTCATGCATGCGGGCTTTCTGCGATGTATCTGAGATTGACATGAACTACAACCGCCCCTCCATCAGCCAACAGATTGCCACGGCGAAGCGGCTGATTCGGGAGGGCCGATCCATCCTCACGTTTGGTTACAAGCCCCAGACGGTGCACGTCTTCAGCCAGGTCCTGGCCGGCATTCACGATGAGCCTGGCTTCAAGGGCGCTATTCTGGTGTGCACGGGTGAGGCACCCGAGCCCAAACTCGGCAAGGTGCTGCCTGACCCCAAGGTTCTCAGCGTTTGGGCCTCGCACATTGACCAAGCCCCTCACCCCAAGCTCAAGCCCATCCCCCTTGGCTTCAACTTTCACAGCGCCATGACCAAGAGATCGTATGAGGGTCATGACTCCATGCACTGGATCGAACAGTGGGAGGCTCTCAGCAAGGCCGTGTCGCGGCCCGTAACGCATAACAAACTGATCTACGTCTGCTTTCGCAAAACCCACAACAGTCGCATCAACGCGCGCAACGTTCTGGATGCCATGGTCGAGGGCGTTCAGGTGCGCCACTGCAGCGAGAACACGCCTCGCGCCGAGTTTTGGCAGCAGCAGCGCGAGTCCTTGTACGTCGCTTCACCCCGTGGATTTGGAGCTGATGCTCACCGCAACTGGGAGGCCATGTACCTGGAGGTGCCCATCATTGGCCAGCGCACCGGCGTCATGGATGCCTTGTTTGAGGATTTGCCGGCCTACATGGTGGACAAGTGGGAAGATCTCAAATATGAGGAGGCGCTGGCCGCCCACGCTGATCTCCTTGCCCGAGGATTTCATCGAGAACGCCTCTACAGCTGGTACTGGCAAGACCTGATTGAAAAGGAACGCGCAGAGCTGCTCAAGACCGTTTAAGTAGCAACCCGTTTGAACGTGCAGGCACTTCCCAGCCTTTCGGGGGCGAATGGGGAGTCGGCCTCATGGTGCACCAAGGCTTTGACAAATGATGCACGGTGGCGCTCTCCCCCATTCCCCTACACCCTCGGCCTTTGGCATGCACGTCTTTTTTTTTTATTTTTCTGCTTTTTTCTCTGGCGCAAAGATGGCGTCAAGATAGATTCATGCACTAGAGGTATTGAAAAGCTGCGTCGAAAAGAAATCAAATCGAACCAGTGTCAACATATTCGTGCATCCACCCAAGCGTGTGTCTTTCGTCTTTGCGCCATGGCCATTCGTTGGTCGATTGATGAGAGGAGGAGGGAAAACGCAAGCATGTAACTTGAGGTTCTCGGCGACAAGACACTCACAGATTGACTAGAAAAAAAAACCCCCTTCCAACCCCGAATTTCACTGAGCGACCGATTTGGGCTCTGCCCAGCACTCGAACCCAAACAACCTGGTGACAAGAGATGCGCATACATCCGACTACACGACGACATGTACAGAGACAACAGCGAGATCAGGTTGCTAGACACGAAGGAAAAGGTCAATGATTAACATGCACCCCACGCCCGAGAAAAGGGCAAACAGAGGAGGGGCCTACTCCAGACCCAAGCGTGCAAACGGATGGTTGTTGGCCCGGCACAGAGCACACTTCCAGTAGAGGTGGGGATGCTCGTTGCTCGAGCCGTGACGATTGGCAATGCCGCTTTCACGATACTGATGATAGCGCACCCGCGCCAAGCATGCCTTGCGAACGTCCAGGTAGTCATACTCTCCTAGGCGCTTGCGTAGCTGTTCATCAGCAGTGCCCGAGGGAAAGTTCGGGTTGCCTCGATCAAAGACGGCCGCATCACGATACATGCCGGTGAGAACCAGGCGTACTTTGGCGGTCAGCGCACGGGGCTGGGTGCGATCGCTGAGGAGCAATGCCCAGAGCTCACGGTAGGCCTGATCACGACCCGAGCATAGGGTTACCAGCAAGCCTAAAAATATATCCATATCCTCCGCTCGCAGCATGTGCCCCAAAACGGCCGGCACACAGGCCTGTCGACACCGCTGCTCGAGGTTGGCTTCCTCGCGCTCGTTGAGCCGTGAAAGCTGATCGTCAATCACCCGCTGGGCGTAGTCGACAGCGTCCACATCCCTGTAGCCCTCGCGAGCCACAGCTGCTCGGGCCGACTTGTTGGTATGTACTTGAAGGATTCCAAGGGCCAAGCCTCGCAACTGGTGGGCCGTGACCGGCACGGTGCCCGACCAGAGCTGCAACTCGTCGCGCAAGGTTGATTCACGGGCCAAGTTCTCCAGCGCTGCGCGAACACGCACCGCCTGCACCTCCAGCTGGCTCACGCCCGAGGCTTGGTTGCCATCACCAGCGTCATCGTCGTCGTCATCACCCAGAAGCGCGGCCACATTCTTGAAGGCAAGAATGTCGGCCGGTTGGGGGTATTGATGGGCGCGACCGCGACGTAGAATGCGCGCGAGGGCCTCCAGCTTGACGTCTGAAAAGCAATCACGCTGCGCGAGCAGCTCCTGCATCTCCTCGCTGCCGAGGCTCGCCCGGGCCAGCGCTTGGTTCTCTGCCCACCAGGCCTCGACGCGAGCACGCGCCGCATCGGTCTTTTGCTGGATGTTGGGCCCCGGCACCGCGTTGTAGCAGCTCTGTGCAACCACCGTCAGCGCGCGGCGTGTGGCGTTGTCTAGGGTCATGGGAACAAGGGGATGCGCCTCCACCTCAGCGTTGAAACCCGTCTGGTCCAATCGATAAGTGGCTGCACACGCATCAGAACTGCTTGACGTGTCATCTCCAGCCTGGCGCCCAGCCTCGCTGAAGGCCTGGTCCCCTGCCATTTGGCCGTCGCCATGGTTATCACCGTCCGCCTGATCGTCGTCGTCGTCATGAGCTGAGGTCTGGCTCATCAGGGTCACCAGCTGCGCGACGGCATCATCCTCTGTCGACAAGAAATGTTGATCCTTATGGCCCAGCACCAAGCGTGCAGCCATGTCTGTCAGGGTACCCGGACCCGCCGCCTAGCAAGCCGCACCAGACCACATGGAGCATGAGTTGGTACAAGGGACCGGTTGACCAGAGAAGGAACATAGCTGGAACAGCACACAGGCAGGGCAAAGCAGCAGAAATGGCTCTGGAGTGGACGTGGTGTACCTCGTAGGCGGCGTGGAGGCCTCGGCGTAGGAGCTCGAGACCCATCTTTTGCGAGAAATGATTTGCCTCGAGATGCTCGCGCTCGTCCGCGTCCAAGATCAAGTAAGCACCCAACAGCGTCATCGGGTTGGTAACGTGGTGCTTCAAACGCTGTGCATGTACATGTCCGATGGTGGGTGAAACATTCAGAAGCCGTGAGCGTGCGAGCGTGTCAGTTTCGGGCGCATGGAGCAAACAAGGGGTCGGCTTTGGGGTGCTAAAACGTACGTGCTCAGGTTGTGTACAAAAAAGACTGAGCTTCTCGCGCAGAGTGGCCAGCGTGCCAAAGTCCTCAGCCAAGGCGCGGCAGGTGCGCCGAAAAGAAACAAAGAGCTCGGCGCCGCGCTGCACCGGTTGCGTGCAAAGACGCACCAGCATGGTGGCCAGTACAACCAAGGGCACGTCCAGCTGATACTCGTGAAAAGCCAAGGGGTCCAAGCAGCAAAAGTAGCCCAGTGACGGCTTGAGGAGGAGCTTGGCCCGCTCCCAGTGCAGCGGATGGATGTAGAGGGGCAGCCACGCATTGATGGGCTCGCGAGCTGCGCCAACCGTCATGGCGGCCGGCGTGCTCAAACGCATCTCAAAGCCGCCGTGTGCCGCCAGCTAAGCAAGAGGCAAGGCCGATGAGCAAAAGGCAAAAGGCAAGCTGAGGTTTGGCGGACCGTCTGCGCAGGAACCAAAGCATAGAACCAAAGTGCAGCCGAAAGGTAGGTCGGACAAACCTGGTCAGCGATGGAGAGTTTGTACTTGAGCGCATCAAGCATGGACTCGCGAGACAAAAACGTGAGGCTGATCTACAAAAAGGTGTTTTTTTTCGGGTTGCACGCAAGCCGCAAGGGGCGTGAGGCGTAAGCTGTGCTCAGAGCGGTGGTCCAGAACGGCGATAGGGGGGCTACAAACCTCATCCACGTGAACCAGCGACGGCGCATCGATCATGGCCTCCGGACGGCGAATGGACAAGCCAAACCCCAGGACATTATCCGCGGTGTCGTTTAAAATCTCACTCAGGGTGGCCTGGCTCATGAGGCAGCTAAAGTACTTGTCCATGGCCGGGTCCAAATCCAATTTGGCGGGCAGACGCACATACAGCTGCTGCAATTGAGCCGTCAAGTCTTGTTCGCTACTATTGTCAGCCACACGACGAGCCAGGACGCGTTGACGCCGAGCCTTGAGCTTGCCCGCAAAGCGCAGGTTGGACATTTGCGACAAGACCTCGTCCGAGTTGGCAGCACGCGCCGCAGACATGATCAGTTGATGCAGCTCATCCAAGCGACTCTGCACCTCCATGCGGCGCGTCAGGAGCTCCGCGCGGTGAACGCGACCCAAGTCGTGGCGTGAATACACGCGGCCGCAAACGTTGAGCTTGTGTTGAAGGGCCTCGACGTCGCGCCGCTGGTCTAGTTCCAAGGCTTGACCCTTGATGGAACACAGGCGGTCAATCTCTGCGTCCACCTGGTCCAGGAGGATATCGTAGTAGAGGCGCTCTGCTTCGGTCAGTGTGTGAATGGTGGCCTCTGCAGACAGCCGCAGCGGCTGGCCCGCCCCGTCATCGAGCCCGTCCGGCAGGATCACATCCACGGGATGAGACATGGCCTCCCAGCCCGCATCAGATCCCTCACGCTTCGGCTCATAGGCCCAGCATGAGAAGCCGTAAAGGCTGTCGTTGCCGTCGTTGTCGTCCGCGGTCTCCCTGCCATCGTGCTTTGCTTGTGCACGCGGCTCCTGGTTGGATCCGCTTGCTTCTGCTTGCTCTTGCTGAATCGCTGAGACGGTGAGGCCAGACAGGCCCAGCGGCTGGCAATCAATGGAGATGCGCTTCTCAAAGCGTGAAGCAAAGCCCGCCGAGTCCAGGATGAGCGTCATCATCTCTTGCAGGATCGTCGGTCCATCGCTGCCCTTGGCATACAGGTAGGCGCCCTCTTGCTGCCCCATGACGCGGAGCGTCTCGAGCAGCTGATGAACCCGGGTAACACCAAAGGCGACCACGTCCACAACGCATGCACGCACATTGAGCGCGTTCAGCGCTTCTCGCAGCTCGATCATGGCTAGATCGTACGAGTCGCGCGTGTTCTCACCGTCCGTCATGAAGCAGATGCGCACGCTGTCTTGGGCTTGGGGCTTGAGCTGCTCCAAAAGGCGGATCATACCATGAAAGGCTGACATGAAAGAGGTGAGACCCATGCCACGGAGCTCCATATCCTCCAGCCGGGCATCCGGGTACAGACTGGCCGTGCTGTTGTAGGACACGACGTGCACGCGGGCGTTGCCCTCCAGGCGCTTCGGCAACTCGTGCAGCACGGTGTTGATCTCCCTGATCGGGCGACCTGCCATGGAACCGGAAGTATCCAGCACCAGGATGTAGTGCACGGTCCCTTCCGGCAATTTTGGATCGACCGGGCCAGCAGCGAGATGCAGTTGCCCGCGCACCTGCACTCGGCGCTTGAGCAAGGGATGGCGCAAGATGGTGGCCGTCAGCCGCGCCTGCGGCTTTCCGGCCGTGCCGACCGCCATGGTGACGCCGGTAAAATCGGAGAGGGGTTGGACCCAATCAATGTCAAGCCAGCTTTTAGCTGTACGAGAAGGAGAAAAATGAAAGCTGCACCCAGGCAGCCTCGATCGCATCGATCGCATGGATGGCTTGACTGCGCCAGTGGGTGTGAGGACGATCCATCGTGCGTGTGTGGGATGAGAGAGAGCGCAAACTCAGAAAAGACCGTGACATCGCTATTTTGGGACGATGCCGTTATTTATAGAGTATTCGATTTCCAAGTTTGGCCTCAAAGGTGACATTGCAGTCACCACTACGCACACGCCTCCCTACTCGACCGGCTCCTCCTCTTGGTCGCGCTCCACACTCACGTACTTGAGCGCATCGGTGGGACCGTATCTAGACAAACAAAACAGCGTAACAACAAGTGAAATTGAAAACCCCCCACGTGTGGTGCGATCCTTGCTTGAGCCACGTACCGATAATTGAAAAAGAGCTCACGGCCGGCTGGAATGTCACGCTCGGCAAAGATACCAATGCGGTGCTCGCCCGCAACCATCATCACTAAAAACGCGCGAACACATGTCAACTGGATGAAACATTCAAAGCAGCCAACGAGGCTGCTGCATGGCTGCACGTACCACGCGCACAGCAATTCGGGTCATTGGCGTGGTTGGCGAAGCGAATCTTGTTGCCCTTGCGCGTGGCATCCACCACGTACTCTGACCGCATGGGTGTCCATCATCATTCGGCCCGACCGACAACAAAACGTGAGGCCTTCTTCAGGGTACAAGGGTACAAGGGTCTTGGCCGAAATCACACAAATGAACAAGCCACCTACCTTGGTTCAAGTTGAAGAGAAATGAGCACTTTAGTTGATCGTAGACCTTGCCGCGACGGTCGGCTTCCTCTTGCGAAATGATCTACACAGAGAGACAATGTAGAATGAAAAGGATGAAAGTATATACTGCACTCAACAAAGCTGTGCGCTTGGGCAGCCCCAAAAGGCACACACACACACACACACACACACACACACACACACACACACACACACACACACACACACACACACACACACACACACACACACACACACACACACACACACACACACACACACACACACACACACACACACACACACACACACACACACACACACACACACACACACACACACACACACACACACACACAGCATGCAGCATGCAGCCCAACGCACCTCGCCTCGGTACTCGCTGATGAAACCGCCCTTGGCGATAGAGTTTTTTGCAAACACGCCCCATCCTGCAACATCGGATGGGCCCAACAACAAGTGCTAACCCAAAAAACACATCATATTTCGCGCAAAGAAAATGAAGTAGGATCATTATGAGCCAAGACGCATCGCATCACGAGCGCGGTGCAACGACATTGTGCGCGCGACACAGCATGCGGTAGGCATGACCCACCTCGTGCTGCCCACGCTGAATGGCCACGTTCAAGCAGCTCGAGTGGGTTTCGCATCCTGCCCCACAACTCTAAATCACGGCCCCGAGGTGAGTCGGATGAATCAAGTCCAAGCTTCTCGACTGCACCGTCGGACCGAGCAGACGCACTGTGCAGAGGTCAGGATCACACTCCCGATCGGCGCATTTGCATGCGCAGCGATTCGTCATGCAGTCGCCGCGGCAGGAACAGCCGGGCCATCGTCGAGGACCTGTCGGCAAGCACATGCAGCCCGTCAACAGCACGGGCAAAATCTAGAGCAAGGGCTTTGAGCAGAGGTCAGCCCATCGGGCGGAACGTACAAGAGGCATCACATTGACAGTACTTTTCACAAAAGTTCTGGCTCTGCACACATGGACAGTCCTGGTCGCAGGGTCGCCCTGGGTGGTAGCATGGTGTATAGTGCTGGGGTGTCCCAGTACCTACGTGCACAACAACAACAACAACAACCCAAAAAAAAAGGTTACGTGGTGCTGATGCACACTGAATCCTCACTCGACCTCCGACGTAACGGCCTGGGAGACTGCGTTGGTTGTACAAAGCAAGACTTGCCCTTGGCCTGCGACCCCAACTTGCGCAGAGCCTTGGAGGTTCGATTGCTACAGGCAGCACGCAACCAAAACCATTGCAAACATGCTCATGAGTTATACTGCGGGGGGCGTCAACAGCACTCTCACCAAAAAAAAGTGCAAGTCGGTCCCTCACTGCCCGAAGCAAACGAGCTTGCCTCAGCTTTGAGTTTTTGGCTTGCTTCCGCCGCACGGCCACGGGCCCTGCCAAGCACATTGTGATCGATATGTGAAGACGAGCCATACATGCATAGAAAGGTAAAGCCGGAGTGTCGAGGATGCGGGGTCCTTTGTCATTGTACCTGCTTCGGTACCATAATTGGCAGGCAGCGCCGTACTGGCATCTTTGTGGGCGGCTAGTAAAAAGACCTGTGCGCAAGTCTTTCCGCCTCCAATATAGCGACTCAGCTCGCAATAGTCATAACCGTATATCGACTGCCCAACCTCGAACAAACTCATGTCTCTCTACGCAAAATCCATCCACCACGCCCCATGTGCCATCAGCACCGATTTTTGGGAGTAACACCAATGCGCAAAATAAGACGGCTATCCCAAAGTTCCTACCTGCGTCCATGCTTGGCTCTTGGGCTGAAGCAAGGTCAAAATCTAAAAGAAAAGGCGAAAAGCGTCGTCAGCGAATGTCCCATCAGAAACCTCTGCCTCACCAGCCAGCTACTCCATCTACAGACCTGCTCAAGGATTGGGGCCAGCTCCTTCCCCAAGCTCGCCGGGTTCTGTAAGACTTTGCTCTCGCGCTGAAGCAGAGCTCGCAACTTGTCGAGTGTAGATGCCTGGCAGTTGTCAATATTGAGCTACCGATGAGATAACGGTCGACGCTGGTTCGAGTCAGCCATCAAGATAACGCTTGAGGACGGGCAGACCTTTCAAGGCCCCCGTCCCGCGTTCCTTTTCATTGCTGTTCGGAAAAAAAACCCCTTACCGAGGTATTGGACTTGGTCCGCTTCGCTGGTGGTGAGCCCGGCTCTCTACACTCTTTTCTTTCTAGGCATGCATGTGCCAGAGCGTCCTCGGCCAAGCCATGAAGGTCCGGCGCCGCCTCCTGCAGCAGTTTGCCGCGGATACGCGCCTGCAAGAGCGTTAGCGGGCAACGCTGGCCACAATCATGACACAAATATGCCTGTGGAGTTGAAGATGACGGTAGCATGCCATGATCAGCGTCCCACGGCCCATCAAAAAGGTTCATGGGCACCTGATCAAGGTGCCCATCGGAAAACTCGGAGGGCCACAGCACCATGATTGTCACATTCAAAAAAAGCCGATCGGCGATCCCAGCTAACCTGGCAACAGCCACATTCGAACCCATCAGCAATTTGCTGTCGCTGGCAAGCTCGACATTGCTTGAGACTCTCCATGAAACTAGACGTTGCTTTGGAGGGGACATGGACCGCCTTCATTTCTGAACCAAAACTGTATGGAAACCATTCCCAACCGCAAACGTACGCGAGTAGTGAGTGCAGCACCCCAAGAATTGCAGTAAATAAATTGCAAGCATGAGACGGGTCCAAGTCGATGCGACAACGTACGAGCAGACCGGGGGTGGCCGCCAAGCCGAGGCTTTCTCCAGCACATGGCTTTGCGCTAATTTGTGACAAAAAGCGGTTCTTTCTGCCAGAGCAAGCTGAGCTGGATCATTGTGCTCAGTCAGCGACCGGAAGAAATGCTTGTAGCAATGATCACCACAAGGTTCGCGCCGGCAAGGCGTAGTGGGAGCGTCCGGGCTCAAGCCCGGCTCAAACTCGAGCTCTGTGTCCGTGTGTTGGCGGCAATCATAGGTGTAACAACGCCGGCAAAAGAGATTGCGGTAAGAATCCACCAGCTCCGCTGCCGTGACACTCAGGTTGGGCGTATCTGCATCCGGTGCCATGCCAAACTCGGCGCGCTGGCCCGTGGGTCTAAGAAATCATGGGTCAAATCTCGGTGAGGACGTGTTGAGCTTTGGATGGAACGACAAGCTAGAACAACAAAGGAATCACCGCTGGACGACTCACGAAAGCGCGCAGTTGTCCATGATCTGGAGCACGCGCTCCTTGATTTCCTCGCCCGAGCGCCCAACAAGGTGGCCCAAGACCCGCGCTGCCTTGGCTGAAGGAGGCATCTACGGGCAGATTAGACATTTGAGCCGAGGTGACTCAGTAGAAGGCAGCTCGATCAGTATCAGCCCAGGAGCGCTGGTCCTACCGCAGCTCCATTGCGATGAACGGCGCTCCAATGCTGAAGGGTCGTCATGAGAACATCATTGATCACGGCGGGACAATCCTCCTTGCGCCCATCCACCTAACAGCAAGCGGCAGATGCACCGTTGAAAAGTCATGCCATGGCGTCTGCGAAGCTCAGTGACGGTGGTGCAAGCCAGCAGCAAAGCCACCCACTAGGTTATCATCGTAGGCTTCGTAGAGGGCGTTGAGAAACTGATCGGTCTCCTCGTCACCCACGTAAGGAATGTGGCTGAGGATGCGGTCGTCTTCAATCTACGCAAGGTTAAGAGGTTGTATCGATGAGCGCACCGACGCGTCCTCTGCAAGGCGAGAGCAAGCGGCTAGGGAGGCTCTGGCTCTGCTGCGTTTGCTCGAACCATAAGGTTGCGCCGAATCGGCGTCCAGGCACAGTAGCGCGGCAAGACCGTTTGCTTGGTCATGAGCAGTAGAGGCACGCTATCAGCCTGCCCCGTTAACAAGCTCTGAGCATGGCTCTATCAAGCGGAGCCACCGATCACCCAGCCGTGAGTTTCAGCCATCGGCAGATGAGGCATGAAACAGTTGGTGTTGTGAGACCAGACTCAGAGATCATGGGCCGGATGCCAGAGCCGCAGTCCTTGCTAGGTTTGAGCGGAGCAGCGTGCACGGTCTTTGCCGCCTCCGCCTCACCTCGCGACTGCGGACAGAGCCCGAGAATGACGGGGGCGGGGTCTTGGCGATTTTTAGGTCGACACCGCTGGCGCGCATGCGCAGGCGCTTCCCATAAAGAAGGCGGTCACGTTGGCGCACCAACTCGAGATTGTCTTGCAGCTTGGCCTAGCGTTTCTCAACAGGGTCGGTTGGTCAGAGGATCAACGCGCGCATGGGCGGTGATCCTCATGTGGTCACGAGGCGAGGATGGTCATCCATACCTGCACATGCTGATGATGTTCGGCTGACTTGGTCTTGAGCAGGTCGCGCCCAATTCGAAGCAGATCCTCCAGCGGCTCCTGCTTATTCGAAGACATGATGCTGGCCAGCCAGCTCGGGCCTCCTGGCCTCTATCCTGCCTCGCCCAGCCCCGCGATGAAGACCGCCACCACCCTCCGGCGCCAAAAACACTAAAGTGTGAGAGAGGGAGAGACACAAGGAAGAGACAGACATTCAGGCAAAGACAGAGGCAGAGAACAAGAACGAGTCAGAGTCGAAGTCAGAGATGGCGACAGCGACGGAGAACGAGTCAGTCCGAGAAAGGCGGTAAATCAGAGAAAGAGACCAAGCTCGAGCCAGATCCAGAGGCAGAGAACGAGAGGGAGAACACGCCAGAGACAAAGAAAAAACGGTTACAACACAACAACATCCCATTACAACAGTAGTTGTATTCATATGTTGTAGTTCTTGGGGCTTCTGCAGTCACAACAACAAGAGCAAACGGCGTAAAAATTGGCGCCGAATTCTCTTGATTTTCGCTCCTTTTGGCTGTGCACGCCGACCGATGCGCTCAGAAGGACGAGACGCGGGTCTGCTCTGCTACGCGCCCCTGTTACTCGCCCCTGCGGGCTGACCATCTACTGACGCATCACCACATCACGGTTGGCGGCTCAGGAACAGGGTTGGTCTGGTCGGGTGGTATCGATCTGACAGGCCTCTGGACGATCAGTCGAGCTGCTTTCACGCGCTTCATTCACCGATACCTCCCAGCGACAAAGCAACTGTTGGCAGTGCGCTGAAAGGAGGCAGATTCCAGCAGCTGTGACTCGTGCGTGCTGCTTCAGCCTCGCCATACCGAGCCTACACGACCCAGCTTGACATTGGAACAGAGCACCATGGCCGAACAGGTTGAGCTCGAGGAGATTATCGATGAGGACTATGAGCCCACCAGCGAAGGTGTGTATGATCGGCCCTTTTTTTCTTCACCCTTGCCCTTAGCTATCGTGCGCAAAACATATCTGCCATGTCCTGACATCTGTCTCGTATCTGCATGTTCATCACTGCGGCATCGCATGCATGTGTACAGAGATTCAAGACTACTTTCAGGTGCTAGGCCTAGACTGGGACGAAGACCAGGACCTGCGATGGATCGCCCGTGATGCTCTCAAGGCCCCTCTGCCAGAGAACTGGAAGCCTTGGTCAGCCAAGCGCCTTGTCTGGGCCTCTCTCTTGCCCGTGTGCCTGCCCTTCATCGTCCAGCTACCCGGTAAATTTCAAGCTGACTCATACCCATGTTGCCATGCGCTCGAACTTAGTGAGGACACAGCCAGCAAGGAGATTTACTACTTCAATTTCAAAACGGGCGAATCGCTCTGGGATCACCCCATGGATGGTCACTTTATTGAGGTATATTTGCCATGCTGAATGAGAAGAAGCGACCCAGTCACTATGAGAGAGCAAAAAGTGAAGAGGCAGCAAGGCAACACATGGCCCATCTGCTACCCATCGTTCAGTTTTTTAAAAAAAAAAGGGCGGGGTAACCTCACACTGGCCCGGATAATAGCTGGCCAAGACGGAACGCGAAAAAAAAGCCAAGGCCAAAGGCAAGCCATCAGATGGACGATCCAAATCGTCCCCGAGCCGCCGTGATGCACCCCCACCGGCAGCCACCGCCCAGGGCGCGTACGTCCCAACTCTCGCAAAACTGCCCCGCTCCACTGCAGTTTCCCTCTCACTGTTGTTCACAACTCACCCTCCCACCTGACCCTTGTCAACAAAACATCGTGTGGATACAGAAGCAGCAAACAATTTGGTGGCGGCAAGGTGGTAGACTTCGGTTCGTCTATGCTTCATGCATTCGCTGCCAGCTTTGATCTAAGCCAGCGGTGCCACAGTTCTGTTCACCCCCACTTCTTGCCCTCTTGCTAGCTGACCTCATGTCCTCGGATGATGACGAGGGAGATGATGAACTCTTTAATCGGAGCGACAGTCGACGAAGCTCTGGCCGTGACGATCAGGACCTCGACTTTGACAGCCATGGCGGCCGCGATGACGATGACGACGATGTCGAGGAACCCGTAATGAGGGTGTGTCACACCTGCAATGGCTCTCACCTCTCACCAGCGCCACCTGCATTCCAATCAACCGACCTGCCCAACTTGCCTACTCTCAACAAGTGGCCCAACGCCCTTCTCTCCTGATCAACTGTTGGTGGGGGGATGCTCCCGTTCAATAGGTGCCCCACGTGTCGGGCTCACTGGATGCCGACCTCAATGATGACCTTTCGGTACAGTCTAACATTGGCAGTTTCCTTCGTGCGACACCAAAGGCATGCCCCACTCCGCCAGTACCCGCCTTCACCTCCTGCCGCATTCTTCCTCAGGCGGACTCGCGTGACGCCAACGAGGAGGAAAACCTCAACATTGACCAAGAATTACGTGTTCTCAAAAGTTTGTTTTGCTTTGTATCAGCTCACATACCACATCCTTGCGCTTGGCAACCACGCCTCACGGCCGTGTGCCTGCCATTCACTCGCTGTCTAACAGCGGAACAGCGCCAGCGCCTGGATGAATTGAAGCGGCGCTTGGCAACGGAGGAGCAACAACAGCGGCAAGAACTAACAGACGCACATGCCGCCACTATCGCAAAGCTCAAGCAAGAGCTAGCCGTCAAGCTTGAGGAAGCCCGGCGTCAAGCTGAACAAGACAGCGACGCAGAACTGGCTCGCCTGAAAGAAGTGGTGCGTTTCCATCGAGTCTTGCCTCCACCTGAGCCATGCTGCACGCACTGACGCGTCAGTCGTATTGAATACATGCCCGCGACTGCAGGGCAATCAGCGGCAACAGCTGGATGATGAACTCAAGGCACTTCGCACTGAGCACGAGAAGCAAGCTGCTCTTTTGGATGATGCGCGCCAACAGCTGCGGGCTGACCAGGCCCAACTTGAACAAGACAAGTACGTCGCAACCAGGCCGCGTCGGCCTTCTCAACATGGTTGCTACCATCGCCCTGCTTTTCCAACGTTGACGCGTGGCGCCTGACCTTGTTGCTGATCGTGCAGAACGAAATGGCAGCAGGAAGCCGATGAACTTCGAAAACAACACGAAGACGAGCTCAAATCCACTCGAGAAGACCATGCAAAGGCACTGGCAGATCTCAAGGCAGCCAATGACAAGGAGTTGGCTCTATTGCGCGAGCAGCAAAGTGCCCTGCGGGTATGGCTCTTGACCACTGTCCGTCCCGGAGACATGGCTTTGCATTTTTGCTCACTGTGGGTTGGTCATTGCTTATCCTGGAATCTCAGGAACAAGTTGAGGCATCCAACTCTGATCTCGAAGCCCAGCTCAAGACTCAAAAGGTCGGCTGCCCTTGGTTTTGTTTTGTTTTGCTTTTTGGTTTTTGTTTTTTATTTTGTCCTATTTCCTGTGTTGTGGCTTCATCAAGACGGGGAGATGCGCGCGAAGGTTTGATTGGAGTGACATGGCCCATTCTACCCGTGATTGTGTTCATGATGGATCGTCTTCACACACATAATAGGAAACCTTGTCCAAGGAACACGCACAGCGTATGAGTGAGGAGCGGGACCGCCTCGTGTCGGTGCACGACAAGGCTATGGAGGCGATGCGTAAGCAGCTCTCAGAACTGCACGCCACCGAGCGGACGGAGATCGAAGACGAGATTGCTGCCGGTACGCTGCTGCGTGGGCCAGGAATCAGTTTCGAATCTGGTGCTTTGCCTTGATGAATCGGGCTACTCTCACAGTCTCTACGCCGTCTCTTCCGACAAATAGCCAAAGCCAAGGAGGAGGCTCTCGCGCAACTGGAGACAGAGCTCGAACAAGAGCGCAAGGAACGACGCGCCGCCAGCCAAGCCGAGCAAGAACAGGAATTGGTCACTCTGCGTGAAGAGTTTGAGCAGCGCCGTGCCGAGGAGACACGCCAGCTGGAGCAAGACATTGCCGAGGCCAAGACTCAGCTAGAGTCTGAGCTGAAAACTCTCAAATCCAAGCACACGACAGAGCGAAGTGCTTTGGAGGAGCGTATGGCGACGGAGCTGACACAGCGCGAACAAGAGGTGCGCCTTGCCCATGTTTTGAAGCTTTCATGATTCAACCATGTCTAGAAACTGAACGAGGCGTTGCGTTTTTGATGAGTGCTCACACGATTCGACTCAACTTGTTTGGGACTGCCGGCAATCACCGCAGCTTCGTCAGGAGGGCGAGGCTCGCATCAAGCATCTGCAGAACGAAATTTCGGATATGGAGTCTGCTTGCCTGGAAGATCTGCAGGCAGCCCAGCAGCGTCGACGTGATCTGCAAGCCAATGAGCAGGAAGAGGTACGAAGCATACTCCACCACCAGTTGACATGCACCTGGGCAAGTGACTGCCTGTATGCCTCTGATCTGATGCAACCCTAGCTATCCACTCTGGACGGAGAGTTGGAGGACAAGCGGGAAGAGCTCGAGCGGATCAACAACGAGCTGGATGAGGCGCAACAGGACGTCATCAAGCTGCAGGAACAGCTCGCGGACACACGACAAGAGTGCGAAGAAGCTGCTGCCGAGCTACAGCGTCGACGCGACGAGCTCGCAGCCCCTCCCCCATCAGCTAAACCGGCCCAACCGAGGCAAAGTGTTCCCTCGCCCAAAGACCCCGCTGCCCCCGCACCCGGGGCAGCGGCCGAGGCACCGGCTTCAGCTGCAAACGCTGTGTCTGCACCAAGCGCAGGCACGGGGGCTAGTGTAAAAGCGACCGCCCCTGATGTTCAGAAGTCGGACATGGCTGAAGTTGATGCGCGAATGAGTGCCCTGCTTTCGTCGTTGAATCAGCATCTGAACCAATCCGGCTCTGGGGACAACGCGCCTCGTGCAGCTGTCAGCAGAAGCGCTCAAGCGGATGACACGGCCGCCGACACTTCGGTGCGGGAGGAAGCTCTGCTCGATCGCGCTCGACGTTTTCTTGTTAATCAACAACAAGCCCTGCATGAGCGCAGTGCTGATCTCACCAACCTTCGCTCGACGCTGGCAACGGATCGCCTGGATGAGCTCCCGGCACATGAAATTCTAGGTCGCCTGAAGGTATGTCAGATAAGCCTGCCCTTGCTCTGTGCGTACGTGACACGCCGCCCCTCACCCCAAGCTTCTTTCGTTGGCCATACTTTTTGTTGCCACAGCGCTATGTGGACGTTGAGGAGACCAGCCTGCAAAACCATGAGGCTCTTCTGGATGCGAGTGCGCGACTTTTGGATGCCCAAGCTGAGTTGGGCGCTGGTGCTGCGGCCTCCCTTTCCGCAGCACGGTCCTATCGACCAGATGCCTCCTACATGCCCGCTGTTGGAGGCCCAATCGACCGTGGCATCACCAGCATTTTGGACGAAGTGCGCGCTTCGCGCGAACACCGACAAGCACTGAAGCAACGCCCTCATGGCAACGAAAGCTTGGCCTCGATACCACACCGCACAACTCTGCGCTCTGAGCGAATTGCGGGGTCGTCTTTCATGGCACCTCGCGTCGATCCGACGCTTCGAACGAGCACGCTAATTCCGCCCTCGACCTCTGCGCCCTATCGCCGAGTACTGCCAACACAGCCGTCCCTCTCGGCAAGCACCAACTACAGTCGCAACCTTGTGAACGAACATCGGCTTTGGCTAGATTCATACCGTAACGATGTGTCTCGCATGAACGCAACATCGCGATCATTGCTTCGCACCTCAGCTGCGCCGCTTCAGTTTGGCATCGATCGTCATGGTGACGTCCGGCCCCTCAACTCCACTCAATTGTCTTGAGCGGCCGCTGTGAGTGCTGGCGCTGCCAGGGCGAACTGTCAGCCCACACCAACCCCTCTTTTGCAACCACGTATGCTAGGTTCTGTTGCAATCTAAACATGTTCAGCGCAAGGTTTGCTTGCTAACTAACAGTTGGATCGGATGCGACTGGTTGTTTTCGGTCTTGAGCATGAATTCCAAGATGTAAGAGACCTTGAAGCAGGCATCTATTCTAAAACAAAGTGGCTTGTGGGCCTGTTTATTTCTTTTTCTTTTTCTTTTTTTCTTTTCCACGTTTCGTTGCCTTTTCTCTCTCATTGACATGACACTAAACTTGCTAATCCAGATTGCTGCCGTGAAGCTAGGGCAAACGTTGTCTCCAATGTAAAAAAAACAAGGACACTGGGGAGAGACCTGGCCCTCGCATACTAGCCCAAAGCCACGAGGACTACTGCGCCAAATAGAATCAGCAAACCAGTGCCACCCATGACGCGCGTTGCAAAAGAGGTGCCCTTCCATTCGCCTGCGTTGAACCAATCAATGGCCGCAACATGCCCTGTGAGTGCCTGCGTGTCGTGTCCTGTCTGTGCCCTGCCAGAGTGAACTTTGGTCGGGCTGACCTTGGAACAGGCCAAACACGTTGCTTGCCATGATCATACTGATCATCATGACTGGCCAACCGACAACTAAGGCAACCCCGTAGCACCATGCGAGATTGAGAAAGAGGAGCGAAGGAGCGAGAAAGCAAGGCCCGCTGACGAAATCCATACCTGTGCCCAAGTCACCAATCATCGAGGCGCCCACTGTATAACTATCAAGGCGCAAGGGCAAGTTCATGGCAAGCGTTAGTGTCACAGTCCAGACCATACATGAGCTAGCAGGCCATTTAATGTGGATCATGGCGCTCACATGGTATTCCCACCAAACCAAAGCGCACCACCCAGTGCACTCCGGGCGGCGTTGCGCAGCGGATCGCACTGTGTATTTGCTTGACCAAACTTGTGCCAAGTACCATTCTGCAAAGTTCAGCCGTCAAGCAGGCAGGCGAGGAAGCGTTGAGATGGGACATGAGAGGTGCTCAAAGACTGGCATTTGATGCAATGCCAGGAGCACTGCTTGTGCTGAGTGGTTGGTACACTGACTTTGGTGAGTAGATAGAGACAGTAGAGCACGTTGGGAATGGCTCCTCCGCCCACATCAAGCACCAGGTAGCATTGTCGGCAAAGGTTGCTGAGTTACCGAGATCTTTGGCCTTCTTGCTCACATCGCTGGAATTCAAGACAGCACACGTTGAATCGAGGTCGGGTGAGGCGACTCGACTTGCACCGACTAAGAATCGAGCACACGACGATGACGAGATCTGAAAACGTGAAACGTACTCGCCAAAGGTAATGCCTAAATTCAAGCATGGCGACGCTAGGCCAGAGATGAGACAGATAATCAAGCCACGAGCAAAGGAGGCGTGGCCCGGCTGGTGAGAGATGCTGTCCAAGACGGCAATCTCATCGTTCAGTAGGAGGGGCTTTGTCTCGCCAGCCTATTCAAGAGAGGCGTGCACGGTGAGGGGCACCGTTGCAGTGAGAGGGTTGTCTAGTCCCGGGAGCAGAAACCAAGCGTGCTGGGCCCAACCTTTTGTTCCCGCTCGCGGCGAGCACCCGCTTTGGCTAGCACGACTAGACCGATGATGACCACACCCAGAGCAACCCTATCGTGACAAACGTGCAGCCGCACCAAGTGAGTGATCAAGGCCCCTGATACCCGGTTTCGTCGTCGTGGCTTTGCACTGACCAAGTAAAGATGCCAGTGCGGGAACCGATATCATCCGGATGCAGAATCACCAAGGGCAATGCAGCACCAATGGCTGAGGTCAACCCCTATCAATGTCCGCGAGCGCGCGGGACGCCGTTGGGTTAGGCCAGTCAAACATGCAAGCAGGCAGGCAACCCATTGGGAATGAGGGATGGGTGACGGCCGCCTGTGGGCATGGCAAATAATTTCATCACACACCAAAATGATGGCAAAAGCTAGAGCATGACCCACGGCATCGACTCCGAGGCCGAATAAGACGGAGCCAATGCCCCACAAGCACCCGAGGCCCTATTGCAGTGCGTCCGACGAGCCGGAGTGAGAGGCCTTGGACGGTGCCAGCAGAAAAGAATCCGGGTGGACAAGGTACCAACAATAGCTGCACCAATGGCTTCGGCGGGCGATTCCTGATAAACTTGCGGCAGATCGTCCAGCGCATAAAATGCAAAGATCCAAGGGCAGAGCAGCTGCCACGTCCAGCCACATGGTTGCGGCGGTTGGCGTGAGTTTGGCACAGAGCGAGAGCAAGATCGAGGATGGTTCAGCTTAAAAAGGGCAACAGGCCCACCGTACCATGGCATAAATAGAGTAGATCAACCAGCCGTTCTCCCAAGCCCAGCCCTTGTTGTAGCTCATGGGCGCCGTAAACAAGCCGCTGAGGGTTCCGCCCAGCACCACCACAAGAATCCCGACAATCACATCGCCCATGGCAGCGGTCTGATTCTTGACCTCGACAGAAGCAAGACAAATGCTATCAACAGCTCAAGATCTGGAGCAACCAGATCGCCACCCCCCTTGGCCCAACCCCCCAGACGTGATGGCATCCGCCGGCCGCTGCCACAAAATTTCAAACAACAACAACAACAAAAAATGTACAAAGTATTTTACATCTATCAATTCGAAAGATGTGAAAACACACACACACACACACACACACACACACACACACACACACACGTGAGCAGTTCAGGCACGCTGAAGAGCTGTCAACAAAAAAAAAAAAAAAAAAATTTATTTGTGGCGATTGGATGTAATAGGCAAGGGGGTTTGTGAAAGTTTCGCGTAGGCATGCAGCAACTTATCCTGCCTCGAGGGTGTGAGCGGCGAAAAGAGTAAAGGATAAAAGCGGCACGTCTCCACCTGACGCTCAAATCTCTTTTCTTCACTTATTCAATTGGGAGAAAAAAAAGAGCCGGGTCAAGGAGACACCGTGTGCACACGCAAGGAAATTTCCATCACACGACAACGGATGAAAACAGTATTCCCGAGCGTCCTGACTGCGCTCGGTACAAATGCAAGCGCGCGCCCGACAAGTACACTCATAATTGCCGCTAAAAGCCGCGATTGAAAACGCAACGCAACATGTGTGAGGGCAAGGCACATCCTTCCCAAAGAGGGGAAAGGGATCGCAGAGTGGCATGGGGAGGAGGATAGGAAAACAATATTCAAACAAAGAGGAAGGAATGAGGTACGGACACGTCGCAACACACAATGTACTCCAGACGAGAAGAGAAAAAAAAAAGCATGAGAATTTGTAGGCACAGAAACAAGGTTGATGGTGATCACACAAGGATGGGTCTAGAAAAAGGAAACCCAGGAAGATATAAGATGGCAGATCGAGACGAAGCGCCATCAACAACGAGAACCAATGATGATGAGCTTAGTAAGCTTCAATATCATCTTCCTCCTCATCCACGCCTGTACCGTTCTCGTAGCTCGCGTTGTGGCTGGCACCATTGATGCGGCGAGAGCCATGAGCAATCTCATCATCAAACTCCTCGTCGCCGTTGAATGCATACAGCGCTGAGGGATCATAGGTCTTGCCATAATGGCTTTGCACCTGCAACGAACAAGCCAGGCGCGCACGCGCAAAAAGCAGAGCACAAAAGCATGGTGAGCCATCGCACGTGCAAGACAAATGAGCGCCAATGGGCAGGGGGCACGCCTCTGCTCCCTCATGTAAAAACACTGGCTGGACGCCAAGAGTGCGGACGTGTGGTCATACCTGGTCGTTGAGGCGGGAGCGAGGGATGGGCGCGGGAGGTGTCATCTTGTGGGCTTTGTTGTTGGGCAGCCACAAGGGCTTGGCGGCCACCTCATAGCGTGGGCCCTTGGCGGGGGAAACCGAGCCATAGCCGTGGGACTGAACTTGATCGTTCAGATGACTGCGGGGGACGGGCTCGACCTGATCGCTCCAGGCACCCTTGGACGCCAGGGCCCATTGGGACTCGGAAGCAGGTCGCTCTTGGCGGGGCTTGACCTCGGGACGGTAGTTGCGGTAGTTGGAGGAGCGCACCTTGTCGGCCAACGGCGTCTTGGTGGCAAAGGGTTCGAGGGGCTCGTCAAGCACGCTGGAGCGATCAAGCTTGAAGGAGCGTGGTGCAGGCGCCGGCTCGCGGCGCGGCGTGACGGGTGGTGAGTTGATGCCGTAGGCGCTTGAAGGAGCCTTGTCCAGCAGCTCGCGCTGCTTGGCTGAGAGCTTGGGCTTCTCCACAGGAGTGTAGAGGCGGTTCTGAGTGGAGGAGGCGACACCATCCAAGACAAAGGCAGACTCGCGCTCATCGGGCTCTGCAGCCTTGGGCTCGGGGCGATCCATGAGGAGGGTGTAACGTGGCAGGTAGGGGGACTTGGGCTCAGGGGTGCCGATTGACTCCTTGCGGGGCGGCAGCACCTTGCCGTAGCCGGAGGACTTGACCTCGGAGCGCAGGCGAGAGGTTTTGCTCAAGCGCGGGCGGAACGAGGGTGTCTCTGGGGCTGACTTGGGGCGAGGAGACTGAGCGGTCACGCGACCGTAACCAGAGGAGGCGGTGCGTTGCAACATTTTTTGCGCCGACTGAGTGCGCTTCACCTCAGGCTTGAAGGAGGGGCGCTCCGGAGTCTTGGGGGTGACGACAGGCAGAACCTTGCCGTAACCGCTGCCAGAAGCCGACTTGCGCTTGGGATCCTCGGGAAGCTCAGGACGGAAAGTGGGGACCTCATGCCAGGGGCGAATTTCATCGTCCTCCAGCACCACCTTGGTCTGCATTACGGCCTCACGACCATAACCCGAGGAGCGCGCCCTCTGGCGCAGTTCCGGGTTAGAGACAAGGTCTGGTCGGAAAGTCACGCCGTCAAGAACGTGGTCCGGCACGTCCTCCTTCTCAAGGACATGCAAGTCCCGAGCCGGGGCCAAAGCCCAAGAGCTCTCCCGATTCTCCTATTCACATGCCAATCGGGTCATGGCGCCGTTAGATTTGCTGATCTTTGTGATTGAAAGAACGAGGACACGGCTCAGCTTCTGCCAGCACTAGAGGGTCCAACTTTTAAACCCAAAAAAAAAAAAAAATGGACTGAAATTTGAGGGGCTCAAAGGGAGGGGGGACGAGCGTACCGCCATCTTGAGGCCGTTGGGGCACACGGGTGGAAACAAGAGTGGAGGAAAAGGGCAGGCGAAGGAGGAGTGATGAAGGGCGCTGCAGAGAGCTCCTTCAAAAAGAAGAGCCTTGAGTTGGTGAGGACCAAATCTGTGGACAAGAGGCACATGGGGTGCGATGAGACCAGTGAGCCACTGCGTCTTTGGCAACGGAACACTGCTACAAGTGGTCAAAAACTTGGGGCGGCACAAAACCAAGCGCAATGGAAAACACAGAGCATTGAAGAACAAAACATTCAGCCACGATGGCGCCGCTACAAGCCCTGCCCTGGCAGGGAAGGAAGCGCTCGTGCACCCTCCTCGAGATGAAACCAAAAAAAAAAAAAAATTTAAAAAAAAAAGAGAAAGAGAGAGAGAGAGAGAGAACACAAGGTAGGGAACGAGGTGTGGAAAACGGCAGAGGCAACGTAAAACGAGGCAGGTGAGCAAGCACTGGTTTGGGGTCGTTGTGTTGTTGAAAGTGCATGAGACCATGAGTACGGAGGAGCGGGATAGCATGGATGGCAAGGTCAGATGACGAGCTCTGCGCGAGGAGGGTGTGGCAGTCATGTCGGTGTGGAGGAAGGAAACACGAGATCAAAAACGGCAACCGCCAGTGGAACCTCTGAACAGAAGCGGGTGGAGATCCAACGCAATCCATCGGGATCATCCACCCGCTTCGTAGCTGGTACCAAGCACGGAGCAGGCAAAGGTCCGCTCGCGCGCACACACACACCTGCCTGCACACAACGGCGGCGCCACTGTACGCACACACACAACAAAACGGCGGCCACAACACACACACACACACGCACACACATGACCACATGACAGTAGCAAAGGGAAGGCACACCCCGCGAACAACATGGAAAAGCCTTGCCAGCCACAACCCAAAGCAGCATGAATACCAAATCTACGCACCGATCGCGGTTTATGAAAACTGCTCAAGCCGAGCCGAGCACCCTCTTGTTCTCCCCGCACACACGCACACACACGGCGACAAACGGCAGAGCAGCAGAGTAGCAGAGCGCCGAGATGAGGTGACCAACGGGCACACACACAGAGAAACAGAGAGGGGTGCCGGCAACACTTGGTACCTCGAGCTCTCCAACCTTATTAACCTTTTTACCTTGCACACCAACACACCCTTTGTGTTTTCTTTGTTTCTCCCTTTGATTTTCTCTCTCTCTCTCTCTCTCTCTCTCTCTCTCTTTCTCTCTCTCTTTCTCTCTCTCTTTCTCTCTCTCTTTCTTTTCTCTCTTTCTCTCTTTCTCTCTCTCTCCCTCTCCTCTCTCTCTTTCTCTCTCTCATCTCTCTTTCTCTCTCTCTCTCATCTCTTTCTCTTTCTCTCTCTCTGAATTTTGTAGAGATGGAGGCAGCTTGAGATGTAATGTCAGAGAGTGTGTTGGAAGAGTGTACCCAAACGGCAAAAACGCTATACAGAATGCGCTTTGTGTGAGAGAGGGTGCACGAGCGACGTTTGGGACCAGAGGGTTCTGTGATTGAGATTTCAATGCTGCCTGCCTCAATGAACTTGTTGAGAATTGGGGAAAAACCGGGAGGGGGGACAAGAGGAGCGAGGGGCGTTGGGCGCAGCGCTGCCGTTTGTTGGGGCAAACGGACGCGCGGCCACCAGGGAGGCTGCGCTGCCCGCAGTGGCTCGTCTCGTTGCTGTGAGCCACCGCCCTTTCATCCCATAGGATTCGCAGTCACAACTGCATTTGGAAGGTCCCGTACACGCTCGACCGAGCTCGACTCGATTCAACTCAAGTCGACTCGGCTCGACTCGGCTCTTTTTTTGGCTCTACTCTCTTCTGCCCCGATCGTCTCTGCTCTATTCTGTTCTGCTCTGCGTGACGCGACCCGACCCGACCTGAACTGCATCGACTCGACTCGACACTGATCCCCTTCTCCCAAAATGCGCTTGCATGATGCTCCTAGCCATTCTCTCATAGCAAGCGATCAGCGGCGATTGTGCAATCAAATCAGGTCAGACATGTTGGTGTGATCGCATCGACATGGACCAGTCCCTCTGGATAGAATGCCACGAACATGTCAAGACGGCATGGCGCCCACGGTCTTTGAGATGGGGAGCACAGCGGCAGAGAGGAGCCGAAGCGCGACAGCACCCCCCCTGGGACCGCCATTGAAGCGATCGCCATTTCACCAAGAATTTTGAGCCACACGCGAAATTGGCAAGCGGTAAAGTGTGACCAAGCGTGACCAACGGCACAAAGCCGAAAGCCTTTGCAGCTCAATCATCAAAACTCGATCGTTTTTTACCCTCCTTCAGCATCAGTCCGCTGCTTTTGACGAAATTGAAAAATTCAAAAGAGAGAGAGAGAGGGAAATTTCAATTTTAAAATTGGCGGTGGCCGCGTGAGACCGAGCGTCATGAGGGGACAAGGTCTAGTGGGTGTGGTGGTGTTGGCCGCGGTGCTGGCCGCCTCACTGGCTGGAGATGTGGAAATTTATAGCCCCGAGGCCGCTGAACAGCCGCTGGAGCTGCCAGCCAGCTTCTTGCTCAAGGTGAGGGCTCGTGTCTTGATATCACTCGTTGGGCGAGCGCTGGCTCGGCTGCTCATCGCTGACAACCGCACCTTTGCATGCAATGCATAAAACAACGCGGTGATCGTGCCGTCACGCAGAATCATGGCTCCCAGCTCGTCCAGGCACCGACCTCTGCCAGTATTCTTCAGAACCCCATCTCCTTCATTGCCCACATGCACCATCTCTTTTACGTGCGCAAAGTCGTCCTCAACGCCTCCATCCCCATTCACGTGACACGGCTCCTCAATGCTACAGTCACTCCCGACGAGGATAAGGGCTATCGAGCCGTGGGTCAACTCGAGGGCACCGCCCCCCTTTTTGAGTTTAGCTACAGCCCCTTTGGAGCCGCGCCCATCTTTGCCATCGAACATACTGACACCACCCTGCACCCTGCGAGCATCGACGCCCACGTCCAACAACGTGCGTCCGCCTCCCGTTGCCAGTCGCCCAACTGATCCACCATCTGGCGGAGGGAGGGTGCGCCAGCCATCATGACTCACACCTCGCCTCGACCCTCTCCACCCCTGCTTGCTTGCTTGCAGACTTTCACCGGCCCTCGTTTCTCATGTTTGTCACGGGCGTGGTGCTGATGCTCTTGGCTGAGCGCCTGTCCAGGAATCTGCTCTTTTACTATGCCAGTACCACGGTCATGGGCGTGGCAGTGGTCCTCGTGGCCGCCTTGTTCCTTCTCACGCGTGAGCTGAATCGCCGAGTGAGCACCATCGGTGCAGCCATCTTTGGTCTCGGCTCCATGGTGGCCGGGGCCATTGGCCTTCAAATGACCCACCTGCCTTCCACTGCCGACCTGTTGCAAATGCTCTGGGAGGTGATTACCTTTGCCTACCCGGAAGAGGCATGGTCCTACGTCTTTTACGGTGTGGTCGGCCTCTCCTTTATCATCAGCTACTACTTTGGACCCCCGTCCGTCCAAACCCGTTCCACCCTGGCCGTCGCCTTCAAAATGATCGCCGGCTGCCTCATCCTGGCTGGCATCCAGGACCGCGGCTTCGGTTTGGCCGTGGTGCTCGTCTTGTTGATCGTCACCTACTTTCACAGTACTGCTGATCATGACGATACACCGGCACCCGTATTCTCGCCCGCCTCTCCACCCGCTGCTTCAACTCGCCCGGCCCCTCACTTCCAAACCACCTCATCAGTACCCCCAAGTGCTCAGCGCCCGACTTCCTTTGCCACCCCAGCATCCACGCGGGCCAAAGGCCCCGCCGTGCGCCTGCAGCGCCTGCGCGACGAGATTCTGGACAGCCCGATCCGTGTCCGCCATCACATTGAGTCTAATTTACGGCACCCCGATAAGTTTCTCGACTACCTGGACGGCGACGAGGCAATCACAAACCGAGAATACCTCGAATATAGCCGCCTTTTCAATGAGGGCACGGAGAAGATGAGCACCCCCAGCATTCCCGCTTCCAACCCCCGCCGCCCTGTGGCCACCGCTATTCCCCCTGTTACCGGCCACCTCTTCTCAGAGGACGAAGAGGACACCAGTGCTGCCAATCAAAGCCAAACTCGGCAGAGGCTCCGGCGCGTTACAGCGCCGCAGCCGCGGGTCACCAGAACCACACGCTCAGATCAGCTCTTTTCAGATAATGAAGAAACCGAGCAAGAAGAACTGGATGAAAGCATTGACGCTCCGCCATCGCTGCCTGCTGCGCGGGCCCCAGCGAAGGTAAACCAGCGACTTTGTTTCCTTCCAATCATGACCTCACCACCGGCGCTCACACACCCGTTTCTTCCGTTGATCCTCGTCACCGGTGCCTGCCATTAGCGCAAGTGGACGGTGGCAGAATTGGAGTCGATGAGTAACAAGGACCTTCGAAAGGAGCTCTTGCAAATTGGGACCAACATTCCCGTGACCTCGGCGGTTTGTATCGCGCATGTCATTCAGGGAGCAGTGAATCAGGCATACAGGCAGCCCATCAGAGTCCGCGACTGGTCGATCGCCAAAACTTATGAAACATGCTTGACCTCCTGGTGGTCATCGCCATTTGCTGTGTGTGGATAGACGCGCCGCACCGCGATTGCAATGTTGACCAAGGCCTGAGTTTACACTTTGACTGCTTCAACAGCCAACCTCCTACGATTGGTTGTGTCATGCATCTGCGTTTAGAGTTGCTCGCTGCTCATGCGCTTGATTCAACGGCGTGGTCCCATGAGGTTCGCCGCTATGCAGGAGCCGCTTAATTCGATGCACCAATACAATTTCTTTTCAAAAGTCGAAAGGGGTTGGGGAAAGGATACAAGGTACCACGCGAAAAAAACAAAAAAAGCAAGGGAAAAGGAAGAAGAAAGAACGACATGAAGATGAAATAGCTGCCCTGATTTGGTTTGCAAGCGGCGCGCGGCGCCCAGCAAACAGAGGGCAAAGCAAGCAGCAGGAGAAATGGCGATAACGTAGACTCTGGATCAAAGGCTGGTGGGTGAGCAGATAGCCAACACGAGGCCACGCCTCACTTCCAGCCCACGATGTAAAGCGCTTGATGTCAACAGGCGACTCATGAGCGACGTGTCTCTATGGACGTTGGAAAAGGCGCAGCGCTCCTTCTCTAAAAACCCTGCCATCACTGTTCATCGGAAATGGCCTCCTTGCCGGCGAGGACAGCATCGGCAAACTTGCGCACATAAAACTCGATGGCTTGCGTGGTGTCATCGTTGCCGGGTACGACATAGGTGACACCGTCGGGATCACCATCCGTGTCAATAATGCCGACGCTGGGAATATCACAGTCAAGGGCCTCCTATACAACAAGCATCACAGATGGACGTCGGCAGCGAAACGAGCCACCACTGTCGTGAGTCTACCGATATCTGCCTCGAGTACGGGCACGATCCATCCAAGAGGTAATGGGCATTGGGTGCATAAAGCCGACAAGGAAAATGTCCCAAGACGGCGAGTTCTGACCTTGACGCCGACTTTGCTCACGGGAACACAAAAGAAGAGGATCAAGTCGGGCATACGCAGGCCACCCAGCGTCTGAACCCCATGGACCAATCGATGAGAAGTGCGTGCCTGTAGCAGCAAAGGCAGGAAGAGAGTGTACCATATTAAGGCAATTGGCTCACCTCCGTGTTGTTGGTGAGGGTGCCACCAATCCATTTGCGAGTCACAAAGTATTCTCCGCAACGGCGCGCTTCGTGACGAATAAGGCCCTCGAATTGAGGGCGGCCACCCACAAACAGCACGACACCGCCATCTGCCGAGATACGACTGCAGTTTGGCCAAATGCGTGAGGACACCGAATTTAAAACATGGATAACAGGGCACAAGGCCAGTTACGGGAAAAAAGAAAAAAAAAAAAAACAAGAAGGATGAATGCTGGCGACAGCGATGCGACCTCGCACCGGGTCAGCTCTAGAGCATGCTCAAGATGCGCCTTGGTCACGTTGAGGTCAATAATGTGTGAGTCGGCAAGGGTGGTGTAGATGTAGGGCTCCATCTTTGGGTTCCACATGCCACGCTGAGGCACGCGGTAAAGAACAATGGATGGCCGGCAACAGGATGTGAGTACCAGATGCTAGAGTACCGTGCGAGCTCGACAACGAGAAGGGCCAGCACAAGGTTTGGCCCGACGATAAACGAGTGGGGGCCTTGCGCCTTCCAAGCAGACCCGCGCCACGCTACCAGACTTGAGGCAGACCCGCGCCAGGAGCCTGTGACCCCACAAGCCGACCAGTCGTACCTTGTGGCCAAGATGAACCCGGGCATCAAAGAGCTCGTCGATGGTCACCCGGGTGGCGGGATGAGGCTGGGCCGTGGGTTGAGGGCGCTCGGTAGCCGCAGCTGCCTGCGCCATGGAGCGTGAGGCAGTGCGAGCCCAGGCAGGACCCTGCTTCATTGCTTGAACGGCTGACCGAGACCAGTTTGCAGCCCAGGTGCTTCGTGCTGCCTGCACTGCCGTTCGCATCGCCGCCATGGCCGCCGTCGTCGTCGTCGTCGCCATCTCGTGGGTGCCAGGGGGTCGTATGTGAAAATGTCAGATCATTGGTCCCCCAGTCGCTTGCAAGCCGGTTTGTGAATTACTTTGACCTGTATTTCCATCGCTTCCCGTATACAGACTTTGGCTGTGAATATTTTCGGGTGATTTTTGGTGTATTTTTGATGTATTTTTCCATAATTTTTGAGTTTTCAAGGGAAAGGTACAGCGAGCGTCACTGAAAGCTCTGGCTCATATCCAGCCTGGGAAGGCGTCGGGGCACAGGCGTTCGTTGCGAGCCGATTGACAGACAGTAAGGTACTGCAGGTGTTTGAGCGTCAATGCACCGATTCCGTTTGGTTACTGATAGGATCAGAACTTCTTAAGCGTTTTTGAACGCGCACATTTTACGCACGTTTTGCTTGTATGCGACAGTTTCGCTCAGAACCCCCCCTGTAACAATAAATACACCTGCTACGTCCATTGAATCCGCGATAGAGCCCTGATCCATGTCTTCCTGTCTTCCTGATGTAAACGGAGACGCGTTCAGGTGTAGCCATTGAGGTGTCGGTGTCGGTGGGTTGAATTGACACGTGAATGATGTTTTTCTGATCGCAAGCGCACTGAAAACTCTGACACAGATCACGGAATCGAAGCGGTTCACTATAAGATAACAACCTGCTGGGTGGTGCAGCTTGGTGTCAGTGCGCAAGGTTGGCAGAATGATCGATGCCATTTTGAGGACGGACAGGTTCTGCTGGATCCACCATCAACCCACACGAGAAGGTGCCGAGGCTGTGCGCTTGGCACCTCAAGAAATGGTTTGCCGTTACGTGTACTTTTGACTGTGACAGCTGCAAGACGTTCTTTGAACCAAGAGGAGGACTGTGAGCCATTCCTGAATGGTCCAAACACCAACAGTCTTTGCTCAGGTGAGCCGCATCACACAACCCTCAAGCCTACCACGGCGGCGTTGACAAGAGGTGTTTGAAACCTTGGCCAAGGGGAGGGTCAAGGGGAGGGCCAAGGGGAGGGCCAAGGGGAGGGGCAGGGATCGACTGCCCTATGGCCGCTAGGGCGATTTTGTACCAGTACGACACACAACGCTTGTAACACGTCAGAGAGAGAGAGAGTGTGATGAATTGCATGACATTCTAAGCGAGAGAAGAGAGAGGGAGTCAGAGAGAGAGAGAGACGTCAATGTTGGACACACGACACTCAGCAAACAAAAGAACAGTCGAACCAACAAAGGAAACCTCCCACAAACAAAAGCGTTTGGTGTTGTCAGAGAGAGAGAAGAGAGAGAAGAGACGTGAAGAAAGAGAGAGAGAGAGAGAGCCGCACAGCGTGTGGTTGTGCAAAGAGAGAGAGAGAACACACACAGAAAGAGAGAGACAGAGTTCGCGAGAGAGAGAGACAGAGAGAGAGACAGAGAGAGATTCAGAGAGAGATTCAGAGAGAGAGAGAGACTGTTGTGTGTGTGCACGAGCAAAACTGTCTTTCTTTTCAAGTGCCCCTTCCACACTAAGAGAGCTTTAGCTTGTGTGTGTGTGGTGTCGTACGACTGTCTCGTTGGTGTGTAAACGGCAGTGTGGTGTGCTGATGCTGTTTGGGTGTGCCTGCACTGCTCCTGGTCCGGTCTTGGTCTGGTCACTGGATCGGGCGCAGTCAGTTTGCTGATTGCATTTCAAGGTAGAACGGGGTCAGGACGGAACCTGACTTGGCTTGAAAAGAGGAAAGAAGAGAAAAAAAAGAAAAAAAAAAGGTGCCCGCTGCCTCGGGGAACACGCGCGCGCCGGGCGACCTCAAGTGTGCGACTGACGACGCCCTAGTCTGCTGGTGGTCAATCACCGCACCATCATACCTGCGGGCTATCCCCTATCCCTGCTCCGCCTCTTCTCTTTTCTCTGTCATTTTTTTTCCATCATTGTCTGGCGCGTCTTTGATTGATGCTTGGTGGTGGAGAACCAACGACTTGCGCGTCCCTGATTGCCCCCTCGCGTTCTGGTGCCGCCAGCCGCGGCCGTTGAGCGCCCCGGATCGGTGGGAACAGAACCATTGATCCGGCCGTTCGGGGCCTTTCTTAGTCTTGGAAACAGTTGGATCGCTTCTCGGCTCGACTACAGCACCGCGCCCCGTCCCTTCGCGGATCTCTCCCACGCCGCTTAGCGTGGAGGTGAAGGAGGCGCTCCAACCGGCCTTCGCTTCTAGACCAATCACATACGTCCTCATGGCGGAGTCGACCGCACACGAACGCCACCCGCGTGCGAATCAACTGTTTGAAGAGTATACCCCTCCCGCCGGGGGCCCTCGGCATCGCTCTAGCCATGGTTTTCAGTTCTGGCAGATGCGCCGCGACAGTTGCGCCTCAACCGAGGACGATGACATTGTCGGCACGGGCAAGCTGCGCCGCGGCTCTCACCCCGACAACTGGCTCCAGAGCTCACATGGATTTGGCATTGATTTTTCCGATGCTTTCCATCGCCGGCGCAGCAGTGACACCGCCCTCACCGACATGGACTTGCTTCAGCTAGCAGAACTCGTCAAGGCCTCCTCTATGGCCTCGGGTCTGGGCAGCGACACCTGTCTCACCCCACAAGGTAGTGACGGGCGACGGGGTAGTCTAATGGTGTCGTCCATCACCCCAGTCCCCGGTGACACCAGCCTGGGCTCCCCCAGCAATCTCGACCCGCCCGCCATACGCTTCTCCGATAGCTCCAACGGCAGCCGCCGCTCTCCTGGCGCTGGCCGCCATTCCCGCACCCACGGATCAACCAGTTCCATTGGCCTGGGCACTGGTGTACCATTGGAACCCCGCCCCAGCATGGACAGTACCTCTTCCCAGTGCACCCTTCGCCCACCCTCATTGTCTTTCTCCGGACCAGCCACGACCTCGGACGAACACGAGCTCGGCCTCGGAGTGCCGCTCGAAGGCCAGCTTGGTGACCCCTTTTCTGTACCTGGTGCCCAAGTCGTTCCACGCCATGATGGATCAACTTTGTCCTCCGTTCCTGACGCGGGTGCGGGTGCAAATGCAGACACGGATGCTGATATCGATGCGTATGATGACGACGATGGTGCTGACAGTGTCTGTCTGGACAATGGCTCCTGCGGCGTTCAACTCACCCGTTGCCTCTCGCCGGGTCATGTGCGGCGGTATTACCAGCGTCGCGCATACGACCAAACGGACCAGCCCGACATGAGCTCAACCCTTCAGCCCCGCCCGCCACCGCGCTCGCCCACGGCTTCATCTCCACACAGTAGCCACGGAGCGCGCCGCGCCCATCTGGAGGAGCGAGCTTCTGACTTTGATCACTATGATCCCTCCACCCTTGTACCCAGTGGTCGTGACTCGGATATGGCGGCCTCGGAATCCCTTGCGCAAGCCCGCAACCTTGCCGCACCCTCTCACAAATCATCAGCTGGCTCCTCCAGCAGCACGTCACCCATCTCACGCCGTGCCATAATGGCCCGTCATCGTGCAGCCAGCAGCCGCGATGGGAGCAACCCTGGTAGCCGAACCGGGAGCGCCACTGATCTTTTGGCTAATATCCAACCTCGGTCAGATGTGTCGTCTCCCAGTGAAGGTAGCACGCAAGATTCTCATGAGTCCCGTCAGGACGACGCCTCCAGCGAGCTGGATGACATGGAGATGGAGCGCCCCACCTCAGCGGCCACCACAGCAGGCAGCAACGACATACAAACCCTCATCAACTTGAACGGCTCGGAATTTGTTTCGCCACGCTCGAGCGCCGACTTTGATGAAGAATGTTTTAGCGACGACAGTTTGGCATCTGGTTGCAGCTCTGGCGCAATTGGCTTTGTTCAACCACGCCGCGTGTCCAAAAGCCCGTCAGCTCGCGGTATGGCTCGTGCAAAGGACTTTCCATCCCAGCACTCGCCTTTATCTTTCGCGCGCATGCCTCACCCAAAGCTCTCGCTTTTCCTCATCGCTTTGCCATAGAACGCTGGCGCTCCTTGCGGTACATGACCACCGCCGTGCGCGTGTTTCGACGAAGCTCCTATCCTTGGGTTCAGCTGGCAGGGTCAGTTGAGAGTTTTGTCGACCCCACACATTCCCGACACGCAGGCTCATTGTGGACAGAGTAGAAGGTTGACTTGTCGACGTCCCAACCCCACTGATATCTCACCTCGCTGTTGATGCCATGCGCAGCCACTCGGACGGCTTTAAAGTGGATGTGGACGGCCAATGGATCTTCAAGCAAGCCAATACCACCGAGCAGGTAAGCGAACCGCCTCATAGCATTCGACCCTAGGACGGGGGCCCGGTGCCACACGGCTCTCATGTCTCGTTCCTGGCATCTTCAGGTTGTGTTTGAGCAGCTGCGTCATCACAAGAGTCTGCAGCTGTTCGTGCCAGCCTACGACGGCGTGATCATGACCAACGGCAAGGGCTACTTGAAGCTGCAAAATCTCGTGGCGGGGTGTTCCCATGCCAACATCATGGACGTGAAGATGGGCGTTCGGTGTGTAATTGCATATCCGCATCAATTCAACTCAGGCATCGAGATGGCGGCAAAAGGGATGCCACGATGCCACGACATGCTGCATCAGCAAGAGTGATCCAATGCAGCCTTGACCGCTCACCTTGCCGCTGCGGCTTTGCACCTCGGCCGTTCACCAGGACATTTCTGGAAGCCGATGTGGCGCGCAGCAAGCCTCGCCTTGATTTACTCAACAAACTGGTGGCCATTGATCCAGAAGAGCCAACGGAGGAGGAAAAGCAAGTTGGTATCACCAAGATGCGGTACATGCAGTTTCGTGAACAGCTTTCCTCGAGTGCTGCGCTCGGCTTTCGAATTGAGGGCATCCACCGGCACGGAGAGGCCGAAGAAACCAAGGTTTGCAATCAACCCTATTTGTATTGATGGATGCTGCCTTGGCTGTTGGTGGCTCACAGCTTGCTCACTTTGAACTGCATGGATTTGTATTTAGTTCAACTACAAGACCCTCAAGGACCGCGAGGACATTGTGGAACGTCTTGGCTACTTTGTGCAGGGCTGTGGTGCGATACGGGAAGGCTACGTCCGTCGACTGCGTGAGCTGCGGGCTGCACTCTTGGCCTCGGATTGGTTCAGGCATACCGAGGTACGGACACGACCAACACAACTCACTGAAGGACAAGCGACCGAGTGTCTGGCCCGCCTGACACTCTGAAAAGCGTGTCATGCTCGAGGATTGCCCGAGCTTGCAAACCTACTCACACGTGTATATCTAATACGCAGATTATTGGGAGTTCGTTGCTTTTTGTACACGACGGCAATCTGCCCGGTGGAGCGTGGATGATTGATTTTGCCAAGACGTGTTACCGGTATGCTCTTGTCTTGCTTCTCTCTGCGTGGGCCCGTGATGACCACTTGGCGCAATGCGCTGTCACGGGCCGTATCAGAATGACTTTTTTAATTCTCAATTTCTGTCTTTGATTTTATTCATTTCAGCCCGGGCGAGCCCGTGGATCATGGCGTTCAATGGGAGCCTGATTGTGGATCTCGCGAAGACGGCTACATTCTTGGTCAGTTGCCTTGGCCCTCCGTCCCTGAGCTGAAGACCACGCATTTTTTCATGCCGCGTATTAACTTGCGTTTTGTTTTGTGCGTTCGCGTCACAATGTGAATGAATGATAGGATTAGATAATCTGATTGAATGCTTTCAGAGTGTGCCGGTTTGAGCCTGCGGGTCGTTTTGCACGCAGGACGAGATTCTTTTTGTTTGTCCTCATCGTCTTTAGGCGCCGTTTCTTTGAACGGCACTCGTCTATCGGTGATTCTGTTTGTTATGTTGCTATATCTGTCTCTTTTTCTTGCCCACCATGAATAGCTATTTATGTCGCACACCAATGCCACGTGTGTATACATGGGGTGGGCGCTTGGGCGCGTGCGCTTCTGAATTCATATCCCATCTTTTTGCGACCCGCGATTTGATCTTGAGCACAGCCATAGCGCTGCGATAGTGTTGACACATACAATGGCAATGAAAATACCAATGTTGAAGTGTGTGTGTGAGTCGGTAGCACCACACTGGAGGCCGTTTCCGGCAACACCGTTTGACACTGTTGAGAGGAGGTTAGACAAGGGTTATTTTTTTTGCAATTCGAGCTGCTTTAAAGTACACGTGCCAGAGACCCCATCATCTCACAACTCGGATGTAGAGGACTGGGGTCTTGGCATGCTTGAAGAAGTTTTCATGGGCAGAAGTGCGCATGGCGTGGTTGATCAAGCAAGTCATTGTTAATGGGGTGGGGGTGGGGGACGACGATGGCGTGCCACGTTCACGTCAAAGGGACTGGAAAGGGGCGAAGACGCTAGCTCTTTCGCTTGCGGTGCAGCGAGGCCATGTCTGGCGTCGACCTTTTTAGAGGATTGCCGATTGCGTCGAGACGCGGCGGGTCGATTTGACGGAAACCTTACGCTTGACACTCTTCTGGTTGGTAGAGGCCGGCTGCTCGCTGGCGCTCAGGGAAGTTTCCTGAACGGTTTCATTGGCGTCTGCGGGCGGGGTCTCGCTGTTACGAGAGAGGGCCAGCGCCAGGTCATGTACAATCTGGCCCGTTTCCTTAGCGTCGTCATCAGGGTGTTCCGGTTTGTTCTTTGATTGGGCGCGCTTGAGGCGGCTGGTAACGCGGCGCATGAGGGCTGCGTTCTGGCTTTCACGAGCCCCGCCGGTCCAGACGGAGGTGAAGGGTTGCTCGTTGCTGGCATGCATCTTGTCCAGCTCGGCCAGTCGCGTGCGCATTTCCACCAGACGTTGCGAGGCCATCTGACCAGAGGTGGGGAGCGTGTTATGACGCAGACCCGGGGGTGGGAAGGGGCTGGCGGAGCGCCAGAGCCATTGCAAGATGGATTTGAAGGTGGTTGGAGGAGGGAGCTCGTGGTCTTTCAGAGGCTCGGTAAAATCACGCGAGCGACCGCCTGACAAGATATCGGGGTCTTCCAGATGGCCATGCGAGTCGCTGGGCAGATCGGAGGCGTCGAGGTGAGTGCGGTTGAGCTCAGCAGCAACCTGGTAGAGCACGAGGCTGCGCCAGTAGGAGGCCAGGGCCGGTGGACCAGCCGCCATGCTTTGGACGGCCTCAAAGGGCCAGCGAACAAGCAGGCAGTTGGTCACGGCACGGGCACGGAAACCATCAGATTCGAAACCGATGCGCACACCGAAAAGGTTGGCAATCTCAAGGTCAAAGAGGTCACCGGAGTGGAGCGTGCGAGCGTCGCCCTCGCGATCATTGTAAGCGGATTGGAACTCGACAAGACCATCCACGAGGAGGTGGAGATGGTGCAAGGAGTCGTTCTCTGCAACAATAATGTCACCGGCCTTGTAGCGTACAAAGTCACCCTTTTCAAAAGCCATGCGAAATTCCGTGCGGGGCATGCCCGCGCGGCGGTAAAAGTAGCGCCAAATCGGTTCCTCGTTGTCATCGAGCTTGAGTTGGCGCTCATCGCGGAGGTGAATCCAGATGGCAATGACGTGAAAGCTGCCCGTGACGACCGACCAGATGATCAGGTCCAAGAAAATGGTGCCATCGGGCCAGCTGGTGCTGATGAAAACATCGGGTTCGAGGGGCAGACCCGTAAAGGCGTTGATGATGAGGAAGAGGAAGCCTCCGACCAGGCAGATACGAATGAGTAGAATGTCGCTGAAGATGGCCGCCAGGAAGAACCAAAAGTTGGCCAGATGGCCCCAGGCTCCGGATACGGGACCAATCCGCAACATATCACCTGGTTCTTTTCACAGGGCTAGAGGGGCGGCGGGGCGAGCAGGGGGAAGCGGTGAGGTGCAGGGGTGCTGAGTAACGGTCAAGAGAAGGGACCCAACAGCAAACAAAGGTCATGGTTTCAGGGTGTGTGTCGTACCTCACACGCATAGGGTGGCGAGTAGAGATTTGCAGCGGGCGAACAAATGCCCGGTGTACGCTACTGCTGCTGCTGCTGCTTCGCACGCACGCACGCAGGTCGTGCCAACCAAGGGCCGCGACCAGAAAGATGATCCAGAAGTTGGAACCAGAAGAAGAAAAAAAAAAAGGAACAAGTGCGATGGTGTGCGCTCCGGCAGAGAGTGTGTGAGTCTGTGAAAGAGATTCAGAGAGTGGTGGGAGACGGGGGAAAATTGCAGAGAGAGTGCGAGTGAGAGTTGTAAAGAGAGGTTAAAATAGAAGGAGAGAGAGAGAGTTTGAGTTTGAGAGAGTTTGGCGAGAGAGAGTTTGGCGAGAGAGAGTTTGGTGAGAGAGAGTTTGGTGAGAGAGAGTTTGGTGAGAGAGAGAGATGAAAAAACACAAAGACTTGAAGAGGGGCGAAGCTCGATCTCGGTTCTCCGTGCGCGCGCCGTTGGAAAATTACAATGTGATCAGCTTTACCCTGAATCAAGCAGCTTGACCCTTCTCGTCTCTTACCCTTCCTCCGCCCCCCCCTCCCTCTGCCGTTTCGAATCGCACTTCCAGACAAACACCATTACTAACATGGCCGAATTCCATACACGTGCGTGTCAACCGCTTTGGTGGTTGTTCATGTGTTTTATGTTTTGTGTTTTGTTGATGATTAGTCTCTCTTTCATGAACAAAAGTCGTCATCTTTCTCATCTCGCATGTCCATGTGTGTGTGTGTGTGTGTGTGTGTGTGTGTGTGTGTGTGTGTGTGTGTGTGTGTGTGTGTGTGTGTGTGTGTGTGTGTAACCAGGTTAGGATGGCCTGGTGATCTTGATCAAACGCCAATTCCATGTGTTGCTTAGGGGGAGCGAGCGATCAGCAGACGCTGACCTCTGACGAGCGACCCGCAGAGCCGGGTGCCAAGTGTTGAAAGAAGACAAAAAGACCAGACCGAGTGGATGGGGGGCCATTCAATTTACAAGGCGAGGTCGGCGCACAGCGCCGCGCGCGACTCAGGCAAGGGGTCAAACCTCTTGCTAGGCCAGACGATCGAGACAGAGACGAACAAGATTGGTTAGGAGAGAAGTGTGACGAGGGGCTGGCCGTTTACAAGGATGTCATCGGCCTCCAACTGAAGGCGGCCCGCCCCATCCTGCCACACCCGACAATGGGCCGAAGCCCGGGGCTCGGGGAGCGCCACGGGCAAGGGTACGCCGTTCAAGTACACCTCCGCCACCTGCAAGATCAGCGTACCGTCCGTGGCAACCACACTCAATGTATCAGGCCACGTTTGATGAAGCACTTCGGACAGGGGGGGCAACGCCAAGTGGTCTACCACGGCCACATCACTGAGCACCAGCCGCGCGCAATCAATGTGAAGCGTGCCGTTGACGTCACACCACATTTCTGGTGCCTGAACGGCGGCGCACGCAGCGCGACCACCCGGGCTGGCCTCGCCGCGAGCACAGGCCTCGCACACCCGCTCGGCACAGGCCTCGCACGGCGACGCCATTGGCTCCTTGCCTGGGAGACATGCCGGTTGGGGCAAGCATGACGTGTAGCGATGCTGTGCCTCGCTCCGATACGTGTTGTCTGGACAGGCCGAACACGAGAAATTGCCCTTTGAGCAGGCTAGGTACTCGCCCGGCCCGCAAGTCAAAAACGAAGGAAAGCAACTTCCGTTCGACTCGCACGAGTTGTAATCGGCGGCCAGCGCTGTTGGACAACTGCACTCCCCAGCGACTGGTGCAGCAGGAGCAAAACACGCTGGGCGGTCCCCCACGCCGGCTGCGGCTGCGCTCGCCCAAGTGCCCGCAAATACGGACGTGCCGAACAGCGGCAAGGTGCCATCAAAGACCTTGGGCTCCTGTTTGCCACAAAATGGTGTACCACCACTACCACCTCCAAAGCTCATTTGTCGCAGGGTACCACCACTGGTGAACCGGCCAGGAACCGGCACGTCCAATCGCACATCCCCATTGATGGTGGCCACCAAGCGACTGCCGTAGCTGGTGTCGACGTCCAGAGGCAAAATTGAGATACGCAAAAGGGCATTGTGTGCCGAGTCTGCTCCCATGAGATCAACGGCATCTACAAGGAGAGGGACAAGATCAAGGTGTCCACCGCGAGCAAGACACATCATGAGCCGCAGCCACGGACAGACGTTGAGTTCAACAAACAAAACAGTCGATGGAACAATGGACATATCAAATTTGAGAACAGGCAGAGATGGAGGTGCTGGTGGCAAGGTGCGCAGGGGGAGTGCATGGGGCCAAGGCATGTCGCCAAAGACGAAACACGAGCACAAGGGTGGGGAGGCCGTACATGTGGCTGAAATGGATTGGCTGTCTTTGCCACACACATCAATCATGAGGCGAGATGCGCCGTCAATATAAAGCCCAATCTGAGGAAATTTATGTAGCAACCAAGCAAGACCACAGTCATCAGGTGAGCAATTTGGTAGGTAGCAACACACGACAAGGACACTGCTGCGCGCACACACCGTATCTTGAATGGCAAAAAGAGGCAAAGCACGCGTATCGTGCAGAAGATCATTAAAGGGCAGCTCAATCTCCAGGGCCACCGGGCCCGCCGGCACCACAACATCTAGGTCGGATGGCGCCACAAGCGTGGCCAAGGCATCTACAGCAGCAAGCATTTTCCATTCAATCACTGATGCGGCTGGTCTTGCAGACAATCGGACACGAGGGCGCTAGCCAGTCAGGCTCAGATGCAAACCCAGCACGACCACGCTGCAAAAGGGACATACTTGTCGAGTTGACGAGATTTTCGGGCGAGGCAGCAGCGCCTGAAAATGCACCATAAACGCAATTGGGACCGGATGTGCCCGGGAGGCAGCTGCAGGTGCCTGTTTCGCCATCAGACATGGCCACCGCTCGACGCCCATCATTGGAGCACACTGTCAGCCACGTCACCATGGTTGGACGAGAGTTGTGAGAGTCGCGATAGAATGAGCAGTCTTTGGGGACCCGGCTGCGATGCAGGGGAAGGAGGGCAGGGCGTGGGTACTAAAACGTACGGGTGTTGTCTTGCGGCAAAAGAGAGGCTATCTTGGAGGCAAAAAGGCGAAGTCCAACCTCTTCCTCCATATACAACGGGGATGTAGGGTCAACGTAGCGGAGAAGGATTCCCATGCGGTTCAAAGAAGAACACTTCATCTCCTGCTTCAGAACATAGCGCACATTGCTGACACGAAGTTCCAGAGGTTGCGCGGGCTCGGTAGCGGCAGAGCCCTCTCGTGTACAGGCGAGTATGATGGGCACGGAGCGGCGCTCGTGTACATCTGACCAAGAAATTGGGATTTTATTGCCTGTCTCCTCACGTCCTTTGGGCCCAATGTGCAGTTGGCTGCCGGAGAGGACAACTCGAATAATCTCCTCGTTGTTCCAGAATTCAAACAAAGGTGTTTCTTCCCGAGTGAAAGCAAGGCGCACGGCAGTGGCCATGGTCCAAGATGCATCACGAACGCTAACATCGGCGGCCAGCTCAGAGGCATAAGGCCGGATGGTGTTCAAGGGTGGTTTAACTGGCAAAGGCCGTGCGAACACGCCTGCGCAGTCAAGTTGGGGGCAACAGTGCAAAGTCCAAGCTGGAATGAGTGCTGTACTGGTGCACTAAAATGGCGACAAACGTCCGTGGTCCTCACACCCCAGAAACAAACCAACAAACAGACAGGAAAAAAAAAAAAAAAAAAAAAAAAAAGCCGCGTCGTCCTGCCTCCTTTCCTCCCGGGTACCAGATTGCAAACAGGGAATGGCATGGATAGACAGGATAGCAGCACATGGTGTGTGTGTGTGTGTGTGTGTGTGTGTGTGTGTGTGTGGGCGGACTGACCAGCACGGGAATTGTCCTTGGAGCGATCTGCGAGGACATAGTCATCCAGGAAAAGCTGGAGGCCTATTGTTGGGTCGACGACGGTGGAGTCGGAGAGGTCGAGGAGCTTGGTGGAATGAAAATGGCAAACTGATCTGCTGGCGTGAAATGGGTAGCCGCTATTGAAGCCGCCCTTGTTGCTGTCGGACCAAGCTTTGAAGGCCAGGCTCGGGACGCGGACTGAGTCGATTTTATCGTCGAGTTGAAGACTCATTTCAATATCCACGGTGCCTCGGACGGAGGTGGGGATGGCTCGGACGGTGAACCAAAAGTCGAACCACTGGTTCAGGGCGGGTACGGGAAGAGCGGGGCCGATGTACTTGGTTTCCAAGCAAAGACCAGCGATTACTTTCCCACGACGATCATCAAAGTCGGTGTCGATGCCCAGCGCCAGACCATTGGTTTGACTGCCCAGGTCAAGGATGATCTAAAAGCAGGCGTCAGGTCAGGGATGGTGCGAGGGTGGGACACGGGGGTCATTTGGCGGGTGTTTTTGTTGACGTACCTGGCTCTGATACTGTTCACTGGGAGCCGAAACTTTATTGAGGCGCCCAGCGAGGGTGAAGTTGAAGAGGTTGGAGGCAAACGCATCGACGAGTTCCGTCGAGAAGGGGGCGCGTTTGTTATCGTAAACAGCAACGTCTGGTCCACGCATGAGCACGGCGCGGGGATGCGTAAAGTTGATGGGAACGCCTTGGGTGCGGTTGCGACGAGACAAGCATTGCAAATGGGTGGCAAAGGTCATGAAAGGCGTTGAGAAGCTTTACACTGATGGGCAAGATTGAGAGGGGCGGGGACGGCAGAGCAAAACAGCAACCAACAAGAAAGCATGGAAGGGGCCTGGGGCCCGAAGTGGGGCTTACCGACGAGGGAGCGGGCAGTGCAGCGGCGGGAGACGGCGGCTTCATCGCTTTGCAGGACGCAATCGGGGCCAACGAGGCAGCGCTTGTGGGTTTGGCCATCGATGGTGGTGGTGATTAGGGTAGCGATGACGCATGCGTTGGTGTTGTCGCACAAGGCCTGACACTGCTCTGCTGTGACCATGTCTCGCGTCTCGGTGTAGCTTTCGAGGCTACGGCACCTGACAGCGCCGGCCTCGTCATAAGTTTGGCAGCTTGCGGCACGGGCACTCTCAAAGCCCAAAGCGCAGATCAGGCTCAAGAGCAGCACGGCCGTGACCCGTGCCCCTGCAAAGCCCGCCATCGCCATGGTCGCCTGGAGCGCGAGGCTTGCAATTTCCTGATCGAGTTCAACAACGCCCCCTCGATCTCATGCAAGGCAAAGACACCAATGAAGCTGCTGATGGCCGCTACGCGAGGACGTGCAGCCGAGATATGAACGCGGCGAGGACGTGCAGCCGAGAGAGCGCGCAATCAAATCGGAACAGAAAAAAATATAAAATGAATGAGAGAGCAGAGAGAGAGAGATCAGAGAGAGAGAGAGAGAGAGAGAGAGAGAGAGAGAGAGAGAGAGAGAGAGAGAGAGAGAGAGAGAGAGAGAGAGAGAGAGA
>NW_001865039.1:132655-161121 GCF_000002865.3 Monosiga brevicollis MX1 | reverse complement strand
AGAGAGACACACACACATGCACAGAGGGAGTTGAGTGGCCTACGATGACGACGTTTGCCCATCAAGCGTGTGTGTGTGTGGAGAGTGTGTGCTTGTTATTTGTAAGGGGCGGGGCATGGTTCGGTGGACAGGGTGCTTGTCATCACGCAACGGCGGCGGCGGCGGTGAGTGAAGCCGTGGGCAAGCAAGAAGCGCTCCATCCATGGGTCAACAACGCCTGAAAACGGGATCGGCCTTCCTGTCTGGCTGCGGCAGGCAAAAGGGGTTGCAGGGTTCAGAGGGGCGTGAGAACGGTTGTGCCGGAGTTGATGGGAACGAACCAAGAGCAAGTCCGTCGTAATCCAGAAGCGTGGACATGGACTCTGTCAGCAGCTTCAACGTATTAAAGTGTGTCTGTGGGTCTGAATGTGGGGAGATGTGTGTGTGTCAACGGACCACAAGGGACGCCGGGGTCCATGTCATGAAACCACACCTTCGCTCAGAAACTTCACCTCCAACGACGACGACGACGCCGACGCCGCCGCCGACGACAAGAACGGAGCGGGCAGCGACAGAGGGGGTGCCCTACCAGAGCCAGAGAGGAGTAGGGGGGCAATCAGAGAGAGAGAGAGAGAGAGAGAGAGAGAGAGAGAGAGAGAGAGAGAGAGAGAGAGAGAGAGAGAGAGAGAGAGAGAGAGAGAGAGAGAGAGAGAGGCGTGCGCTAGGCTGGGGTGATGCAAACACCTGGACTGAAGAGAAGTTGTGATGGGAATGACGCTTTCCCAGAGATTCGGTGCTACCTGCATATTGCTATAATGAGATGTAAAAGGTGAATGCAGAGATATGTTGATGGGATCGTGTGTGCTTGAGAGACGTGCATGATGACGCTGATGAGCGGGGGTTTGTCCAGACTCCTACCAAAACACACACAACTTCATGCGAATTCCATCACAGCCCACTTTATCTGACAACTAACCGAACACAGTGAGCATAATAAATACTTTCTGACATTTCATTGTGTGCTGCACGCAGCGGCGTCGCAGCTGCACAATTTCATCATCAAGGAGAACTATTCTCTGACCGATGTTGTCGAGCCCTGCTTTGTCTCTAATGTTGCGACATTTAGACTCCAACCTCTGACCAGCTTCAGTTCTACACTGTTTCAAACCCACACCGTCAGCTCAGCGCCTTCCATCTCTTAGCAGCACCAATACACCCTTTATCTCTGACCATTTCTCTTGGTCCTGCCATCCCTCTGGATGTAACCAAGCCAAACGAGCACGCGCCCATTTCCCGTCTCTTTGAGGTGCGAGGATTCGACCAGTGACCGGTCTCCCTGACTCCCGCGCACTTGGTCAACTCTGGTTTGTGCCAGTCACCGGGGCAGGCAGGATCTTACCCTTGGGTGCTCCACACTTGTTCCCTGTTCCTGCCTGACACAGACACAGACACACAGACAGACACACATACTCACCAGGGCGGCGCTTTCGCGCATGCCATGCTTGTGTCACGACAAATGTCGAGCAACGACAGCAGAGATCGATCCGTCCATTGAGAGCTCCCCGCTCTCAATGAAGTGGACGTTGTCGCGCCACGTCCCTGCTTGATCACAACAGAGCACGCGCTCTCATCTGACACACACACATACACATTCTCTCTCTCTCTCTCTCTCTCTCTCTCGCTTTCTCTCTCCCCAGCGCTGTGCTGCCATTTTCTTTTGGTTGTCTTCTGAGATCTGCACACACGCGCTCATTGCCTTGACTCGATTTTTTTTTTTTGGCAAAACGGTCATCGCAGGCATCGACAAGCAGCATGTTGCTCGACTTGCTCTTGGCGCTGCCCTTGTGGCAGCTCGTGGCACTTGTGACGGTTGTTGTCGTTGGTTCTGTGCGCTGGTTTCTGCACCAGCAACACCATGGCTGCATCCCCCGCGGCTACAGGTACGAGTGATTCTTCTCCACGTGCCACGTGCCAGCCTGCCCACCAAGACCCAGCCTGTGCATTGTCTGCGTCGCACCAGCCCCATGGTTGGCAACCATGCACGTCGAAAGCTAGCCAACCTCACTCCACGTGGATCATCCGCCCCTGCCTCCGTCCTTTTTAGCTCGGCCAAATTCATCCGACCAGAGCAGATGCCTGAGCACAAGGAGGGCCATCGCGATGAATACAAGGGCTCAAAGGTTCCCAAGGTAGCTTTATCCCTTACCACTTCTCCTGCCTCCTTCTGCTCTGCACCACCCTTTTATTGCGGTCGGCCGCCATCGCCAGTCCCACATCTGGAGCCAGCTATGGCCGCGCAGCTTGCTGCTGTTGCTTGCGTTGGCACCTGCCCAAGCTGATCTTGCCCTGTTTATGCCTGATCTTGGTGTTGTCTTATGACTTGCTTCCCGTCCAAGGACATTGATGTGATCCTCGTCGGCTCAGGCATTGGTAGCTTGAGCTGTGCTGCCATGCTTTCCCGTGCCGGCAAACGCTGCCTGGTACGTCTTGTGGTTGACCCTCGAGCGAAAAGGTATGCTCACCTGCCCGTTGTCTAACCTCTTTGTGCTTTTATTTTTAATCAGGTCTTGGAGCAACATCACATTGCCGGCGGCGCCACCCACGCCTTTACCAGCAAGGGCTTTGAATTTGATACAGGTACGCTGGACGCCGCGGGCCTCAGCACCTAGACGTCCTCATCACCTAGACGTAGGCATCAATTCCAACCACTCCTTCACTTGTTTCTCTTCGCACCACCGCAACCTACACTCAAAGGTATCCACTACATTGGCAACATCCACAAGCGCCAAAAGTACTTTGACCTCATGACGGAGACGCCGCTCGAGTGGGACCGCATGGGCCGCTTGCCATGGGATATCGAAGAGGTCGGGCTCCTTTTGCCCCGGTGCTTCGCGCTCCTGCCCCATAAACATGCCTACTCGATATCTCCCCCCTCTCCTGCACAAGTGCGCCTGATCGTAGCGCGCCCGCACGCAGCGACGCTCACCCGCTTCTCCCACCAAACTTTCTCTGCCTGTGCCAGGCTTACGATGAGCTCCGCATTGGGGACAAGTCGTACTTCCTTTCAGCCGGCATTGACAACTACGTCGAAGCGCTTGCCAAGCACTTTCCCGAAGAGCGCGACACCATTCGCCGTTGGGCCGAGTGCTGCATCGAGGCTTCCAACAAGTCCCTGTTCTTTGGCCTCAAGATTGCCCGTCCACGCTGGCTTGCCCGCCTTCTCAACCGACTCACCGGTCTGTCCAAGCCTGTGTATGGCGCAACCCATCCGCCCAACAATGTTCACGCTGTTGACCATCTTGACCTTGCCTGCAGGACAAACCTTCTTCAAAAACACCCAGCGCACAGCCATGGAGGTGGCCAAGGAGTTCACTTCCAACCCAGAGCTTTTGGCTGCCATGACCGCTCAATTTGGTGACTATGGGCGCTCCCCCACCGAGGAGTCATTTTTTCTGCACGCCTCTGTTGCCAACCATTACATGAACGGCGGGTGCGTGGTGATGAGCGTAGGCTCTACCGGGATATTCCATTTCATTTTGACCTTGGCATGCCACTGCCAATTCTGATTAAGCTACCGTGTTTTACTGATGTATGTTTTGACTTGTTCTCGCTGTCAGTTGGTACCCACGCGGCGGATCAACCGTCATTGCCAAGGGCATTGGTCGTGTCATTGAGCGCACGGGCGGCCGCGTGCTTGTTCGCGCCCCTGTGGAAGAAATTCTCATCGAAGATGGCAAGGCGTAAGTTGCCCGACTCTTTGATTCCTCCGAGCCGCACATCTGTTCTGCCTCATCTCCTGTTGACACGATGACTAGTGCTGGCGTGCGCTTGGAGAACGGTGATATCATCAAGGCAGGAACTGTTGTGGCCGGCTGCGGTGTCCTCAACACGTACACCAAGCTTCTGCCACCCGAGGTGTGTCAATCAATCTGCTCTTAGTTTCGAGCCGAATAGGCACCTGCTCGTCTGGTGGGCAGTTCTTACCCACTCTCTCTACCGTGACTTGGCAGCACGTGCCCAAGTCCATCACGGACAAGATCACAGAGCTGGGCGTCTCGTGCAGCATGGTGTACGTGTTTGTCGGCATGAAGGGCACGCCCGATGAGCTCAAGCTGCGCACCAGCAACATCTGGCACTGGCCCGAAAAGGACTATGATGAAATGCTTCAAAAATGGTTTGACGATCCTGAGACCGCCGAACCCCCAGTGTTTCTCGGCTTCCCCTCTGCCAAGGTTAGCACGCTGCCAAGTACCGTGCGTTTATTTTCCTTGTACCGCCTCTAACTGAGTGCTGTATCATGAGAGCGCAGGACTCCACCTGGAACGAGCGCTTTCCTAACCAGGCCAACGCTGTGCTTTTGACCATGTGCCCATACGAATGGTGGGAGTCTTGGGAGGGCACCATTCACAAGCGCCGCCCCGATGATTACAACGTATGTCTTGGATGTATCAATTCATCTCAGGACCATAATTCCATTCTTTGGCGATCCAGTCGCTGTTCACGGTCTCACCTGGTTGTGCTTGAATCGATCAACGCGCACAGGCAAAGAAGGAGATGATTCAAGACAAGGTGCTGGAGGTCTTGTTCAAGTATTATCCTCAGTGCCGTGACAACATCACCCTCTTGCGCGTGAGTTTGCCGGCTTGAGGTGTTGTTGTTTTTGTTTCTCATCCCAACCCTGCCTCGCGTCTTCAAACATGGCCTCTTACCACTTGCTTTTTGCTTCTTCTTTGGGTCTCGCCTGTCTTGCAGGTGAGCACTTCCTTGACCTTTAACCACTATCTACGATCCCAACGCGGCGAGGTCTATGGCCTGGAATCGTCTCCGATGCGCTTTCAGGAGGATGATTGGCTTCGTCCCGATACCCATATCCCTGGCCTCTACCTGACGGGCCAGGACGTCCTGACTCTCGGCGTGACCGGTGAGCAAGCCCAATGATTATCCGCATGAGACTGACATATCTTGATTGCGTGCCCGCTGGGGCAGGAACTCGTCTTGCTGACCCGTCTTCTTCTTCTTCTTCTTCTTCTTCTTGTTTTCCCTCGCCTCATAGGTGCATTGATGGCGGGCGTGCTGACGGCCCATTCCGTTCTGGGCTATGGGAGCATCGTGGACGTTGCCAGGTGTGTCTATCATGCGATGAATCGCTCTGCGTGTTATTGGGCCGGGAAAGCTCATGCACCATGCTTTGGGCTTGTTTTTCAGTGGTCGCAATTTGGTGGAGGACATCTGGCATCTGGACGCGTCGAAAAAGGATGCTCAGCTCAAGAAGATCGATTAGAGACGTCACTCATCTAGATGTATCCAAGCACATGCGCGAGCACCTGCATGATCTCGACTGGTCACCAGTTATCTGATTTCAACAGCACCGACCCCCGCAGAGCCAATAACCGTGGTTTATGTTTGATTCACGTGCCGTTGGCACTCAATCCATGCATCATCATAATTCAAATGCCTTCTGATCACGTCGTGCACATTCAAACTCAATCGCACGTGTTCGCTCCACCTTCCGCTCCGTTCAGTCCTTGCAAGTGCTGTTGAAGCGGCTTTTGGTGAGAGGGCGAGATGACCCACGCCATTGTAAAACAGAACCTCAGCGGATATGACAAGAGCTGGAAATGCAGTCAAGAAGCTGCGCGATCAGTGATTGGGGGCGTTGGTAAAGGGCGCCTGTCGGACCGGGAGGCTTCTGATTCATTGGACAGTGACTCACTGCACTCTGGGCAGCGCGAGGTCCACACACATGACACCCCTGTCATCAAGACACGATGCAGCACTTTTTGGGGCTATCTTTCGCGCCGCCCGCAGATGCAGGTGCAGGTGCAGGAGCAGGGACAGGAGCGTGCGAATCGCCTGTTGTTGCTGCCTCATTGGCTGGTACGTCGGACTTTGAGGCAGGGGCAGGAACGTTTGAAGCATCGACATCTGCAGCAGTGGCATCTGGCGCAGCAGTGGCATCTGGTGCAGCAGCTTGGTCTGGTGTGATGCCGCTCAAGGCTTCGCCCGTTTCCACAATGGACAGCAATCGAGTGTCCACATCAACACCCCCGGCCGGAGACTTGATTCCAAGTGTCTGCTCTAAGCGTTGCAGCACTTCTAAGAGTCGAGCATCATTTGCCGCTGCCATTTCTGAAGTCACGACTGCGCAAGCAAAAAAAAAAAAGGTTGAGAAGAAAGTGAAGAGAGAAAGATGATTTTTCTTGCTTTCACACAAAACAGTAAAAGACTTTGAACCGTTTCGAGCATTCGACTTGAGTAGGTGAGAATATAAATTAGCAGCAGGCGTGTGGGGGGCCCCTGTGATTTCTCTCCTCAAAGTGACGGTGGGGGTTTATGACGAGGGAAAGCTGGACGTGGGTGTATGGGTGATGGCGGAGAGGGAAGCTTTGAGTTGACTAATCTCAGCATCGAGAGAAGTCAAGGTGGCAGAGCGGACCGAAGCTGAGCTGCTGGCCAAGGATGAGTATGTCTGCGTAGTCCGCATGGCCTCGGCAGAAGTGTCATTGTCGAGCTCGTGCAGATGAAAGGTGCCTGGCGAGTCGAGGACTGTCTGCTCGTACTCTTGAGCAAAGCGCGGCTCATCGTGTGGCGAATGGGGCGCCGGCCTTTCGGGTGAGCTGCGCCGCGGGGAACGGTGCGTAAACAAGCGGCGTTGTTGTTCGAGCTGCTGCTCAAGGGCTCGTCGGCGAAAGCCATCCGTCTCCAATTGAAGCTTGAGTTGCCTGTGAGCAAAGATGGATATGAGACCAGATTTGAGATGAGTCGCACCACAAAGCAAAAGCGAAAAACACAAATGGACAAACGCCAAGAATGGCAAGCCAGAATCAAAAGCCAAAAAAACTAAAAAACTGAGGCTGAAGGGGGGGATTATTGAAGGAATCGTCTTGCTCGTTTGGTGAGCCCGATCAGCAAACTGGATACGTACGCGATGGTTCGATCGCGATCGCGAAGGTCGTCTTGCGCCGCGGCAATCGTGGATTGCAGGTGTTCCTGCTGCGCTTGGTTGTGCCGTAAATCTTCCATCATCTCTTCCATCTTGTCTCGGGCCTCAAGTAGCTCTACAGGTGCAGATGTGTGAGTAGGTGAGGAACCAGACAAAGCACACGGTCCACGCGCTCTGATCGGTCAGGCCACCTGGCAATCGGTGTGCGGCTGACCTGAACGGAGGTGCTTGGCTTCACCAACGCTGTGCTCGTAGCGTTCGAGGTAGGACTCAGCTTCTTGCAGAGAGTTCTGCATTCGATCCGACCACACGGCACGATCGACGGGTCAGGAGCGGGCCTGATCACTGGTCGCCACTATGGCAAAACCCGACAAGGGACAAGGCTCGAGGCTGGATCGAGTGAGGGCTTACCTCGAGAGCCTGGGTCGTCTCCGTTTGAAAGCGAAGTTGATCAGATTTGAGCAAATCGACACTTTCCTCCAGGGCTGTGGCCCGTGAGCGCCATTGCTCTGTCTGCTGATGAGCAGCTTGCACCGCTTGTTCAAGTTCACTAAAATACACATGCAGCGGGCAGGGGTGTGAGGCCTTTAGTTTTGCCAGCGCGTTGAAGGTCAACTACGCACCGAATGCGCTCGCGGGCCGTGCCATAGTCTTGACGGATGGAAGCTTGCGCGTCTTGCAATTCCCGATGTTGCTTCAGCAGCACAGTGGCGGCCGCGGCTTGCGAGCGTAGGCGGCGATTCTCACTCAAAGTGGCTTCTGCATAATCCAGTCGGATGAATCAGTGGTTATGCTTCGCCCGGGGGCTGCTAGCCCTTTGGCATGCAACAAGGAGCGCGGTGACAAGGAACGCGGTGGGAAACCAACCAATTTGCACAGCGACACCTGTAGCAGGGGCGGCTCCAACATCCGAGGCATCGAGGAGACGCTCCAAGCGTGCAACGGCTCGCAGCAGGTCGCTTAAAACCTGGCGGCGCATCGAGTCGGGTCACAGGCATGGGCGATTGCTTATGGTCAGGCCGGTTGAGATCCGACTGCAAGGTTATCAGGCGAGCAGAAATACAGCACTGGCCCAACGTTTCTCACCTCACCAACGCCCGGGCCTTCGTAGAGGACGTGAGGGTTGCGGGTATCACTCAAAGAGTGATTGGATGCGCTGGTGGTAGCATGTGGGCGATCAATGCTTTCCTCTCGCAAGGTTTCTTGAAGGCTCTACCGTTGGAATGTGCGACCAAATGAGCCACACACACACACACACTGGGCAGGGCAGGACATGGGGGTTCAACTGAGGATTGGGGTTCCGTCTCATGGCCATACGTGCAAGAGCGTGCGCATGGCCGCGGCCTCGGCAAGGACGGTCGTGCCCAGGGTGCGAAGTTTGTTTTCACTTTGGGTCAAGCGCTGGTGTTCTGCTGCAGCGGCAGGTTCATCGCGCCGGCGCACTCGGTGGAGGTAGGTGCGTGTCTCTTCCAAGACGGCGATGGCTTCCTCGAGCTGTTGGCGAAGGGAGCGATTTTCATCGCGCAGGCTCGCTGCTGGGTCATGCGCAAGTGTGCCTCGCGAGGGTGAATCCCCACTCGTGTGTGATAGCGAGCGTGGTGCAGCGAGTGGCCGCGCAGTCCTCGGTTCGCTCCCATTGTTGCGGACCACCAGGAGGCGATCGAGCATGGCGTTGACGGTGTCCATGCGCTGCTCCAGCTCACCCAAGGCATGCGGGCGCTGGTATGTGGTAGATGGTGCGGTGGACATGTCGGTTGTTGACCCGGTTTGTCCACCCGTCACCACCTTGGAGTGCTCAGCGGCGTGGTCCAGCTCGTCCAAGAGTCGGCGACGCCGCGAGCTGACGGCACGTCTACAGCCAAACAGAAAGACCGCATTTGATCAGGAGCCGATCCAGGCCACCACACATACAGAACAAGCAGATCTAGTTTTACGCCCGTGCCCTTCCCACTGATCCCGACAACGTACCGATCTACCGCAGCCTCTGTCTCAAGTGCTTGGCGCACTGACGGGGGTGGCGGCATGATGTGAGAGAGAGCAAAAAGATCCGAAAAAAAAAAAAAAAAGAAAAAAAAAAAAAAATAACGGTGAGCGGGGCTCTTTTTTCTGACAATTTAAGCTTGCGAGCAAATACAACAACAAAAAAATTGGAAAATGTCAGATAAACCAGTTGACCATTTTTTTTTTTTTACATCAACGCATCGATCGTGTGTGTGTGTCTGTGTGTGTGTGCGTGTGCTGCTAGCAGCAGCAGCAGCAGCAGCGCGGTGGTGTGTGTACCGGTGCGTTGGTATTCTTGATCTGTGCGTGTGTGTGTGTGTGTGTGTGTGTGTGTGTGGGAGGGGGTGGCGCGGTGATGGTCGGGGTATGCCGATGCTGGTTGATGGCTTGTCTTCTGGCTGGACTCTCATTGGCTGGCGAATGGGACCGTTTTGGTTTGTAGAATTCTTTTTTTGCCAAGTCAACCAAGTGAACGCCGCCTTTGAGCACGCCGGTGCGCCCCCCACCTTATTGCCGGTTGTCACGCTGGTTCTGGAGGGCCACGCCGGGCGACTTTAAAGTGCGGCGTAGAGCTGGAAACGAAGACATAGACATTGTGCCTCCAGGTGGCGCCAGCAACGTGCTTCTTGTGTCCTGTGCTGGATTCACCTCTTGTGATTGCAATTTCTCGGTGCCATCTTCATCGGTGCTGGCGGTTCCTCCCGTCCCCGTTGTCAGCCCTGTGGCTCGATCACAGAACTTCGTTTGTGCCTTTGCCCCATCCGAGTTATCCGATTGAGCAGTGCCTCGAGTCTGTGCTGCACACCCTGCGCAAACTTGGGAGCATCTCCAATCAAGTCATTCTCCATGAATCCTCTCACCGGCAAGAAGATGGACCTCAAACGCTTTCTCCGCCACCTCAAGGATTGGGTTCTTACAGTTTGCATCAATGGTCCCCTATGCCTCTTCGCATGGTCAGTGCGCCATCCATAGCCTGCCTCTTTTCTCAAATCTTTCCTCCTCTCTCCTTCAAAGAGAGCCTGCCTCCATCCAATCTTTGTCACTATCATACTCATATTTGACCCTTTCCATGGCCCGTCCAAGCGCGCGCTCATGCTTCTTGTCCTGTTCCTCTTGAATGGCGCTTGGTGGCTTTTACTCAATTACAGGCGAGGTGCATGGCAGCTGTTGGAACTCAAGCTGATGCCAGACGACCCTGTGCGCTCAGCCTGGGTCTCCATCGGCATCGGTGTGGTCATCTTCACCTTGTTCTTCGTGGACCAGGTCGTGCGACGTGAACACGGGCGCGCCTCCCTTGTGCTTCTCAACGGTCTTACGTACTCTGCCAACAGCGTGCCGGCCACGTCGCACATTCCCGTCCGGTCGCCTCGACCTCCTACCCTGCATGAAAGCATTTTCCACACTTTCTTGCTCGTCCTCGTCGGCTTTGCCACAATCTGCTATTGGCGAGGCCTATGGGATTTACAAGACTTGTACATTATGCCTGATCGGCCCGTTCAATCCAATGTCTTGTCCTTGATGGTGGGCCTGGTGGGCCTGTTCTTCATGCGCTCCCTGCGGTCCACCCATGGACAGCCATTCTTGAACAGCGTGGACGTTGGTTATTTTAACATTTTCAACCCCAGTGAACCGGCCCGCCCCTTGCAATGGGAAACCATCGACAGCTTCAGTATGGCCCGCGATCGTCAGAAGCGAGAACACGCACAGATGGCGCTGGCCGCTAGTGAGGCCAGTCAGCGCCTCCCAGGCATTGCACCTCTTGAAATGCCTGCCTTTGGCCTCGCTCGTATCAAGATGGAGCCCGATCTTGGCGAGGACATTTTTGAATCCCAGATCTCGTGATCGACCTCACCTTGGCCATAGTAGAGTGCGTCGCGCACCTTGCCCTTTGGCTATCCAGCCAACGGAGGCCTCTATTCAGCCCGCGGGCTGCGCCTGATACTAGCTGAATGGAAACGCCCGATGCACGCACCACGGCTCTTCAAGAACGACAGGCTTCTTTGCGTGTTTGTGTGAACAAGTAGACTCAGACAACCAAGTTGTGTTTTGTGCCATTTATTTCATCCCGTTTGCCTCATCAAAAAAAATCCATTGTACCTCCTTCTGCCAGCGTTCAAGCTCTTCTTTGTCATCACATGCAGACAGGCAGGCAGGCAGGCAGGCAAGCGCGCAGCGCCGCCCAACCGGATACCTTTGGGCAACCTGCATCCTCCAAGAAGCTCGGCCAAGCGTCAAGAATGAGGTTTTTCCTTTCAAACCGAAGCCGTGAAACCGCCACACCCTCGTCGGCTCTCACGATCGATCGAGCAGGGCGCGGAAGCCGTGGCCCTACTCAAGCGTTGGCGGGTGTGTGCCAGTCCGACCGAGGCGGCGCTGCGACATGTAAGTACCGCTCACTAGCACCCAGTTTCGATGCAAGGTGGGCTGATCCCCAACCGGGCGTTCCACTCGTGGCGGGAGGGCGTCCATCAGCGTGGCGAATGGCGGAGCTTGGAGTGAGCGCAGCGAGCGCAGCAGAACGAGGCCCACCACACCCACGGCGACAGAGATACCCGCCGAAGCCGCTGGATCCGCGGGATAAAGGTAGACGTTTTGGAGGTACCAAACGCCGCGCCAAAAGCAAACGGTCCCCACGGCCGCGATCAACAATGCCAAATCAAAGAGCAAGCGCCCGGCCCAAGTATCATCGCGCTGAGCGCTACCGCACCATAACCACCAGAGCCTAGGTACCACAGAGCCGTCGTGCGGTGGCGGCGGAGATGTCACCCGAGCAGCGTGGCGGCGCAGATGGTGGCGACATAGGCCGCCAGTTGGGCTGGCCAAGACGAAGCAGAGCATGAAGATGACCACCCCCAGCGCCAGCGAGATCCAGGCTGACACCTCTACATCCTCTGGCACAAGGTAGAGATCCAGCAACTGCCATGCTCCGCGCCTGGGCAATGATGATATCCAAGAGCGCCAAAGGCAAATGTGAGCAAGGGGTCCTCACTCGAAGGTTGCGGTGCTTGTGGCGCAATGTGGTCTAAACGAGGCTTGTGCGATGGGCGTACCAGAAGAACAGCACCAAGGTGGCGTTGAATACCAGCGTCACGAGGGCATCCACGAGCCAGCGCGCAAACCAAGGCCGCGGTACATCTTGATCGGAAGCACTTGCTTCGCCGAGAACCCCCGGTTGATCTTCTTGACAAGGTGCGATCAGCGTTGGCAAGGTCTCACTGGTGACGGTACTCCCGGCGGCGGCCTCCACCCCACCCGCTGAATCTGGCGCCACCATTCGAGCCGATTCCGTAACCAAGCCCACACTCATAACATCACTTCACCCCCATCCATCCTCTCGAAGAACCCCCACCCCCTTTCTGTCCACCTCTTATCCCCACAAACTGCCCTGATGCCTGCCCGATGCCTGCCAGATGCCTGCCAGATGCCTGCCAGATGCCTGCCCGATGCCTGCCCGATGCCTGCCAGATGCCTGCCCGATGCCTGCCCGATGCCTGCCAGATGCCTGCCAGATGCCTGCCAGATGCCTGCCAGATGCCTGCCAGATGCCTGCCAGATGCCTGCCAGATGCCTGCCAGATGCCTGCCAGATGCCTGCCAGATGCCTGCCAGATGCCTGCCAGATGCCTGCCAGATGCCTGCCAGATGCCTGCCAGATGCCTGCCAGATGCCTGCCAGATGCCTGCCAGATGCCTGCCAGATGCCTGCCAGATGCCTGCCAGATGCCTGCCCGATGCCTGCCCGATGCCTGCCAGATGCCTGCCAGATGCCTGCCCTGATGCCTGCCCGATGCCTGCCCGATGCCTGCCACCACCCCGGCACGGTATCGCCCCCTACGTTCGGTCGAATAAAACGTCTGACATTCATATTTTTTCTGACAACGGGCTACTTCCCCTCTCTTGAAGGCAATGGATGTTCTGTACTTTTTCTCTGATTTACCATTGGTTTTAACGTTAGCTTGATATCTGGATACACCTGGTTCTCTGGGTCACTTGAGGCTGGCTGCTTCTCCCGGCAAGCCGTCAGTTGGTCCGTCAGTTGGTCCGTCAGTTGGTCCGTCAGTTGGTCCGTCAGTTGGTCCGTCAGTTGGTCCGTCAGTTGGTCCGTCAGTTGGTCCAGCTTTTAGCTCTTGGTCTAGCTCTTGGTCCATCACTTGGTCTAGCTCTTGGTCCATCGGTTGGTCCATCACTCGGTCTAGCTCTTGGTTCAGAGAGGGGCCTGCTGGGCAAACTGGTTTTGGGTGAGGTCGGTGGGATGGCGGCGTCTAATTTGGCGCCAGGTGTGGTGATGGTGGCGATTGAGGATGTTCAGGAGGCCAGTCACCAGCCGTTGAGCGAGAACCAACAAGACACAGCTGTCGCCGAAGGCACCGCGGCGGAGATATCGGCGCGGAAAGCATTGGCGGACCATCACGCTCACAGTGACCACAGTGACGACCCTGGATCCACCAACGAGTTGGAGCTCGTGGAATCGGCAAAGCTGCAATCCGGACCAGGCTCGACACACGACGCCGGCAGAGCAGAGGCACTCTCCGCTGATACCGAGTCAGATGCCAGTCCACCATCGGCCGACGCACCGCCGCTGACCGCAACCAAACGCCGGTGGCTTAACCTCAAGAAATTGCTGCCTCGCCGCAACTCGCGTGACCCGCCTCATGCAACCACAGATTCCAGCGCAGTGCCCCTCCCAGCGCCCGACTCACCCCCTTTGGAATCAAACAACCCCTTGGCTGGCCCCCCTGAAGCGCTCGAGTCAGATACGGCTCCAGATACGGATGCCGCCGAGGTAGACACTCTCGATCCACTACACATGCCTCAAAAGCGCCGAACCTCTCGTGCGCCACGCGCTACTAATCGCATCCAGCGTCACAGCTCGGATGTCGCCTACTTGGCCCAGCAACGCTTGTGGCGGGATGCTGAATCTTTTCTGCGCAGCATCACCCTCACCCGTGATCATGACGCGCATACGCGACACGTCGTCGAAGCCTCCCCAACCACGGCCCCAAACAACACGCACGGAACCTCTCACCACTATGGGCACACAAACAAACCCTCCCGCGCTGAGATTGTGCATGTCGCAGACTTGCAGCATCTTCCTCCGGGCTCGCTACGCGGCTCGCGGTTACATCTCTCCTCGACCAAGGGCTGGCCCATTGTCACTTCCTCCATTCTCAGTCCCGTTGGCTTTCGCACTCGGCGACGCTTCATTCTTGAGGCCGGCACCGATATCAACAACCCCCGTGATACCGCCGCTACCCACGCGCTTCGACCAACCGCCAAGGGTAAGGCCTTGCTCATGCTGAGCGGTTTATCCGTTTGTGATTGGATCAAAAGCACCCTAACGACGGGCCTCACGCGCAGATGGCACCGACAAGGGCACACTTGCTTATCGCGACGAGCTGAATGAGGTCGATGACATCCCAATGGCAGACTTGCTCGACGATCCTGGTATGCACGAGCGTGAGCAGCATGATCACCGCATACCCTACACTCCTCTCACCCTTGACTATGCACACATCGACGGCGAACGCGGGACACGTCAGAAATGCACCACGGCCGGCATCAGCAAGTCTTTCACCTTCTTTCCTATTCAGTGTCCATCACCTGCCATGTCGAGCCCGAGGATCTTCGCAAGGAGCTGAATACACAATTCAAGGAGAAGTATGGTCCTTCTTCTCAATGTGAACACTTCTCTTCTTAGTTGTTCTGATTCTCATGAATTGTGTTCTACTTTTGTGACCCTAGGTTTCCAAGCATCGAGCTTCCTCTCAGCAAAATTCAGCGTACCAAACAAGACCTCATTGAGCTCGGGAGTCAGGTTCGTGATGTAAAAGTTTTGGGGTGGCTTTCTCCTGTGGTCGCGCTACCAGTCTCAATCTTTTGCCTCTTGCCATCTGTGACGACTACCTTTCCAGTGCGCGTTAAACGTCGCGACAATAGCCATGACACACCTCCACTTTGATCGATTGGTGTTGCAAGAGCTAGTGGACAAAGAAAATCGCAAGCCAATTGCTGCGGCGTGTTTGGTTCTCTCTTTTAAGTTTGACGCCAGTTATAAACCGTCCTCAACCAAGGAGTACTTGAAAGAGCTCTTCAAGGCCATTGACAACAAATGGGCCCTTGATGAGGAAGACATTTTGCCTTACGAGATGCCCGTGTACGCGGCGCTGAAGTTTCAGCTACACGTGCCACAAGAACAACTTCTAACCTATATTTCGCGTGTAGAGGCGCGCATGCCCGCCCGACCCGCCTGAGGTGGACCTTTGCACTTGTTGCCCTCCTGCCTGCCTGCTTTTGTTCAAGTCCTGGGTCTGAGAAACACTTTTACTTGATGGTGGTGCCGGCCAGAAGCGGGGCCTTAAAAAAAACTGCACTCACGACAATTGAAAAAGGGCAGTGCATCTTTGCTTAATTTATCCATTCCAGGTGTGACAACTGATCTAGCGGCTTCATTTAATCGACTCGCAGGCCTCCGCCCCTTGCCATAGCTGTGACTACACTGTCGCGGACTGTTTGCATCAAAGCCAGCGCGGCTTCATCCTGAGCTGCCATCTGGAGCATTGAAGGCATGAGCCAACACAGCAGGATACCCACGCACAGTGCCACGGAACGATTGGACAGTGTCATGGACAAAGCTGCACTCGACCAAAGCTTACCCGCACAGCATGGGCGCTGTCTTGCGGAGAGAGGGCAATAGAGGCTGCAGCAGGCATGATACTCAAAAGAGGGATCTGGGTGACGGCCAAGGTACACGTGAATCATCCCGCTGAAGACCAATGCCCTGAGCCAAGGCGATTACAGCGGCTGCTTACCTCGGGACGCTCAATCAACGCATGGCAAATGGTCGAGCTAACGTGCTGCCATCCGCGCCGCAAAATTGTGCCTACCCGGCCAGTCAAGGGACAGCATGGGTCAATCATCAGCTGTGGCTGGGCATGGCGATTTGAAACATCAAGCATTCTCTGCAACCGATAGGACTTGAACGTGCATACCAAAAGCCTTTCGTGAGGGTGGTGCTTGTAGACAATCTGGTACAACCAGGAGCAGGCGATTTTCAGACACTTGCTCCACCACCCGTGCAGCACGGTCCAAAAGCCTGTGCGCACCATCGGCCAAGGTTTATCCATGGCCCCGACATAGCACAAGAAGGGGTAAGGTTGTGGTAGGCAGATGCATCAGAAGGTGGTCGTTAGTGTTGAGTCAAACCCCATGAAGCTTACGTCGGCGCCACAATATCAGCACAGCGGGCGTGCAGGCGTCGAAGCCAGGCTCGCAATTGCGCCGGGTCATGTCGCTGGCGAATGTCCTGGTCACGTAATGCCCCTTTAACGACATCGTGCACCGAGTCGAAAAAGTGTGGCAATTCTACCTCGGAGAAGCGCGGCACGGCATTTCAGGTGAACCCTGATTTGCTTTGGATGCCCGTGGCAGGTTCCAATGAGTTTAACGATGTACCGACAGCGTGCCGTACCGGCTACCATCTGCTCCAGGACGGTGTCTTGAAGTTCGGTGAGTCGGTTGAGATCAACCGAAGCCGTCGAATGATCTTCGACGGGGGCTTCCACAATCCCCAGCATCAAGCCCGTCTGCACATGGACCAGTAGACTGAAGAGAGCCGCAGTGGCTTCAAGAGCCAGCAGGCGTGCAAATGTCATGATAAAAAGTTGGTGTGCCAGGGCTGGCCGTGCCTCGGCTGCTGCCGCTTGCAAACTGCACGCAGCACGTCATGCATGCAGCTTGTATAAGCAAAGAGCCTATCGCTTCTCAGGGCTGTTGAATCGCACGGGAGCAGGGGCGGGGGCGGTACAGACCGGCTTTTGCAATCCTCACACGGGAGCGCGGCAAGTAGCTCCTGGTGCAGCTTTGCATGTAGACGTGTCACTATAGTCCAGATCGCAAGACGTGCGTGAGGCAGAGTGGCGCCAGAGGAAGAGGCGGGGCTGGCGTGGGTGTAAACTTGTGGCCAGACCTTTGGCCATGGCGTGTGTCCGGCTCTTCTGCCCTCGACCTTCCTGCTGCACCTGTGTCAAGACTTGATGAACTACACATGGACGAGGCAGGTTGAGACCAGTCGCTTTATTCCCCGCGATAATGCCTGATTAAAGCACATACACACCCGATCGTTGCTGCCATTCCTGCACCTGTGCGCGCAGCGTGTCCTGAAAATAATACAGCGCGGCTGCGGAGGCACCGGTCACGGCCAGCGCCGTCGAGGTGACGGGGCGTCGCACCACAAAGTCAACCACCGAACCAAGCCATGAGCTCGGTGCTGGCGCCGGGTGAGCATTGGCCGACGCCGGTGGAACGGCAGTTCCCATTCGCCGCCACCGTCGCGCCATCGAGAGAGAGAGAGAGAGAGAGAGAGAGAGAGAGAGAGAGAGAGAGAGAGAGAGAGAGAGAGAGAGAGAAAGAGAAAGAGAGAGAAACTACCACAAGTAAATCAGCAGAGGTGCTGACACAAGAATCCAAACGCGAGACATCCCGAACAGCTACATCTTCTCTTGAACATACACCATGTTCTCCAGGGTAAACACAACCACATGACCTTGAAAGTACCTAAAAACTGCAATAACTCTATTACTTACAGCATATGCTCATCTCATTTTCTTCTTCATGTTTTTCTCAACAAAACATGAAGATGAGGGGATGTCGCAGCGCGGCCGTGCTGGTTCTGGCCCTGGCGCTGACGGGATCGGGATTGATGGGATTGGTTCCGGTCCAGGCGACACCGGTGTTGGAGGCGTATGAGGGACACATTGTGGTTCGGTGAGACTTGCAGACGTACCACTCCTTGGGTTGTTGTGGTTGACTCATCTGCTTGCTTTCTGCTAGTTTGGAAAGCGAAGACGTCAACTTGATGGTGGCGTTTGGACCAGAGGGCGAGCCCCAGCCCGTCGCCCTTCTGGTACGCTTGCTCATACACCTTTTCCCCTCACTTAGCTATGGATGGGCGCGGGCTTACAGATTACCCTTTGGTGCTATTCACGCGCGTGCTTGCCTTTTAGAGCGATGTCAACGCGCTTGCAGCGCGTTTGGAGATGCTGGAGCAGCTCTTGACTCTCAAGGTTGAGTCTGTGCCTGGCATCGATACTGCACAATCTTTTGGAGTCATGTTGCGCTGTTGCGCTTCAGCTGACGTTTGCCACCGGTCAGCTTTTCATAACGCAACACGCTCCCATTTCTCTTTGTAACGTGAATGCAGGCGAACCAATCGGATGTGTATACCAGCATGGAGCTGGATACGAAACTCGCTGCCAAGGCCGACGTCAGCAGCGTCTACACGACAACGGAACTGGACACGAAACTCGCTGCCAAGGCCGACACCAGCAGCATCTACACGACAACGGAACTGGACACGAAACTCGCTGCCAAGGCCGACACCAGCAGCATCTACACGACAACAGAGCTGGACACCAAGTTTGCTGCCAAGGCCGACGCCAGCAGCATCTACACGACAACAGAGCTGGACACCAAGTTCGCTGCCAAGGCCGACGCCAGCAGCATCTACACGACAACAGAGCTGGATACGAAACTCGCTGCCAAGGCCGACGCCAGCAGCATCTACACGACAACAGAGCTGGATACGAAACTCGCTGCCAAGGCGGACACTGACAATGTGTACAACCGAACGTATGTGGACACGGTATTGGCGGCCAAGGCACACACGGGCGACGTGTACACGCAGGAGGAGATTGATGGCAAGTTGGCGAGCAAGGCGGATGTGAGCAGCGTGTACACGAGGGGACAGGTGTATACGAAGACGGAGGTGGATACCAGTCTGGGGAGCAAGGCGGATGCGGGCAGCGTGTATACGAAGACGGAGGTGGATGGCAAGCTGGATGTCAAGGCTGATGCATCGACGGTGTACAGTAGCTCGGCGGTAAGGATGGTGGTTTGATGTCGTTGGGTTGGTTTTGGTTTTGTGAGCGACTGATTCGGGAGGAGCATGTTGGGCGACCCGCAGGGCTAACCACCATGTTATTTCTGTGTGTGTGTGTGTGTGTGTGTGTGTGTGTGTGTGTGTGTGTGTGTGTGTGTGTGTGTGTGTGTGTGTGTGTGTGTGTGTGTGTGTGTGTGTGTGTGTGTGTGTGTGTGTGTGTGTGTGTGTGTTGGTGGTGTTGGTGGTGGTGTTGGTTGTGCCACTTAGGTGGATACATTGTTGGGCGAGCGAGTACTGAAGATCAAGCAAGACATGCAGACGGGCCGCAAAAAGTCGAGCATGGCAGAGGGTGTACAAGAGCTCATTGATGGTGTAGCAACTCAGTGGTCGGTGCTTTACAACGCCCATGTAAGCGTTTGTGCACTGTTAGTTTGCGCTATGCACTCGAGAGAGGCTGTTATGTTCACTCTTTTTTTTCTAAATCTCCCATTTATTAGGGCCCGATTGGCAACGCCGACAACTACGTCACGCTGCAAAAGGCTCCTAACAACGCATTCACCATCAATGGTGCTGCTATTCCCAACGGCGCTACAGATGGTCCATACTTATACGTGGCTAAAAGCAGCTTCCATCCAGGCAACTCGTAAGTTTTCTTCAATCGAGGCGCTTTGGCTCCTAGGCGCGGCTGTGGTGAACTCGTTGGTTTGGTGCGAACGATGGCTCATTGACATTACACGACAGGGATGGTGATTTCCATGCCATCGTGGCTTACACAGTGGACGAGCCCGGCATTTACACCATCGCAGACCTGCATCTAGATACCATCGATGGTGCTGTGAGTAAACGTTGCTGTGTGCTCGAAAGCTGAAGTAGCCTCCGGGGTATCCGTGGCGTTCCCTGCCTGACAAACAGCCGGAACATTTTGTCACACAGGGCGACGGTAACGCCATTCGCGTGTATGTCAACAACCTCCGCCGGGCCATCTTCGACATTGACGAAGGCTCAAATTATGTGAATGTACGTGGCTCTCGTATTTACGCTGTGGACACCGAGCCTTGACGGCAGCGTTGGCAGCATCGGGCATGCATCTGATATGGTATCCTTTTTTTTTTCCCAGGACTTTGATGTCTTCCTGGGTCAGCTGAACGTCAATGATGTCATCTACGTCATGACGGGTCCACGCTCCGTAAGCAATGCTCCTCTGAAGACATGGCACCACATTCCTCGAGCAATCAGGGTTTCAGTAGAAGCAGTTCACGAGCGCTTAACTGCCTTACTGGTTGCTTGGGTCCGCTGCAGTCGCCGTCATCTGATGGCATCTCTGTCTCATTCAACATTTACATTGGAATGGCGGCTGCCGTGACGATGGACGTCACAACTGCTGGCGAGCTGCCACTCTTCAACGGCGCCTTTATGCGCACGCTGACCATCCCTTGGTGGGGTCAACTTGGTTCAGGGGTAGGTTGAGACGGTTGCAAGTTAGATCCTTGGCCGTGTCAGTCGGCTTTGTTGTGCTCATGCTTCGGGTGGACACTAAACGCAGAGCTCCTGGTCTGTTATCACAAGCGGCGCCGATGGTCTTCTCGAAGACCGTGGTGTCTACATGTTCAAGGTCCGACCAGCATGCGTATACTGAATGCCATTTTTAGCATAATTCAACTGATTTGCTGTACTTGGCAAAGGTCACGCCTTTTGATTCCCATCAAGTTGGCGGTGGATTTTGGGGAGAGGCCATCGTTTCCTCTCCTTTCATCGTAAGTTGACGCTGTGGCCTCACCGATCCTTGAGGAGTGTTGATGCTTCGATCCAATCGCATCAACTCATGCTCGATGAACGTGCGCCGCCGATGCAGTGGTACGGCGGGAACACCAATAGCCAGGATACGGATGTCATTACGACACACGACTCGGGTCATGCAAGCAATGGTACGTGCGCGCCTACAAGTACTGCTAGCGCTTGACACTGTGATCGGATCCTGCCTAACCATGCTTCCCATCCTGCGTAGGGAACACCTTGATCTTCCGCACGCGTCGGCAATTGAACCCGGGCACCGTGCAGCTTGAAATGCAAGCCGTCAACGCCTGGAGTGGAAGCTCTGGGATGGAATTTACATTCCTGCGCATCTTATAAAAAATAAAATATTATCATTGACGTGTGTACCGCTGTCGTCTCTTCTCTGTGCCTCTTGACGGCGCGCGCCCATTGTATGTGTGTGTGTTGTGTTGTGTGTGTGTGTGTGTGTGTGTGTGTGTGTGTGTGTGTGTGTGTGTGCGTGTCGATGGATCTTGTTGCATTGGAGCTTCCACGGCGCAACCCCCGATCCATTGGATGCCCATGCTGTTGCCAAATTGCCAACATTTCCGAGGACGGCAGTTTAAAATTGGAGGATACCTCGCGGTTGAATCGAATTTCTTTTGTTGTTTCTCTCACTCGGTGGGCAGTTTTATCATCTGTGTGATTTGGCAGTTGAGGCGCGCATCTGTTGGCTCCACTGACGCACGGATACTGTACGGGCCAGTACACCATCAGCGCCTCAGGGACCAGATTGCAATTAGTAGACTGCAGGCTCAGGGAATACACGGCAGCATGGCGTCCATCAAGACGGAGACTGAGCTGAAGAAGATGAAGGTCAACGAGCTCCGTGCGGAGCTTGACCAGGCTGGCCTCGACAACAAGGGTGCGTCGCTCGATACATCACCGCAAAGGAGGGCGCGGGCAGACCGACAAAAGCAGGATGCACACTTGAACAAAATCGTTTGCTACGTGTTGCCTCTCTTGGCTTTTGCGAAGCAAAGCTCAGTCGCCAGTCCTGAGACGCCCACTGGCCCTGGAGGTGTTGCTCATTCGCGCTGGCTGTCTTTGTAGGCAAGAAGGACGAGCTCGTTGAGCGTCTGCAGCAGTACTATCAGGAAGAGGAGGAGGTTGGTTTATGCCGGGCTTTGGACAGAGCAATCAGTGCCGATGAGCTACCACCACCATACATCCCTTGACCCTCTGGATCGGTCCTTGTTGTGCATGCCATTGTAGAAACTGCTGCTGGGTGTGGAGGATGATGCACCTGTAAGTCAAGAGGCTTCTTACAAACCTATCTCCCCCAGATCCTCACAGTGTGGCGAGCCCATACACATTCTCCTTTGCTGCTTGAGCAACTCTACCTCATCCTTCTCTCCCTCGTCCCTTGTAGAGCGCTAATGCTGCAGCTCCCGCGCCCGCTCCCAAAAAGACACCCGCCGCAGCCCCTGCCAAGACTGAGGACGGTAAGTTGTACTTCCAGTCCGAGTACAGGCGTCATGTGGCCCAGCACGCAATTTGAGGCGATATTCTGATTTGCGTCTTCATGACTTCTCTGCAGATTCCACAGACGAGGCCAAAGACAAGCCTGATGTTATGAGTGCCGATGTATGTGCCTGCTGCTTTGCTTGTGTCTCTTGGGGCCCATCGGGCCAGATTTGTGCCTGGCACATGCGCTCACACATGGCAACACTCACTTTGATCGACTTTGCAGGCTCGTCTGTCCCGCGCTGCCCGCTTCGGAATCTCAACTGCAACTACCGCTGACCAAAAGGCAAAGCGCGCTGAACGATTTGGTCCGTCATCCTCCTACCTTTTTGCGGTTGTTTGTCGGCGATGGCACGGTGCTCCTATCAAAGCCTACCACCTCTCACTTATTTTGCAATTGCTCGCCTGTTGGAAACAATCCCTCTCTCTCTCTCTCTCTCTCTCTCTCGCTCGCTCTCTCTCGCTCGCTCTCTCTCTCTCTCTCTCTCTTTGCCAGGCATCGAGGGCAAGGCGGCTACCAAGCAAGAAACCCAGGCCAAGAAGTCTGAGCGTGCGGCTCGATTTGGTACCGCTGACAAGAATGGCCAGGTCTGACCTCGAGCATTTAACGCTTTCTTACCCTCCATCTCTCGCAGCTCATGTCTTTTTGCGTTTGGTTGGGTAGCCTGAAACAAAAAAGGGCAAGAAGGGGCAGGTCAACTTGGCCAAACTGTCGGTGCGTATTGGTTGCCCATTGGGGCTTGCTGAAAACTTTTTATCAGTCTGATCTCTCACTGGATTGTTCAGGTTGCTGAGGTGGAGGCTCTCCGCGCTCGCGCCGAAAAGTTTGGAAACACCGAGTTGCTTGAGTAAGCAGACTTTTCGGCGTTCCCTGTCCCACAGCGACAACATTCTGCTTGCTTTCTCCTCGTGCTCACTCTTGCTTTGGCCGCAGGCAAATCAAGGCGCAAGAGCAGATTCTGGAGCGCCGCAAGCGCTTTGAAGCCGACAAGATTGGTATGTCGGCCTCTTTGTTCTAACGGGCTTTGACGTTTGTTATGAAATCTGCTTGCATGGACCGACTCAATGTGCCCTCGTGTTTTCGGTCAAATCTTGTAGCGGCGGATGAAAAGAAGGCTGCCCGCGCTGCCCGCTTCCAATAAGCTACTGAGCTTGAAGTGGAGCCTTGCGAACGTGCAACCAGGCTCCCATGCGTGAAATGCAGCGAAAAGAAAACACAAACGAACAAAAAAACCAATCAGCCGAAGCCACCAGTGGCAAATCGGCCAGCCCAAAAGTCTCAATCGTTGTGCGCTTGATGATCTCTACGTCAATTGCTATCTTGTGCAGTTTATTCTCTGCAGTCAAAACCAACTTTGGCACCACGCTAGCACGCAATTGGGCACTGCTTACATCCTGGACCTTTCAAGCCTCACAAGCAAAAAGCATCGAGAGCCCCTACACTAGCCCAAAACCCTTGGAGTGTTGAATCGCCGTCAAGAGTCTGCACGGATGCAAATGCAATGGTGGGCAAATGCAATGGTGGGCAAACCAGGCGCATCAGGCTGCATGTCATCTCATTAAACACGTCAAGCAGGATGGAGCTTGGTGAGGTGCCATACCGACTGCGAAGTTTGTCAATGTTGTCATACTCAGGGAGCAAAAGCCGATTAAAGCAGGTCAGCGATGTGGGCAGTCTATCCCAGGACCAAACATAATTGTAGGTTAGGCCATAGGCAGGTGCACCGCCCGCACAACCTCTGCCAAGCATGGTGTCACACTCACCGATCTGAGTCAGGTCCGTTGCGCTGGACACAGAGGCGCAAAGATCCCAAGCCACCCACTGGCTCTCGATCTGAGCCTGTGGCAGTCATCACGTTGGTCATGCGGCTGCCATGAGGCAAACACTCTGATCAAGAAGAAAAGGCAGCAATAAAAGCAACAAAAAACAATCGCACCAGTAACAAACTCCACAAACTGGCGCTGTTCCTCTTGGGTCATGCCAAAGATCACTTCCCAGAAGTCCACGATAGTCGGGTGATTCTCTGTCGGCACAAAGCGTACAGCAGCCATGTGAGGCCCTGGCGCGCTCCGAAATGCGGGGTCATTTGGACACTGGATGCATGTGTGTCCACAGTGAAAACGCGCACCTGTGTATTGATCTTCGTAGGTAGCACCGGCTCGCAAATCGGCAATGTTCCAAGTTCGTGCGCCCACCAAAAGGGACTCCAGCTCGGCCGCAGTGAGCACATAAAGCATCGGGCAGCCGCACACGCCCAAAAAGCCACGACGAAAGGGTTCGAGACACTAACACGTTCACAGGAGCAGTTAATTGACCGTCCATTGCCATTGTATGGGATGGACAGGGGTTTATGAATGCCGTTGAATGCATTTGACTCACGTGCTCAATGGCATCGTGCAAGTAGTATTGCACCATAGCGTCGACAAACTGCTGGCGATTTGCATTAGTCACCTCGATATTTCGGCCATTTGGGACAATGTCCACCTCCTCATAGCTCTCATCGAGCGTTCTGCGGATTGACAGGCGTTCGTGGTAGGGCAAGCGGGGCGGTGGTAGGTGTAAGCATGAGAGGTGATGGCGTATCAATACACTCTCAAAGCGCCAATGCCTCACTTTCGCATAATGCTAAAGGTTTGTGTCCATTCACTGACATCCCCATCATAATCCAACAGCTGCATGTCATGAACAGGGGTACAAGCAGCCGGGCGTGAGAAAGGTTCGATCAGCGCCCGGGAACCTTCGGCGCCAGCATACCATCTGCAGGCTCTGGGCTTGCACCGGGAACAGCGAGGCAAAGTCCTCGAGGCCCGTTTCATGACCAAGGAGGAGGGAGAAGAAGACGGCCTGTTCAACGGAAGATGAGCCAAATTCACACGACATTTTTGAAAGCTACAAAAGCAAGAGGGGCATCGAGTAGAGACGGGGGCACGATACCGGAAAATGTAGATTTAACATAATGCCGTTGAAAAGGGCCAGGCCCAGCAAGATGCCACATAGCTCAAAATGGCGTGCCGGTACTGTTGGCAGGCTCGCTGTACACATGCCCCGCAAAAAAAAAAAAAAAAAAAAAAAAAAAAAAAAAAAAAAAAAAAAAAAAAAAAAAATCATCATGAGTGATACTCTCGTTTGATGCTGAGCCCAACATGCCACCAGGCGCATCATACTTTGAAACCACAGGAAGCGACTATCATCGTGCATAATAAAAAGGCCATGTTCGGGGTTGCTGACATCCTCCCACACCTGTTTTAGGAGTTCCTTCTGCAAGCCACCTGAGTGAACGCACCAAGTGAACACGGCATGACGAAGGCAGATTGAGGGTATGAAGAGCAAAACAAAAAAAAAAAAAAACCAAAAAAAAAAAAAAAAGAAGAAGACTCATTGTCGTGAAAACCAGCGATGTTCTTGGACGTGAGCAAGATCAAGTGATAGCCAGAACGGCCGAGGCACCGTACCAAGGTCCAACCCTTGTTCTCCCGAGCTAATGTAGCGGACCTTCAGCGGTCGCCGATACATCTGCGCACGGCGCATGGCGGACGTGAAAGACAGACCATCCAAAGAAGAAGGCAGTGCCTTTGAGCGCCCCGGAGTTGCGCTAAGGCCGCGCCGCCCAGAACAACCTGCTCTGCAAGGAGGGGATTCACCTGAGGATGCCGTGCCAGGCAATTAAAGACGTCCTGCGTCTCATGGCCGCGACGCACGGTCAACACCAGGTATGGTGAGGACAACGCTTTTTCTTGCGGCGTCTGCGCGGGACCTGTTTGAGGCAAGACAGGGCACACGGCACTTTTGAATGAGTTGTCATGAGCACTGTAGCAAAAAGCGGTCATTGCCGACTTTTAGGTACCCACGCTGTCTTTCAGCGCAACGATAGACGCGGTCAAGCTCAAGGCTGAGAGCGTGGTTGTAAAAGGCCCTCTGAAATTCACGTGACATCTATAGTCAAGAGCCATCGTGAGATCCAACGCCAGGGCGTGTGATGTTTTTTTTTTTTTTTTTTTTTTTTTTTTTTGTGCAAGGAGAGACGGCGGCTTGCAGGCTGCGAACCTCAAAGGCCGCTTGGAAACGTAGGAGTTGGCGTTTGATGGAGGCTGGGAAGATAAAGGGGTACTGAGAGACAGCGAGATAGCGTGACGATGAGGGAAGGGCGCCAAGCTGATCAGCAGATGCAGTTGTTAACTTCTGCACGAGCCACAACGCAAAGGCCGAGTCATGACAAGAGGCTGGCATTGCGGTGAGGGTTGTTGGACCAAACATACGGCCAGATAGCTGGTTTTAGCTTTTGCGGCACTGGAATGAAACATGTGCTGTAAAAAGTCCGTGCTATCGTAAATGTCGAGGGAAGAGGCTGATAAGTGCTTGCTCTCACGTGGCACGGTGGGGAAGTCGCTCGTTTCACTCTTTGAAAATGCTCAGGCCCATGGCAATTTTGAACGCACCGAAAGGGAATGAGGTAGGTGTGCTGGTCGCGTTTGATGATGGCAATGTATTCATAAAAGGCTTCTTTGATGTTGATGCGTCGGGCAAAAGCCTCGCACACCAGGTTGGCTGCGGGCACCTGTTGTTGAACCATCCACCAACAACATTCAGGCTCGATGAGATTTGCATGGGCCGATGTGGGACAGAAAGTTATATGTTCGGAAGAGGAACAGCCCGCTCACCTGGTTGCGAATGTGCTGTCCCAACTGTAAGAGCGCATCCACTTCAGCCGCCAGGGTGTGGGTGGTTTGGCGATTAACGGTTACGCGGATCGCAAACGTCAAGGCCTCTAGTGCCGGGGCCTGAGAACCCCAAATGTGGTCATGCGGTGAATGAGAGCCGTGTGACGGAATCGTACAAAACCGAAGGAAAAAAATCGAGGCCAGGCCAATTTATAGACTTGATAGGCCGTGGCTGGTTGTGCAATCAAGACAGCAGATACGAGACACGAGAGGCAAAAAATTTACGGACCGATTGCGCCGCCACCCATGCTGCCATGCGCGCCTTAAAGACGTGGGGCGACAATTGTGCTTGAACCATGTTCCAGTATACCCTGCACATTTGCAAACACATCGCCCGAAGTGGCATTGAGCTGGTAGGAGTTGGCTGGGCACGGCAAAACAAGCAGCAAATATCCATGCAAAGGGTGGATCTCAACCAGACCGTCCGGTTTCACATAGTTTATGTGGCACAAGAGATTTCATGATTAAGATTCATACCCAATGTCAGTGGCAATCGAATCGGACAGCAGTAGGCGGCCGGCACTGCGTTGTGCTTTGCAGCTAATCACCTACAATCGACCACAAAGCAGCCCGAGAAGAAATGAGTGGAAAGCCATGGGATCACTGTGGTGGATCAAGAGGGCAAGAGAGGGGTGTAGTGGCTGGTAAAGTTTTGGTGCAAAAGGCGCAAAGAGACAGACCTCGAGGGCAAGGCAGAGGCAATAAAAAGCGAGATCTGGGCTGGCCATGGGGCCATGGAGTCCAAGGTCCAAAAAGTCAAGCAGGTTACGCCGACGCGCGTGAGCAGCCCATTTTCCGGCTTCGTCCACGTTGTCTAGCAGTGGGAAGAGGCTGGTAGGCGAGGTACTCTGTTCCAACGCATGCGCAAGTGCGGTGGCCAAAACGTGTGCAGGTCCAGCACGGTCGCTGCTGTCTGTCGTGTTGCTTAATACTCGAGCGGCGAGGTTGTACATGGGGGTTAAGCCAACAGCTGCCAGGCCGCGTTGAAAGAGACTAGCATCATCCTCGCTTTCTGATACCGCGTGCCGACCATGTTCGTGAACACCGGCTCGGGGCGGTTGCGAGCCCGGGCAGAAGAAGGACCTTGTGCAGAACACAAAAAAAAATCATGGCGAGGTGAGAGGTGAGAGATGGACACGAAATGCAAGTGCAATCATAGAAGACAAGCTCTCCATGCACAGACCGGGGACGCTGGGCCAGCTCCATCGCGAGGGCGGTTGCTGTAACTTCATTGTACGCCAAGTTGGGATTGATGTGTGTTCGTGCAGTGGCGCACAACGCCACGTTCTGGCAATCCGCTTGCCCGCAGCCTTCGCGCAGCTGGTGCAGGTAGCGTTCAAAGGCGTGCGGCACCTCGCTGTCGCTAATGAAAAGATTTGCCCCGAGTGATTGCGAACGGCGATGACCACCTGTAGCGGTGGCGCGCGCCGCCTGTGCACCCCTGGGACTGCGGGCTTGACTCATGTTCCTCTTCACGCAAGCAGACCACCGACAAGCTCATTCAGAGAGGCATGAAAAGAACATGCGGATAAAACTGATTGAAGAAAGAAGAGAGAAAGTGGAGCAGAGAAAGGCCACCCCCTGTCTTCTCCTCTTCCCTCGCCAACGTAACACAAGCCCAAGCAGCTCGTGTCCACCGTGCCCCAAGGGGGAGGGTGGGGAACAACTCG
>NW_001865039.1:107574-132531 GCF_000002865.3 Monosiga brevicollis MX1 | reverse complement strand
ACAAGATATTGTCATACAGACGACGACCGTCGTTTATCTGACAAATGAACGTATCAGCGTATATCAAATGTAGCGTTTCAAAAAGCAATTGCAGTCTGTATAGTGTACCTATATCAAACACATTACGAAAAATATAGAGTTTGTGTTGAGATTGAAAATCTGACATTGGAAGCTCAACAGTGACTGAGATTTGATCGGATCTGGGCATCCCGCGCGCGATGGATCGCCGACGTGCAGTGCAGCTTCTGGTTCTGCTGGCCGGGGCCAGCCTCCTCACTTCAGCACTGGCGGCCGACAGCTATGTTATTGGTGATCAAGGTGAGCCGTTTTGCTTTCGCGTTCATGGAGACTTTATCGGAAGACAAGTCGAAAGATCAGTGTTTTGGAGGTGGGCACGCGCCTGGACGGCCGCCCCTCGGGGATCGGGCGATCTGATGGATAAGGACGTGCTTCCACGGCAAAGTACCTTTTGGCAAGGAATCTGGCGACACTTGACAAACGCAACTCGACTTTTGCTCACTACTCCTACCGCAGGTCAGGATTGTGCCACCACTTGTGGCCGTCGCGGGCAGTTTTGCAACCCGGACGTAAACACAAACAACTCCGATTCCATTTTCAAGGTTCGCTGGACTGCGCCTGCGACCTTCATCTCTGGTCAAAGCCCGTAAAAGACTTTCGTCTCCATTCTTCTTTCCTTGTCACGACCACGACTTTTCTCACTGTTTGGTGAATTGCGATTGGTCTGCTGCCCGGACCACGGACCAGTAGCAGTTGGGCATTAATTGCAACAGTGACTCGACACCATGGTGGGCACCAGACCAGCCCTCCTACTGCTCGGATCCCTCGGATGAAAACTACGGCCGCTGCGTGGGATACGTCAATCCTCCCGTCAATGGGTCTTGCCAGGCTCGCTATTGGAGCGTTCGACGCTTGTGTCGCTGTACCGGCGATGCCACGACACTGCCTTTCTTCGGCACAGGCTACTCTTCGGGCAGCCTCACAGTGAACGAGACAAACCACTTCGAGCACGTCGTGGCCGATGGCCACTTTGGCGTCATGACACATTTCTGGGTTACGGGTAAGAGCTGCCTTGCGCTCCAAGTCCCAACTCTGATCAGAACTAGAGGTCCCTGATGTCTTCCTTCCTGTCGACCTTGAGTCCAGGCACTGCGGAGCTAATGGATAACACCATCATCCGCTACTACATTGACAATGAGACCAAGCCTTCCATCGAGTTCAGACCCTCAATGGCCGTGGGCGTTGGTTTTAACGACTCCAAGGCCCCTTGGGGTACCAAGTGGTCAGTCTCAATCTGCCAGTTGCGTCATGTTCATGCTGTGTATTTTGGCTCTGATCGGGGTGAGCACCGCTTCGCTTAGGATTGGCATGGGGGCGGGCAACGGCCAAGGCAAAAACTTTAACGTCAACTTTAAGATTCCTTTCCAGGTTGGATCTCCTGAGATACGTCTGCACATTTCCCAATCCCTGCGGCTACCTCACCATACTCACAACTCAAGGCGCATGTGTGTGCAATGCCTGCTTGGCTTCAAACACTGCCGTAGAAGTCGATTCGCGTGACTGCGCAATCCAGTCTGAACGACAGCAACGGATTTTACATGATTGTCCGGGGCGTTTTGGATCAAGAAGTTTGTCCCAGCCTGCGCTAACTACACCTCTTGTTTCTGAAGTCTTTCCCTATTCATGATGTCGGACGATCTGGTCTGGTACTCGCCTGATGGGTGCTGCAGATTACCTTTGGGGGTGTGACCATTCCCAAGACAGCACGCCTTCAATTGCAGCGCCAAGAAAACCTGGTGCTACAGCCCATGGACTTTTTGAATGTGGTCAACGTGCCCTCTGGGGCGGGTCTGATGCTCATGAGCACACTTCAGGTCCAAAGGTAAGTCGTACTTGTGGGAACGAGCCGTCACGCATTGCCGTCTTACCATTCTAAATTTGGTCTACCAAATGCTCCCATTGCCTTCCCAATTCGGCTCCAACCCCAAGTGGCAATCTGAACTTTTTGGAAGGATGCTACCATGCGTACACTCCCGTGGATATGCCATGGCCGGGCATCGTCCTTTCCACGGGCACAGAAGACTACTTTGATTCTGGTATGTTACTTGCCTCCGGCATGAGTATCTAGCTGCCGGCACGCGGGCTGGTCGATATGGCTAACTCTACCTTTTTGTTGCTTCCCTCATTGATCTCAGCTTGGTACTTCAATGCCGGCGAGTTCCGCCTGCCCGTAGCTGGCTTCACGCATTTGAACGTGAAGAACAGCAGCATTGAATGGAGTGCGTATCGCTTCCATGAGATGGACCCTCTGCCTTTCAACAACGGCTTCCGCCTTCAATGGCGTAACGGCGATATGAACGACCCTCACTCGGGCCTCAAGTGCTACACGCTGGCCAACGGAAACATTGTCGGCTCACCAACCCCCTCCATCGTGACCAGCTACGGCTGGGTGTACACCTGGTAAAGTTCAAGCCTATCGCCATACCTGCTGCCAACTCTTCACTCGTCGCCGAATCGACGCTGCGCACGCACTGGAAATTGTTTCGTGGTTGCGTGGAGATCAGCATGTGAATTTGATCGTGCAGCAAAACCTGACACGTTCCACAAAATAAATAAACAAAGCACAGAAAGAGTCAAAGCACGTGTCATCCCCCACCCCATAGTGCAGGCCTCAGCAAGCGTCACAGCGCTGCAGGCCGTTCTCATTACACACGGTGCACTTCAAGTGCGACGAGGGTCCTAACCAATAGTTCAAAGGTGAGCGTGCAGCGCGGAAAGAGTGTCAGCCCGAAGCGAGCAGCGACAGAAACAAAAACAATAGAAACAGCCCACAAAGAACCGACCGTTGGTGAAATGATTGGAAATGCTCTTTTTGCTGCCAAAGCACCAACGGCAGGGCACAAAGCCGGCGCCACCACACGAGCTACAAGGTGTGCTTGAGCGGTCCTAAAGGAGGAAGGGCAAACAATTTGGTTTTGAAAGGCACGTGTCACACAGCCTAATGGTGACGGTGGGCAAACATACCTCAAAGTTCTTGAGCATGCGTGCCAGCTGACCTGTTTCATTGAGGGTCATGATGCGCTCCAAGTCCTGAGATATGGTGACGCATGTGCACAGTGAGGGAAAAAGCCAACGAATGGAGAAATACTTGGAGCAAAGGGAAGCCCCCACGTGCGCTGCGTTGGCTTCAAACCAGCGGGTTGACTTGCGTACACCAGCATGAGAGAAATTAATAAAGGCCTGCGGCACCTTGCCATCATTGCCAGGCAAGCGTTCCTCCAATTCTTGCCCAAACTGTAAGGCCGACGGTGAACGAGGTGAGATGGTGAATGAGTTGAGGCAAACATAGCTTGCAGTGGCGTCTCTGTCAAAAGGGCAGAGACAAACGTACGCGAGCATCAAGCTGCACATCTTTCACTCGGACTTTCTTGTTCAAAGTTTCAAAAATCTGTCCGACCGAGCACACCAGGGCGGGTGAGTGCTGCAACATGCAGGTGACCAATGGTTCGTTCATGTCAACGTACATGCATCATGCGCTTGCAGTCTGAAAAAGTTGATCGAATGCCACTGACGGAGGTAATATACAACACCTAGGTGCAGCCAAACCGGAGCCAGCGTGACAATAGTGAGTTTGGCCAAATAAAATTCGCACATGCCAGGGGGCTACAGGACCGAGACACGGACAATTTGGTTGTGGCGCTCTACGTCATAGAGCTGCTGCAACAGGGCAGACTCAAACTTGGCAGGTTGGGTAAGCGAGTCAAGCGCGGCACGCACTGCGTGGCGTTTGCCACGAATTGTGCCATCCAAGCCCTTCAGCTCACGCCCTAGGTACGGGCAGCATTAAGAAGCAAGCCTTCAGCCGTGAGTCATGCACCGTGCACCGTGCTTTTGGGGGGGGGGGGAGGGGGGGTGGTTGCTGCAAAATACTTGGCTCAACGCACCATCCACAAGACTTCGCAACGCATCCGCCTCGATCTCAGCCCCAGCATGCTCGTCTGCCGCCAGTTGATTCTGGATAAAGGCCCATTCTTGGTCGCGACGCGTTACGCTGCTTGCCTATCAAGCGCAGACAAGACATCAAAGGTTGATCGGTGCCAGTTTGCCAAATAGTGTAACACAGTCCTGTGCGCCACCAACCTCTTGTCGGGGTTCGCCAACGCCAGCCGATACTTGATGCTGTGTTTGCGGCTGGATGCGGAGTGATTGCTGCCAACGCCGTAAAAATGAGAGAAAAATGCAGGTTTAGTTTTTTTTTTTTTAAAAAAAGGCACGCAGTGGCTCAAGAACAGCCCTTACATACCGTGCGCTGAAGCATGCGCTGCTCGTCTTGTTGGCGGGTGTGATTGAAGAAGGAGGCCTTTTCTGCCATCTAGATAACCATCACAAGAGCGACAACAAGCAGTGAAGCTCCAGCGCAATGGCTGGCTCAACGGTGGACTAATTGCACACCTTGTCTCGTTGTTCTCGACGCAGCTGCTCGCGTCGCTCAGCCTCGATTCGCTGCTTCTCTGCTTCGATCTAGAGAGTTGCATCAGTCGTGTATGAAGGCCAAAAGGCAAGATATCAGAGCAGATGGCAGAGGAGGTGCTATTTTGCCCCGCTGCACCAACCTCATCAGGGGTCGGTTCGGTACTTGGTTTCGGGGGCTTCCAACGTTGCCGAGCCTAAATGTAAACGCACGTGAGTGCTATTGGGAGTGGAGGCTGCCGTTTGTAGATGTAGAAAAAAAAAAAAAAAAACAAGCATGGAACAAATAAAAACAAGCCTTAGACCCACATAAGGAGGCAAGTCACCGGCAGCGGGCAGGGTTCCCACAGGCCGGAGGCGCTGTGCCTGCGGGCCTGCAGCTGGCGCTGTTTCCGACACTGCTGGTTCCGGCTCTTCTTCAGGCATATCACGGATGTATTCGGCCTAGTTCGAGTTGCAAACCAATTGGGCGTGTCATGCGATGAGCTGTGATAAACTTGGCTAACGACTGACAACAGTCAGGTGGCCGGGTTGAGAATGTGCCAACTCTCAAGTCAGAGGGGTGGTTGGCAGCGTGAATACCTTGCGTCCAGACACCTCTTGGCTGGCTTGAGCCTCTCCCTTGAGGAAGCGCGAGCGGGCTATGCACAATGAAAACAACGCGCAGGAGGGCGTGGTATAGCATTAATATATCGCTGGGATGGCGTCATGGGTGAGCACGAGGACAGGCCTACCGTCTTGCTTGGTACGGATGGGCACGATGGCAGAGAGAGGCCCCTCTCCCGCATCGGTGATGGCGCAAATTTGAAAGCGATAGATTGTATCTCGCCGCAAGTAAAGAACGCCTAAGAGGTGGTAAAGTGGCCAAGGCAGAGGGAAGGGGGACGGAATTGGTGTTCACGTCTGTGAGCAGCAGAGCGCGTGCTTTCGAAGAGCCAGAAAGAGGATTTGCGGTCGGGCAGCCAAAGCAAACACTCAAATTCACAAAGTTGGGGCAACAGCGTACTGTAGCTTAGGCTCGCTGCCTCGAGTTCGACCTCAACGTAAGCATCTTCACCCGCGCGATCAAAATAGAGGCGATAAGCCTGAACGCTCTCAGGATGCACGGCTGGAGGCTCCCAGACCACGGTGATGGAGTCCATCTGAGTGTCAGCCAAGGACGTGAAAGGGTGGTCAGAGGAAGGGAGTAGGTCTGATTCAGGCATGCATGTACCAGGAGCGGCCTGCACTTTGCTGCGTGTGATCAAGGCACACCCTGCAAGTTCTGCGTACCGTGGTAACGGAGGCGCGAAGGTTCCGAGGCGGTGCTTGAGGCGCTGTGATATACGATGAAGGGACACAGCACTCGATCACATGAGAAGTGAGACGAACAAGCAGGGTACTTCATGCTCATGTCTAATGCGGAAAGAGAACGCACCGCCAGCTTTGGTCGTAGCAGTTATGATGTCACTGAAAGGGCCATCGCCGGCCATGCCAAAGCTCTGGACCTTGAACTCGTAGGTCGTTGAGGGTTCAAGGTCTGTCAAGGTGTATTCATACTCATCCTTGCCCTCCAAAACTCTTTTCCAAGCATTGTTGGCTGCCGCTTGGGGCTTGACATAGAGTCGAAAGGAGTAAGCAATCAAGCCCATGGGCCGCCGCCATGTCACCTAACAAGGAGCGAACCCAGCAAAGCAGCAGTGAGACCAGCACGGGGTGGATCAAGCGGACAGGAAAGAGGGAGCAGTCAAGTGAAGCACCCACCTTGATGGAAGTCGGAGATAGCACTACGGCCTCGACATCGCGTGGTGGCTCCATGGCAGGCATCGTGGGCGATTGGCTCTTGTCTTCAAGAACCCGCGCGTCAGTGCCCACTACTGCCGAATATCGCTGTTGCGCTGCCAAAAAAAAAAAAAAAAAAAAGAAAATCAAACAAATTCAACACAAACGACAACAAGAACTACAACCTCCAAAACTGCCACACAAAGTCACTAGTATAGAAACAAATTTTTCAAGTAAACCTGCAAAAAGTTCAATAATCGCTTCAGTTAGAAGATATGATGACATCACCAGAATCAGTTTTGTTTCTCTGAATGCGGACAAGTGTGTGTGCGTGTGTGCGTGTGTGTGTGTGTGTGTGTGTGTGTGCGAGCGTGAATGGCAGCCCCCATTTGGCTAGAGGAGCGTGCGAGTGCAATGGTGTTTGGAGCATCAAATGCAATAGGGGAGCTCAAGCTGGTCTGGAGCTATTTTGGTTGCGGGAGTCGTCGACTGCGACAGACGAAGAGCAGGGGGGCCGTGCAAGGCGAAGCACAATGACCGAGACTGCTTCGAGCTTGACGGCCGTCGAGGTCGGCGAGCAACTGCGAAGGGCATGCAAACGCACGTTTTTCAAGTGCCGTGATGTGAGCGAAGCGCAGGCAGTTGTATCCGCGGCGCAAGAGGCTGGCATCGCCCCACCAGGTATGCATGCTCAGAACCAGGGATAGACCCGAGGGTCCACCACGACAGAGGAGAGGCCTCCAATCGCTCAGCGCCCTGGCTCTGCATGCCTGACCTCCGCAGACTACATCAATCTGGGCAATGAAAACGGCAAGACGGCTTTGATGTATGCGGCGCAGCTCAGCAGTTCGGAAGACCTGGTTCATTACCTTCTTCAGTTGGGTGCCGACCCTAACCAGAGTACGAAACGCGGCCACACGGCCGTCATGTTTGCTGCAGGTATGTGCAACTCTTTACATCCCCGTCACGGGATTGGATCTATATACCCTAGCTCTGAGGAAGTGCGTTAGCTAATGTCCATTCGTTTGCATACACATTCTTGCTCGTTTACAAATTTGCGCATCAGGCAAAGGTCGTTGGCGCTCGCTACTCCATCTTCTTGACGAGGGCGGCAGTCTTCGTCTAACTGTTGTGACTGGAGATACGCCTTTAGGCCTGGCACGTCTGAAGGTCCGTCGTGCCTAGCTGTGCGCACTGTATTCCTCTTTATCCATTTTTAGCACGCGCGATGGTCTGAAAGACTGACATACCGGGTCACGCAGCTATCAGAAAGTGAAATGACGGAGCTCGAGCATCGGGAGGCAGCTGAAACCCGGGAATGGCGGGATTTTACCAAGGATGATCAGGCCCTGGCTGCTCAATCCACCCACGTAGCAACATGTCGCCACTGTCGTGCCAAGCTCGGCCTCGAGCCACATACAAGTATGGTCACACAGTTGTCTCTGTTCTGTTTGCCAGGCCTGCGCAGCCATGATGCTCTCATTCTCCTGTTAGTGTCCGTACGTCTCAAATTTGGCCTGCTTCCCCCCCCCCCCCTTTTTTTTTTCAGGTGGATCCCAGCGCACGGACGAGGCCGTGCAAGACCTCGAGCCCTTGCCTGTGGATCAAGTGGTGGCCGCTTTGGGCCCTACATGGACGACCAAAGAGGTGGGCTTCGACCAGAACAGCGACCCATCTGCTAGCCAGGTTTGAGGGGTTTTTACTCAAGGACATTATCTGCCGTGTGCCCTAACAAAACAATTGTAGCTTGCCCTAGTCCTGGCCCGAACCATTCATACCTGCTTCACCGGCCCACCAGTGGCACGTCGTCAGTTTTTTGAGCAGCTGCCTCAGCAATTGCTGCTAATCAGTCCATTAGACGAGGTATTTGAGCATGCTCATGAGCGGCCTGAACCAGCCAAACGGGGTTTCTTCTGAAGGTTGATTGCATAATACCTTGCTCCGTCATTTTTTTGCCGGTTAGTCTCGATTAGCCGATGTGGCAGTCGCATGCCAGCGACGCGAGCTGCGACGGCAACTCAATAACCACGGCATCCTCTTCAAGCGGGCCGTGAACATGATCAAGTTTTTGCAACGCTGCTTCAAGGAATTTCTGCGTAACTTTTGTACACGCGTCACAGACTCTAGTGTGCGGCTCCAGTTGTTGGCGCCAGCCACCATAGCCTTGACAGATAGCACTGTGCTTGTGCTGTTGTTGGAGCATGTCCAGGATACGCTGCACACGGTTTCTTTGACTCCCGTTCTGGCTGAGGTGCCATGGGCCGTCATCCTTGATCATGGCCTCTTATCGGCACGCCATATGGCTCGGCGCAACAAGTCTGGCGAGGCAGTTCATACTCTCCAAGTGATGGCTGCCATTGTCGATCATCCCGCAAGCGGGCAGCAGGGGGCCTTGAATGCCGGAACACTCCTCGATACAGCTGAGCAATGCATGAGAGACATGGTTGCTCAGGGCAATTACCCGATGGCAGCTGCCCTAGTGGACAAATGGTCAACATGGTTTTTGCATTCGCCTCCAGTCCAATCGCAGCGCGAGACCGGTCATTTGCAGCACGTTTTCGCCAGCCAAGTTCTCGCCCCCGGCTTGATCACCAACGCGCAGCTGTCCTTGACGCCCGACTCGTCGCTCAGTTTGACAAAGCTTTGCCAGCAGCTTGCATCGCTGGCCACGTCAACAGAGGCGGTGTCGGACGAACTCGCTGAAAAGACTGAGCAAATCACCAACACCGCGAGCCTCGGGACTTTATCTTTAACCCAAGCCAAAGATCGGTCTGCCTTGCTGCACAGCTTGACCCGTGCCAATCCCGTTTCGCTGCTCAAAATATTTGAACAGTGGGGTTACGAATTCTCCACCGACGAGGCATTGGCCGTCGAAACACTAATTTGTGCTCGAACCATCCAGACTCGGGGCGCTTTGGAGGCAGCTGAGTATGCAGCCACCACGCCACACCTACTCAGCTTCCTGGAAGTGCTGGGGGTTCCACCTCTGGCCGACCTTTTGCGTGCCGGGGTTGCTGGCATCGACAACCGACTTTGCTTGCCGAAGTCGACCACGATCCATTTTGTTGGCACGCAATCCGGTGAGTCCACACATCGGGCGAGTATTGCAGGCCTTGCTGCTGTCTCCTTGACTTGGAACATGTTTGTTTGAACAGCGATGCAAGATGCTCGCCAGCGCATGGAGCAACTCCTGACCTCCCCTCGACTCGTGGGCATTGATACTGAGTGGTACGGATTATGGCATTTCAGCTTTTCTTCTTTTGCGCCGAGCTTCTTTTTCGTGTCGTCGCTCATCTTGATGTCGTCATGCATTCTGATTGCGGATTGTAGGCGATCACCCCGCCCCACTTGCTCACTCATTCAAGTAGCCATGGGTGATGACGTGTTTCTTCTGGATGCTGTACCAGGGATGGGGGATGCTGCTTATGCATACGAGGTCGGTGGGGCGAGTAGCAAATGCGAATGTGCCACGTCGTTCATGGTATCTGATGCCTTGTTCCCATTGTTTTGTCATAGCTGGGACAGCTGCTGGCATTTGTGCTGAGTCGTGGCGCACCACACACGCTTCTCGGCTTCTCCTTCGGGGAAGATACCAGGCATTTGCAGCGGATGTTGCCCGCACATGCATCGCCGGTGCAGGTCGTGGACGTGCAGCCCTTGGCCCAGAGCTGGCTGCAGCGCAAAAAGCGCCCTGGGTTGGGCACGGTGGTCGCGGCTGTTCTTGGACAAACCCTTGACAAGCGCAATCAATGCTCCAATTGGGATCGGCGGCCATTGCGACCGGATCAAGCCGAGTATGCTGCGATCGATGCTTGGTGTCTAGCTCCGTTGTACGAACAACTTGTTTCTTCGCCCTCGGTCGCAAGTCGTAATGTCGGCATAGTTGCCGACCACGGTGAAGATCAAGACGAAGAAGATGAAGAAGAAGATGGTCGTCATTAGCTCAGGCGAGCAGCAGCGAAAAAAAAAAATAGAAAAAAAAAAAAAAGAAAAAAAGGGGAAAGTTTCCACGAATCATCAAGGCAGAATTGATGGATGGCTTTTTTCTGGTTGAGACTCTGAAATTAAATTTTAATCCCAGCAGCTGGGGGACGCGTAGTACGGCAGGCAATCGCAGTCAAGGCTGCATAGAACAAACCAGACACATAGTGCACAGACAAGAGCAAGCAAAACCATGTGATGTTGCTTGTACCCTCCAAACCATGCTCTTCTAAACCAGACTTAAATCCAGGTTGTTTCGCTTGTGGGCTGCGGTAGAGTTTGATCCAATATTTTGCGAATGGCCAGAATTCGTTCTTCGTTCCACCCGTGGTCGCTGAATGGACAACAGCACAATGCCTGGCATGACAACAGATACACAATCGTTCGTTAGCAAAGCGAAGGGAAAGGCGTGGTAATGCGTGCAAGATAACAAACAATTAGCTTGTGGTCAGATAAAAAAAAAGCACAAAAATCTTGTGGTCAGGCACCGCAACAATAAGACGAAACAACGAGGGATGTAATCTACTTGAACGCTGCTTTATGCAGGCGACTTGCCATGTTGAGTAAGCAGGAGCCTGGGCAGCTGGCTGGGCAACAGCCAGTTGAGTTTGAAAACACCTGATTTTGCAGCACACAGGTTGCAATGAGAAACATTGATGGAGTTTCCTGTCGCAGTGTCAAGCACCAATTTTCATGCTTTCGAAGACGGGGTGCGACGATACAGACCTCGATCGAGGTTCCCGGCAGCTCCACCGCGCCAGCCAGTCGAACAGTGCTGTTAAGATCAACTTGATGTGAGAGTCTAGCGGGCAGCGGCCATCGAAATGAGAGGGCTTCTTACGTATGAAAGAGCCGAAACTCAATGACGTCGATCCAATCTGCTTGAGTGTACGCTTGCAGTTGTAGCCTTTGCCTCTTGGGATCCAACTGTGAAGGTGGTTTCACCAGTCAAGTCAGATTAGAGACGGCACGACTTGCCCTCCATCACGTTGGGAATGGCGGCTGAAACGGCCACACTTTCAGCCGTACCTTTGAAAGCACAAAAACTTCTCCATTGTCATGGTCAGATCGCTCTGAATAGCAACGCCAAGCACCCACGAGTAACCGCAGCATCTGGTCTGGGCCAATGTTGCGATATTCCCAGCTGGTCCACGGCCAGATAATAATATCGTTGATCCCCAGAAGCAATGTACATCAAACAAAAGTTTCCAAGCGCAAGCACGCGATCAGGTCAAAGCGAGGCAGAGTAACACTCGGTCCCGTGTCTTTTTGGGCACGGGGCTCATGCGCAGAGAACGTACGTCTCTCTAACTTGGTGATTTTTCGCCACACAGCTGAGCCAGGCTCCTGGGTTGCACCAGGTGTGGTAGGGCGCTTGGCACTTGGCCAGTTTTGAGATGTGGTGCGGTGCACAGCAGCTTGAGGATGGAGCAGACGCCAGAGTTAGCAGTCTTGGTTGAAAGACGACAACTGGCAAGGCGCCCGCAACCGAGGGGCGCGTCGAGGGCATGTTGGAGGCCGTGTCGATACGCGATTCGGTCACGGTACTGCCATCAAGAAGAAGCTGGTCTGTATTGGTGCTTTCTTGCAGAATACCAAGTTCTTCGCTATTTTCATCTTCCTGACGCTCAAAAACTGGGTTGAGCCGTTTGACGCGATGCGAGGTCACAATGGCGGAATCTTCCGACGAGGAGCTGGCAATGTGAAGACCAAAGTTGGCATCTTCTTGCATTTGTGTGCGGCTCTACCTCATTGCAGAGGCGTCGGGAAAGAGTGGGCGATTAGCAAGCGGGTGACAGATTGTTCATCCCAGCGTTTAAATTTTGAATCTCTCATGATCGGCTCGCAATGCGAGGCCACCAACCTTGGCTTGAACAGCGCTCTGCTCAGGGCTAGGCTGTGGCCAAAACCTGCGCCAGATGCCATGACACATTGAGCTTGAATGGGCATGTGCGCACAAGAGGTCAAGGGCACCCATGAACTGCTCCATGCTTCGGCCATGATCTAACTTACTTGCCGAACTGGGCGTCCCAGATGCTGCCACTCCCTCGACCCAGCTGCCGACCCTGTCCTGCCATTCTCTTGGTTACTCAAATGCTTGAAAAACCAAAAAGCACGCCCATTCTTCATGCATGCAAAGCAACCCTCAATTGTCAGATAAAACTTCTGAACCAAAACCGTTACAAAACGAAGAGAGAGAGAGAGAGAGTCGTGTGTGTGCGTGTGTGTGTGTGTGGTTCCTTATATTTGACACGACCAACTCGAAGGGTGGAACCGGCGTCATGGCTATGAATCGAGGCTTGCTGATTGTATTGGAGGGGTGTGATCGCTGCGGCAAGAGGTGGGTCATGGCTGGGTCAGTTGTGTTGTTGCTTTTCTGGCAACGCGCGTCGCATTCATGTGGCAGCGAGAATCACATAGCACGCAATGTGGACGGCTCGTGGAATGGCTCAAGAACCATCGTCCCAATGGCGCAGAAAGCATGCGCTTTCCTGGTGAGTAGTCCCGCTAGAGCAGGTCCATGGTGACCTATACCAGAAGTCAAACTTACTCACGCGACCGGCGGTGCGCGCGCATCCTTATACTAGATCGCACCACGCAGATTGGTTCCCTGATCAATCAGTATCTGCGGAAGGAGATTGAGCTTCCCGACAAGGCCGCACACCTGCTCTTCTCTGCCAACCGATGGGAGCTGCGGTTTGTTGAGTTCTTGTGCACCGTCCAGTGCCCGTCGTGTACACGTCTTTCCTCTATCCCTTGATCTGACGAACGTGCAAGACACTTGCTTATGCTCATGTCCATTTACACACGCTCGCAGCGATGAGATTGAACGTAAACTCGCAAATGGAGTGTCGCTGGTGGTGGATCGCTATGCCTTCTCTGGCGTTGCCTTTACCAGTGCTAAGGTATCAAGTCAGAGTCCCCGGAGCAGGCCGCCACATTTTCTCTCAATATTCTGTTGCCTCAACCTTCGTCCACTTGATTGCCCTCTTGGTTCACATAGGGTCTAGACGTGGAGTGGTGCAAGCAGCCAGATGCTGGACTGCCCGTGCCAGATGTTCTGATTCACATGGAACTCAGCCAGAGCGAGGCAGAGTCTCGAGGCGGCTTTGGCGAGGAGCGCTATGAAGTTTCAGAGTTTCAGGCCAAGGTGAAAGAGCAGGTGAGTCTAGTCTGCCCAAGGCGTCAAAGCTAAAGCTGTCAATCAAGCGGGCTACCCTCATGTCATTTGCTTGTTTTGCAGTTCAAGACGTTGTACGAGAGCTTAACAACAAACTGCAAACCCATTATCCTTGACGTGAGCAACCAAACGATTGAGGAGGTTGAGGCTCGCATTCAAGCCATTGTTAAAGAAGTAGAAGCATCCGCTTCGCGACCTAGCAGCCATGCTACCTTGTGGTAGTTGCTGCCGAGCCGAACCAACACAGCTCCCTGAACTTGCCCCTGGTGATTCAATCTCACAAAAGGCATTTGGCAAAGACGATGCACATCACTTAACCAGATATTTGAAAAATCAATCAACTCGATTAGTGGCTTTTCAGATGCAAGCAAAGCCACAGGCTCAACGAGAAACAAAGAACACAAACGAAAATCAATTCATGCGACGAAAGCTTCAAAAACTATGATCTAAGCACTGCCGGCCTTGTCCTCCTCCTCCTTGAGAAGCTTGATGCCCGTGTACAGTGCCGTGATAATCTGAGCCTCCGTGATGCAGAAGCGTGCACTCGGCGAAATGTCGCACACACCACCCTCGCCAATCGGCGTGTGCTCGCCGCCAATGCCACGCACCGACAGGCCCAGCGGGCGGCACACCTCCTTGGCCTTTGCATCCGTGCCATCCGCCGTCAGGTTGGGCAGGCCAATGTGCACGCTCGCGCGCATGCCCGTGCCCAGGTTGGTCGGGCAGCTCGTCACCACACCGTAGTCGGGCGACATGGCAAAGGACAGGCCCTCAATGCCGTTGACCACGTCCAGCGCCGTCTTCAAGCGGTCAAACACCTCGTTCAGCACCGTGCCCTTGCGCATGCACATGATACGCAGGTGGTCTTCCTCACCCACCCAGATGATAAAGCCACGGTCCTCCGACACGTAGCAGCCACGGCCATAGGGCCAGTCGGCCGCAATACCAGCCGACGCCAGGTACGGGTCCGCCGCCATGTCCTTGAACATGATGTGGTCCTTGACTAACTGCTGGTACGCCTCCTCGCTGATGTGGTCCGGGTGATCGGGCGTCAGCGAGTTGTAGCCGCCGCCGTACTCGGGCATGGCCTTGAGCTTGTCAAAGGCCTCGCACATCTTCTTCTCCAGGTTGACACGGTCATCCTTGGTCATGGCACCCGGCAGCGGGAAGTCGGCCAGGTTGCGACCCACCCGCACGCGCATCGACAGCGCCGGCAGACCCAGGGCAGCCAGGTCCAGGCGGCCGTCCGCGGGCAGACCCTCGACACCCGACAGGTCCCAGTTGTTGGTGTGCTTGGCGTCCTCGCCCACCTTGTGGTAGTCGGCCAGGACCTTGCTAAAGAAGGGCTTGAAGCGGTCGTAATCGGCCGGCTGCATGGCGTAGCAGCCCATGCCCGAGTCGCCGTTGTCGATACCGCTCTGGCAGCACTTGATCAGGGCCTTCTTGTCGTCATCGCTCAACGTGTTGTAGTAGTCGACATCAAAGTGCTTGGCCATGCGGTTACCCGGGTGCGCCGCCTTGACGGCTGCAATCTTCTCCACGACATCATCGGCAGGCGACTCGGCAGCAGGGGCCTCGGCAGCAGGGGCCTCGGCAGCAGCTGGGGCACTGCCGGCCTTGTCCTCCTCCTCCTTGAGAAGCTTGATGCCCGTGTACAGTGCCGTGATAATCTGAGCCTCCGTGATGCAGAAGCGTGCACTCGGCGAAATGTCGCACACACCACCCTCGCCAATCGGCGTGTGCTCGCCGCCAATGCCACGCACCGACAGGCCCAGCGGGCGGCACACCTCCTTGGCCTTTGCATCCGTGCCATCCGCCGTCAGGTTGGGCAGGCCAATGTGCACGCTCGCGCGCATGCCCGTGCCCAGGTTGGTCGGGCAGCTCGTCACCACACCGTAGTCGGGCGACATGGCAAAGGACAGGCCCTCAATGCCGTTGACCACGTCCAGCGCCGTCTTCAAGCGGTCAAACACCTCGTTCAGCACCGTGCCCTTGCGCATGCACATGATACGCAGGTGGTCTTCCTCACCCACCCAGATGATAAAGCCACGGTCCTCCGACACGTAGCAGCCACGGCCATAGGGCCAGTCGGCCGCAATACCAGCCGACGCCAGGTACGGGTCCGCCGCCATGTCCTTGAACATGATGTGGTCCTTGACTAACTGCTGGTACGCCTCCTCGCTGATGTGGTCCGGGTGATCGGGCGTCAGCGAGTTGTAGCCGCCGCCGTACTCGGGCATGGCCTTGAGCTTGTCAAAGGCCTCGCACATCTTCTTCTCCAGGTTGACACGGTCATCCTTGGTCATGGCACCCGGCAGCGGGAAGTCGGCCAGGTTGCGACCCACCCGCACGCGCATCGACAGCGCCGGCAGACCCAGGGCAGCCAGGTCCAGGCGGCCGTCCGCGGGCAGACCCTCGACACCCGACAGGTCCCAGTTGTTGGTGTGCTTGGCGTCCTCGCCCACCTTGTGGTAGTCGGCCAGGACCTTGCTAAAGAAGGGCTTGAAGCGGTCGTAATCGGCCGGCTGCATGGCGTAGCAGCCCATGCCCGAGTCGCCGTTGTCGATACCGCTCTGGCAGCACTTGATCAGGGCCTTCTTGTCGTCGTCGCTCAACGAGAGGTAATAGTCAACGTCAAAGTGCTTGGCCATGCGGTTTCCTGGGTGGCTCTCCCGCACCTCGAGGATCTTACGCACGGTGGGATCATCGGGCAATGGGGCGCTTGACTGCTTGACCGCAGCCGCAGTGCCTGCCTGGGCTGTCTTGGAGGGGACACATCCACCCATCTTGTTGCTGGTCGAGTTAAAGTAGGTTCTTCGCTTAACAAACAGGCACTTCTGTGGCAATGGCAGCGCACCGAGGCATGGTTGAGTCATCAGGGACTCGACATTATCTCATCGTCTGGAGCCAGACATGCAAAGCGATGGCATGCCTTGTTGCCAAGGGTGGGTTAGAATTGGCGAGGCACGAACCTGGTTGGCTCGCCTGGTACCGCTGGCACGGAAAGCCTCTCAGTTTAGGTTGAAGAAAACGTGGCCAGTACCTGGGTAGAGTGGAGGGGTGTGAAATGAAGGTGCACAGAATGGCAGCGGGCTACTCTCAAAACGTAGTCAAAGTCCTACTTTGACTCACCTTTAAAGAAGTCGGTTGTTCGTTCAGCTCAGTTGGTTCAGTCAGTCACGGTCAACGCGCTTCGTAGCGGAGGCAGTCACACAGCGCACAGGAAAGGGAGGACGGGTCAAATGCAAATGACAGTCAGCCAGTCAGTCAGTCGTCAGCTGTCAGTGAGCGCCCGCCTTGCTTACAAGGGTATGTTGTAAGCCATTCTCGTAACGTTCTTATGGTGAGGGAGTGGGAGGAGCTGGCTTGGAGATGTGCTTGGGAGCTGGCGTTTGCGGGTCGCTGGTGCTGCTTGCGTGTAGAGCATCATTCCATTTGATCCTGATCACAGCCCGGCGAGCGGCAGCGGGCTTGAGGGCACCCGCTGCCCTTCTCTCCCTTTGAAGAACGGACGTTGCCAAGGGGTTCTGAGTTGGAAGTTTTGTATCAATGGCGACGTATTTTTACGTGCTGAATAATAACATACACAAAGCAACTCCCTCAAAGCTATTTTCTGACAATTCAAACTGCGGACAGCGGGCCAAGCACAGGAGCAGACACTGCGTCATGGCCAAGGCGCAGCCTGCCGCTCAGGCTGCGCTGGGAGAAGAGGCAGATCCGGCGGCATTGACCTTTTATGAGATTCTCGGTTGCTCTTCCTCCTCCAATGTATGTCAATGAGAGGTGCCTGTGCCGCTTGAGGAGTCAAAGGGGCCGTGCAACTGGACCGGAGACAGAAACGGCATGACCTTTATTGCGTTTGTTTTCGCAGGCCGAGCAGATCCGGACGGAGTTTCGCCTGCTGTCCAAGCAGCATCACCCAGACCGTCAAGAGCTGGTATCACCCAGCAAGCGTTCTCGTAGGGATATGGCCGTAATTAACCGTGCGTATGAAGTCCTCAGCGATCCCAAGACGCGTGAACATTATGATCTCTGGCTGGAACTCGAACGCCCCACCACTTTTGCCAACTTTTGCAAACGTTTCAACCCCGGCGAGGTATGCCTTCGAAAAGCGATATTGCGGTGGCGGTGCCGTTGACACGAGGACCAAGGCCCTCAAACAAGTTGTCTTTGGCCCTTGTACTGATGCTTCTTGTTCCCCCACCCTCTCCTTTTGTTTTGTTTCTTGTGCCTTGTGCCTGCAGTGTCGGCATTTTGCACCAGTGCAAACGACAGCGAGATTGCAGGGCGGTTCAACAGGGCAGCCCGTGTCCGCGACAGCAAGAGGGGAGGAATCATCTTCTGGCATTGACCGCCCAGGCTGGTCTTCACGCCCCAGCACCGACAACCCGGCACTAGCAGCCTTCCGACAGCAGAGGCGCTGAGCGTCTTTGGCCACGCTACATGCGTGCACCCTTCCTGCGCACAGTTGTGCACATTGCTGGAATTGATTTGCTTGTGTATACAGAGGAAAATGCCAATGTTGTGACGCCTGATTCTGTACGTGGCCTTAGGGCAATGGCCGTGAGTGTTACAAGAGCACGCTCAATTCGAAGTCTGCACAAGACATGCACACACGCATGATGATCTGTTGTCGCAGTCATCGGCACCGCCGGGACCAATCAAACATGTACATGTGAGGACCACCAAGCAGGACCACCAAGCAAATTGTCGCATCGAAAAGGAGGTGATCTTGGCTCACTCCAAAGGGGCCTGCAAAGCGCGCTTCACATGTGCTCACACCAACAGAAAACTAACGCCGGGGAATTGGGGTTGGGCTCGTCAAGGAGGGATTGGATGGAGGTCAAGATGCCAGATACATTGAACGTCGGGGACCACTTGGAAGCAAGGATATCCAGACAAATGGAGCCATCAGCATATACTAACAGTCGGGCGCAGTTGGCGCACGGGTGAGGGTGCAGGTGAATCGAGGTCACACACTTCCGGAGCGCTGGTAAATGAGCGGGGACAAACAAGAAAGCGAATGACCTACCATTGGGATGAAACAGCTGCGAGACGAAGCGAACTTTGGGGGCCTTATTGGGGTAGTCCTCGCTGAGACAAACATGGAAGGGGTGAGTTTGAGCCGTGGTCCATTTCGCCAAGTTGACGCGACAACAAACCTAAACTCCAGGACGAGCTTGAAGGCGCCGTCCTCAAACGGCGTGTCGCGAGGTCTACACCAAAGCCAAGACACACGGGTGAGCAATCCCTGCGGGCCGAGGTAGGTTGGAGCGCAGCCTGCGTGGGACTGTGATGCCTGGACGCGACATCGCACCCAAAAATGACGGCGTGCCAGACAAAGATGTTGTCACCAACAGGAGCACCAGCAATGCCCTCTGGAGGATCCTGTGTCAGGTTCTTAAAGTCTTTTAAGAGACGCTTGCGAGCTGGGGTCGTCATGATGAGATGTGGACGAGCACACAATCTGCGTCAAGCAAAATGTGCACGTCGTGGTCAGGCCGGTCGAAAGGGGTCTGACGAACAACAATATCAACCCGAGTCTAATGGCGGGAAATTGCAGGTCGGTGAGATGGCACGAGGTGCTTTTTTTTTGAAAAAAACATTGGGCATGAGCAAGCCATGTGCAGAGTCGTCGTCGCCACATGTGTGGTCTGCTGGCGGGCAGAAGGTCTGAGCTTGTCAGAAGAGCACCCGACCAGGACAAGGCGTTCAACAGAAACGATCAACGAGGTGAATATCCCTGCCGCCGCCCCCTGACTGGGACCACAAACAGCCTCGTAGTCAAGGCTACCACCACGAGGGCCAGTCCCACTATCAATGCCAAGCATGAGGCCTACCAAAGCAGAGCCAGTTCCCACGCACGCACGCACGCACGTTTGGCAGCCCAGAGGCGGTGCCGCTGTCGCTGCCGGCAGTCAGTTCGTTCAAGGCCTTTGGTCGCAGTTGATGTGTGATCAACGGCTACACTTCAAACTGTCAGACAAAAACGCATGAAATTGTCAGACAAACACTTCAAATTGTCAGACAAACACTTCAAATTGTCAGATAAAATATGGCTAACTTCTTCTGGATGATGTATTGTCAGACGATTCTCGCGCATACGTTTTCCAGCAGGCAGCGGGCCGGGCTTGGTGGGGATTTATGGAAGACAGTCATGGACTTTATGTAGATATGTACTGAAGTGTAGTGTTGGAACCTGTGGAGACTTAGAGGCTTTATGTAGTTTTCTAATTGTAAGTTGGTCTGAGGAGTTGTGGCTTGAATGAGCTCATGATGGATGGCGTTGCCTGGGTTTTGTTGTGCAGGTGGGCGCGCGGCATCGGGTACACACGCGCTAAAATACTGCTGGCTGTACTTCAACGTGATTGCCTATCATCATGGACTCGCTCAAGTCTTGGTATAAGAGGAAGAAAGCCGATCATCGCTTCAAAAAGGCCGGACCAGGTCAGCAACGCATCCGTTCAGACAAGGCCGCATTGGCGGCAGCTGGCCGCGTGTGGCGTTGTTAGGATATACTCCTTTGATCCTCAAGAGGATTTGACCAAAGTCCTGCGCTCGAGTGAGATCACGGTGTTGCATTGATCTCCAATTTGCCATCTCTAGGGCAGTCACTCAGTCATGCAGTTTCCGATGGTGCCCCGCCCGCCACTGGCGCAGCCGTGAGTCGTGTCCCATCTTGCCAGCCCTTCTTCGGGGTTAGCTTCTGACGCCGACCATTGCCCTGTCTAGGTGGCGCCGTCAGCTGCGGCCAGACGGCAACCCAATCGTTGTGCGTTGCAGGTTCTTGCTGGTCTCATTTGTGGTTTTGGCACTCACCTGCGGCCCGGCCTTCGACACTAACATGATTTTGATGCGTCGCACCACCCGACCTGCCCACAGCCGAATTGAGCCCAGCTGCGCAGGCGGCTTTGGACCGCATTGAGGCGCGGGGACAGCGGGGCAAGCCCAGCGCCGAGGCTCGGCGTCAGCAAGAGGCAAATGCACTTCTTGCTGACATGGGGCTCTCTGCATCACAGCAAGCGGCGGCTGAGGCAGCTGCTCAGCAAGCCAGCTCGTCGCCCACCCCTCCTACATCACACCTGGCTGTCCGTGTTGAGTGTCCTCTCACCGGGCAAATCATCCGTGAGATGGATGTCACGGAACATCTCACTTTGCAGTTGCTGGAGCTATACGACATATCACCCTTGGACGCGTCGGCCAAGATGATTCACTCGTTGTGCCCTGACCCTGCTGTCCGCGATACTTGCGTGACTACCATTTGCAAGTGGGTGCCGTATCGAGTTAGATTGAGCTTAGTGCACGCCAAAGCTGGATTTTCGATTTCTGACCGACGGTGCCAAATTGGGGATTGGCATCAACTCCATTGGCTGCATGCAGGTACTTGCAAAACGCCATCGACCATCCCGGTGACGAAAAGTTTCGCAAGATTCGCCAAGGGAACAAGGTCTTTCAGGTTGGCACGGGCAGCTTCGTTGGTCCCTCGTAATCAACTGGAGTGATGCGTTGGTTTTGACTGGTGTTTTTTTTTTTTTTTTTTTTTTTTTTTTTTTTTTTTTTTGTGAATAATAAACTGACAGGAGCGCGTCGACAGCGTCCTGGGCGGCAAGGACTTCCTTGTGGCGACCGGCTTCCAGGAGACCACTTTAGGTGAGCGACAGATGGTGTTTGGGGCTGCTGTTTTTTTTGCACTTCAGGCTCACCCCCATCTCGCCTCATCCCCACGTCGCGCCACGACAGAGGACGAAAGCTATCTCGTTTTGCCCGATGGCGTGGACGAGGCCTTCCTTGAAGCAGCGCAGGCACTGATTTCTTCCAACCAACGAGTCGAGTTTCCATTGTATCGTGACCCGCAAGTCTTGCGAGTGGGAGACGGGGCATCCATTGCCTTGCGCACGGAGCTGCCCCCAGACTTTTATGCCATCACCCTCGAGGATGTCAAGTATGTCACAAAAACGTGTTTCTGGACACGACTACAAGCTGGCGAGTGGGCGAATCTGTTGCCTCTCATCGGCGAATGGGTGCCCTAGACTGCAACACAAGCTCAACGCTGCCAAGATGGACGAAATGCTTTCTCTCCGAACAAAGGCACGGCCCGGCGCACCCTATGCTCGTGCCAGACACCCCCAGTGTGTGGCCTCGTGAACTGACAGCAGGTGGAATGACATTGCTGTAGGCTATGCGTGAAGCACAGGCGGATAAACGCAAGCGAATTTATCGGTACCACACGCAACTCTTTTGCCATTTTGACCCCAGTCTGAAGAACATAAAGCTGTCAAGTCTCTCTCATTGCCGTGCCTTCTTTTGTAGATTCTGCCTGCTGCGTGTGCGCATCAATGCCGATTATGTGCTGCAAGGCACCTTCCGTGTCACAGATACACTGCAAGCCTTGTATCAATTCGTGAGTGAGGCCTTGGCCGATGAGACCGTCGAATTTGAGCTTCAGACGCAGCACAACCGCCAGCGCCTGCCTCGTGACAGTACAACCATGCGCAAGGCCGATCTGGTACCTACTGCCAGCATGGCTCTGATCGCGCCAACCCCTGTTGATCTCAAAGACACCTTCAAAGCCATGGCCCAGCGCGTCAACTAGCGGTCTGGCTGTGCGACTGCGATTGAAAACAACGCTGGTTTGATGTGCCTCGCATGCCTTGATGCGACACTGCGCTGACATTGTGATTTGCATAAATTGACCTGTTCATTATAAAAAAAAACAAAAGAAAAAAAAAAATAAAACATGCTGTACAAACAACACAAATCACGCACAAACGCCAACGCAGGTTGGGGACAAGTCATCCAGTTCGGGCAACAGACTCTCAGCCCAGGAATTCCTTATGGCCTTCAATGATCTCGTCGACTACTTTGGGTTCAGCCAGAGTAGAAAGATCTCCCAACTCGTTCAGCTACGGGAAGCAAAAAGAGGTGAGGCTCGAACTGTCAAATTCTTGAGCGTCTGGGTGAATGTTGGCAAACAAGGGCGCACAGACCTGATTGCTGGCAATTTTGCGCAAGATGCGACGCATGATCTTGCCCGAACGCGTCTTTGGCAAGTCCTTGACCAACTACCGGCAGTCAAATCACCAATGGTAACATGTGAGAAATAAACAAAGACGAAAAAGGACTGAATCATTGTTGTCTTTTTAAAGAAGTTTAAATGCCAGCGCACCTGCACGCGATCAGGACTGGCAAAGGCGCCAATGTGGTGGCGCACAACCTCCTTGAGCTCCTTGGCTGTGTTGCCCGTCGGCTCAAAATCGGCACGCAAAATCACGTAGGCACAAATTCCTTCACCCTTGACATCGTGTGGATAGCCCACGACGGCCGACTCAGCGACGCCCTTGTGTAGCAGGAGCGAGCTCTCAACCTCGGCAGTACCGAGGCGGTGACCACTGACATTGATCACGTCGTCCACGCGGCCTGTGATGTGATAATGGCCTTCAGAATCGCGCTTTGCTCCATCGCCCGTAAAGTAGTAGCCGGGAAAGTGCGACCAATAGGTTTCACAAAATCGTTTGTGGTTTCCAAAGACTGTCCGGGCCATTCCTGGCGTGGGATCTCGAAGGCATAGAAGACCTTCGACGTCGTTGCCTTTGATTTCTTGACCATCGGTGCCTAGCAAGAGGGGCACCACGCCAACGGCTGGGTGCATGGCGGCACCCGGCTTATGACCTTCCTTGCTTGCCAACGGTGAGGGGCACATCATGATGCCACCAGTCTCCGTTTGCCACCAGGTGTCGGCAATTCGGCACTGTTTGTTGCCAACCACATCGTGAAACCAGCGCCACACCTCTGGGTTGATGGGCTCACCGACTGAGAAGACCAAGCCATCAGCAGCCGTGAGCTTGAATCAAGGAGGGCAGTGGCAAAAAAGCCGTGCTGACAGTGCGAGACAAAACACACAGACGCCAGGAGCACATGAGCAACATGTCAGGCATACGCACCCGAACCCAGGACGCGCAACGAAGAGCGGTCATGCTTCTGCACAAAGTCGTCGCCTAAGCGCACGCACGGCATACCATGAATATCACAGGGGAATAAAAAATCCAGAGCTCTACGCGGGAAAGCCTCGAATCAACCAAGAGCTGTACCTTGCTTCATTAAAAGGCGTAGCGCGGTTGGGGCCGTGTACAACTGATTAATGCGCAGTCGCTCAACCATCTAGCCGCACGCAGGCGAGGCCCGGGTCAGCTCGGGGCGTGGCATGGCAGCCAGCGTGCCGGTAAGGACAGCGCTTACCTCCCAATATCGGCTTGCATCTGGGTAAGTCGGCACGCTCTCGAAAATGACTGTGGTAGCGCCATTGACGAGAGGGCCGTAGACCACGTAGGTATGGCCAGTGATCCAGCCGACGTCGGCCAAGCATGCATAGATATCTCCCGGTTTGTAGTCGAAAAAGTGCTGCAGCACGAGATGGACAATGAATGCCAGTGCGAGGCAAACGCTTCAACTTGGCACCCAAGCAACGAGCCAAGGTACCCGACCGACTTGGCTCCCACCTCATGAGTATAGCCGGCGTAGAGGAGGTAGCCACCCGAAGTGTGCAAAAGTCCCTTGGGTGCTCCTGTGCTACCCGAGGTGTAAAGGAGGAAGAGGCCATCCTCGGCGTCCACTGTGGCCGACTCGGCAACGGGTGAAGCAGCTGCCATGGCTTCGTACAACTTGATGTCATCTTTTTGTAAGGCATGGGCGTTTCCTGCAAGTTGAATGATCAGCATGGCAATTGGCAAGTGTGAGGCGTGGCATGCGGGCTAGCAAAGCTTCTTGTGGGATTGAAAGCAACAACGTTGACCGAGAAGGATGAACACGCCTGGGGCGGGGTCTTACCGGTGCGCTCTTGAACAAGGACTGCTCGTACTTGACCCGGGATTTGAGCGAGAGCATCGTTGGCAATTTGACGCAGAGGAATTTTCTGCATGCGTTGATGTATCACACAAGGAGAGAGCGGCAATTTATGAGCAGACATGGCAAGCTAGTTGGCGCCAAGCTAAAGACGAGCGTGTGGCGGCTGTTCAATACAAGCAAGCGTCATTGTAAATCAATCCATTAGGAAAGAAATCCTCGCCATGTCTCACCTTGCCACCACGAACACTTTCGTCGGCAGTGATCAAGACACGGCAATCACCGTCAGAGATGCGGGCAGCAAGCGCGTCCTCGCTAAAGCCCGCAAAGACAAGAGTGTGGATGGCACCGATGCGTGCACATGCTAGCATGGCATACACTGCGTAGGGGGTCATAGGGAGGTAGAGGCAGACGCGGTCGCCCTGGGAAATAAGGAAGAGTGGCACAGAGTGCTGGATGAGACGGGCAGGTGGGCAGTTTCGCTGAGGCAAGCCGGGTTCTGTGGCCAGGAGTGCGGCGAAGCGCTGATGTGCAGACCTGCTTGACGCCCTGCTGCAGGAGAACGTTGGCGAGACGGTTGACTTGTTCTTGAAGCTCCTTGTAAGTAATCTGGTCGGGCAGATTAAGGGCCAAGCAGCAGGTGATGAACTGAGGCGGGGGGGGGGGGGGGGCCCCGAAAAACCAAAAAAATCCGGGGAACCCCCCGC
>NW_001865039.1:51895-107524 GCF_000002865.3 Monosiga brevicollis MX1 | reverse complement strand
ATCTGTTCGGGCAGATTAAGGCCCAACCACCAGGTGATGAATTAAGCCGGGGGGGGGGGGGGGGCTCGGAGAAGCAAAGACATCAGGTGAACCGTCGGCGTACGTGTTGGGTGGTGCCTGGCTCGTCAGCCTCGTAGATGAGTGCGGTCGCATCTCCACGACCCGACTCGACATGGCGGTCGATACAGTTCTCTACCATGCACCCATTCCAAAAAAAAAAAAAAAGGTTGAGCTCAAGCAAGGGCACAATTTCGACACAAAAACAAGTTCCCGCGATTTCGTCAACAACAACAACAACAACAACACATCAAAGAAAATTTGAAAACATGACAAAGGTGCGTGGGTTGCCGTGTAGAGTGGCAGCGCAGGCGCGAGCCATGGGCGGGGAGAAAGTTGAGAGCCGAGCATGCTGGATACAATGATGAAGCGCCAGGAACTGACCAGCAACGTTGAGCTTGCCGTTGGTAAACCAGCGGATTTGACCTTCAGCCAAGTTGTGGTCAGCCACCTTGTCATACAACTGGCGCCACTGGAGTCGCTGTCGGGCTTGCTGATCCCAAAAGGCGTTGGGGTTTTGCATACAATCGTTGTAGTAGGCAACGTAATCGGCGTCATCGTCGGTTGTCGAGGTGGCATGGGCAGATGCCGCCATGAAGCGCGCCGCTCCGGGGCGGCTGATGCCCTGTCTCGCCCTTAAAGAAGTGGAGGCATGTTGGCCGCTGCCAGGAATCGTCTGGGCCAAACGGCTCCAGCGGGTCGGTGCTTTGACCCATGACCGCAACGCTGCTGTGAGCGCTGCCATGGTACAGGTGTACCTGAGTGTGGGACAGAGCAAGCCCGGGGTGAGAGGTCAAAAACAGCTGAAAGCTTGCCAGCGAGCGAGCGCTCTCCAAGCTGTGGTAGGGTGGGGTCATGGTGACGGCAGGTCGGTGGGTGTGTCCGTGCGTTGAAGCCGAAAACCACGGCCGGAGCCAAGACTCACCTCGTTGCTCCAATTCAGACTGGTTCCCAGTGAGCTGCTGCTTCATATACCAATGCCTAAACGGCCACTCAAGTCCCTGCTCCTCGATCACCGTCTGGCTGCCGTTTACTGGCAGGCGGCGTCCAAGCGCGTTGTTGTGTGTTTTGTACAAAATGCATCACACATACGACTTTGAAACATCAACAAAAGCTTTGGCACTTCACCACATAAGTCATCTGATTTGATGTACTTGTGGTAGTTTTTTAGTGCTTACATTCAAATGATTTTGACCATTTCACATGAAATGAACCACATGTAGATGAAGATTTGCAAGGTTAAGGTGCAGCGGATGGACTGATGAATAACCGTGGCTGTGGCCGTGACTGTGGCTAAGATCAAGATAAATAACCATGGCTGTGGCTAAGATCAAGGCGAAGTGGGACAATGGTCTTGGCATCTGGCTCAATGCTAGGTTTTAGGCAAAGAAACACAAGAGGCACGGCGGTGGTCAGTGATGAGCAGCTAAAATGATCAAAACTGTCAATTCGATATCCTTCCTTGGCTCGTTGCGAATGAATAATACGTGGCATGGTGAACGCTTCACGTAAATGCGAGCAGGGGGGAGTTGGCCCGGTCTTGGCACCTCTGCCCCATTTTTTTTTTTTTCCAAGTTCATTATCAACCATCACGAACCACCTCCTCCAAAATATTCAAGAGCTGATCGGCGATGACGGATTCGCTAAAGTGAGCCAAGACGTATGCTCGGGCGGCTTTTGCCTTGGCTCTTCGCTCCTCAGGGTGTGCCAGGACGTGTTCCATCAGCTGCACCACACTTTCTTCAGCTACATCTGCCCACTTCCCATTGCCTCGGTCAGCCGCTACCAAACCCTTGATGGGGAGAGGGTACGACCAAGCTTCACCCAAGAACGCAGCGGGCCCCGACCAATTGGTTGCAATCGTTGGTAGCTCCATGGCCATCGCCTCCACAATGGGACGCCCAAACCCCTCACCGTGCGTCGGCGTCACAAAGGCATCTGCTGCACTGTGAGCCAAACGACGGACCGAGTGTGAATTCATGGACCAAAGCACAGTGCGTACGGCAAAAGGTGAACGGAAAAAAAAGAGTAGCCATTCTAGTGCGCTGCGGGCAGGCGTACCGATACGAGTGGACAATATCCACAGCAGAGAGACTCTTAAGAGCCACGACCTTCCCTTTGGTCATACCACGGGGGCGCAGACCTGAAGACCCACCACCACATCAAAATGTTTGCTGCTAAGCGCCTGTGACCTGAAAAAAAAAACTTTGGGGGCGCGAAATGGATGGGGTCACTTACAGTCGACTTCGGCGGCTGGCACGCCGTTGACGACAACCAAGGCTAGGTCATCTGCCTCTCGGTGTTGGCAGACCGTAAAAAAAGCTCTCAAAAGAGCGTCCCAGTTCTTGCGCAGCTCCTTTTTGCCCACAGAGAGAAAGACGAAGCGATCCTGGACGGAAGGTACCAGGCGCTGCTGACAAGCCTCCTTACTGGGCAGAAGGGCTGGGTTGAAGACCTGTTCGCCATCCACAACCTCAGCCAGCACGCGCAGCTTACTCCGCGGTACGCCGTTGGCCGCAAAAACTTCCAGTTGCCATGCACTTGTCACTAAAATGCGGTCCATTCGTGGCAGGTCTAGCGCGCGAATGTAGATCAGGTATGGGTCAGGAGACACAACATGGCAGTTTTGTAAAACGAAAATCACACGCCCAGCTCCAAGCGGGCAAGACAAGTCAGGACAAAAGAAGTAGACCTCTTGAGTGGAGATGGCAGGGTGTAAAAAGCTGAGCACTCGCTCTTACCTTTAGCCCATACTTTGGGAATGGTGTCGGTTTCGTACATGAGTCGGGCTACAACCTTAAAGTCCCGTTTTTGCGGGCGCACGTCCTTGTGTAAAAACGATTGGATGCGTTCATCAAACCCAGGGGCTGGCGTCCACTGCGTCACATAGACGTCTGGGCGCTGAGCTGCAGGACTCTTTAAATTGCGCAATCCCTCGAGGATGCTCAGATGCTCGGCGGAGATTTTCCGCCGGAAGTTGTCCTCAAAATATGTGGTCACCAATGCAACATCGGCCCGATGACGGAGACCAAGGAGAAAACCGAGGCCTTCTTGCGCAAAGCCCATGGTCAGACCCGACGCAAAGGGTCCATCCCATGCCACGCGCAGCTTTCGAGCAAGTGGCGGTTTTGTAGGCGCGGCGGATTGATGCTTCTTAGTCGTCTGGGCTGTGCTCATCACTCGGGCTGGCCGGGCTGGCGTGGTGCGAGAAACGGTGGTAGACGCTGCAGGTTTTTTCTGTGTTGTTTGCAAAGGCGGCGGTGGCCGGCTCGAGCGCGCTGGTGGCTGGGTTGATGCGATGGCCCGAGGGCCGGTGGTGGTGGGCTTCTGGACAGTGGGAGAAACACGAGTGCGTGTTGCAGGCCCCAAGCCCGGGGTAGTAGGGGTTTTTGTAGCTGCAAAATTTTCAGTGCCTGGGATGGCGACTCGTATGGCACTTTGCTCACTTTCGAGCGCGGTCGGCTCACGACCAACTCTGCCTATCCAGGAGCCACCTTGCATAGTGACTTGCAAGACCTCGCGCAGGGGCCAAATGAGCAAGGCGCCAGTTGCAAGGGCCAAGACGGCGCTGATGGCAACATGTGAGACACGCATTTTTCTTTTGGGTGCTATGGAGGTTTGCTGGCTGAAGCTACGCTTGTCCACTCGCGCCCAAGCACGCCGGGCTGATCTTAACAGCAGGACGTAAAGATAAAAAAAACAACAACCAACGATCAGGCCGATTGAATCGAGACAAAGACACAAAGCCCCACAGGGGAAATAAAAAGGATGAAGCAACTGACTCGAACACCACGCGCGCGCGCGCGCGCGTGTGTAGTTGCGGCGGCGGGGCGGGGCGCTGGTGCTTCACATGTAAAATTCAGCTGCGCAGAGAGAGTCGAATGGGACAAATTCAACGAATGAAGTGATGATAGACCACAAAAGGAGACAAAGAAATTTTTTTCATTCGTTCGGCAAACCAAAAACTTTAATGGACAGACAAGAAGCAGAAAACAGGAAGAGAGTGAGAACATGGAGACAGGGATAGGGGGCAGGGGCAGGAACAGGGCAGGGGGACACGATGAAAAGGACACTGGTGCAGATATGAATTGGTTTTGAAATAGATCGCGAGGTGTGCAGGGTCATCTAATGCTGAAATGAGAGGGAGACAATGCGAAAGGAAGAATGATTATTGTGATTAGGTATGGGGGCTGTCAACGACCTCTTGCAACAATTCCAAGAGGCGATCGGCAATGACTTTCTCACTAAAGTGAGCCAGAGCGTACGCACGGGCTGCCGCAGCCTTGGCAGCCCGTTCCTCGGGATGGTCGGCAACGTGCAGGATGAGAGCTTTCACGCTTGCATCATTGACCGCCGCCCACCGACCATGGCCATCGGAAGATTGGACCAAGTCAGGCTCGATGGGAATGGGATATCCGCGATCGGGTGTCAAGTATTCTCCTGGGGCTGACCAGTTGGTGGCCAGGATGGGGAGTTGCATGGCCATGGCCTCGACAATAGGTCGTCCAAATCCCTCCCCATGGGTTGGCGTCACAAAGGCATCGGCCGCTCTTTTGCAGACATGGGTGATGGGTGGGAGGAACAACGTAAGGGCGGCGGCGCGGATCACATTTGCTTGCAGTTGCCGCTACATACTTGTACAATTGCACGAGATCAACGGCGTTGAGATCGTGTAAGGTCAATACAAGACCACGAGGTGATTGGGAGGGTCGAAACCCTAAAACAGCCACACGGGCGCATTTTTTTTTTTTTTAAAAAAGAAGGTAAGCTCAAACGTCAAGGCTGGCCAGACACGGCTGTCAGGGATAAGAGGGGCAGGATGATAAGCATGGCAAGACATACGTTGTTTTTCAAACTCTGAGACGCCATTCACGATCACCAGAGCCAAGTCATCGGTGTCACGCTCCTGACAGGCTTGGTAAAAGGCGTGCAGCAGGGTATTCCAGTTTTTGCGGGCCTCAGCCTTGCCTACAGAGAGAAAAATCAGGCGGTCTTGTGCCCTGGGAACGAGTCGCTGTCGAATGCTGGTCTTGTCGGGCCAAAGAGCTGGGTCAAACTCTTGTTCGCTGTCCACAACCTCGCCCAGCACGCGCAGCTTGCTACGAGGCACCCCGTTGGCAGCAAAAACATCCAGCTGCCACTCGCTGGTCACGAGAATACGGTCCATCCGCGAAAAATCTAAAGATGCAAGGGTTGAACACACATGTCGGGGCCGAGGTCAGGTGATCTTCCGCTGCAGACAGTTGCTTAGCCTCACTCAAACGCAAGACACTAAAATACTGTGTCCTGTTGATGGGAGGATTGTCATCGCGCCGATTCAAGCAAGAAAACGAGTGAAAGCGCGACATTTCGTACCACGGGCCCAAGTCGCGGGAATGGTATCTGTTTCAAACATGAGGCGGGCCACGACCTTAAAGTCCCTTTTGGTAGGGTGTACGTCGCGATCCAGATACCAGGAAATTCGCTCTCGAAAGCCAGGATCCGGAGTCCACTGGGTCACGTAGACATCCGGTTCGAGCGCAGCTGGGCTACGAAGGTTGTGCAGGTCATCCAGGATTTGACGCTGTTCCTTTGTGATCATGCGACGGTAATTGTCCAAGATAAAAGTGGAGACGAGGGCCACATCGGCGCGATGTCGCAGACCCTTCAAAAAGCCCAAGCCCTCCTGGGCAAAGCCCATGGGCATGCCAGCAGCAAAGGGGCCATCCCAAGCCACGCGCAGACGGCGCCTTTGTGAGACAGTGTGGGTTAAACTTTGAAGTGGGGCACTCTGATGATAGGCCGCGTCTGTGCTTGGTACATTGCTGGCGCCTGTACTAGGGCAGCGATCGGCTCGTCCGCGAGGGGAGCCAAGGTGGCATCAGGGCCGTGGAATTCGGCTGCGCGTACGTTGAAGACACGGCCAGCGGTGGCCCCTTCTTCGGTGTCTGGCAATGCTACAGGCTGTGGTTCAGCGGTCAAATGGTTGGAGCCCAAGGAGCCCCGATGAACGATCAAAGTGCACAGCATCAGCAGCACCAGGAGGGCCACTCCCAGTATGGCACGCTGCGCTTCAGCCATCTCGTTTTGTCGAGAGTCACGCGTTTATCCGTCTGGTATTCAGATGCAAACGACGGCCGATCCTCTCTCTCTCGCTCTCTCTTCCTCTCTCTCTCTTTCTCGCCTCCCCATGGCTTTTCCATCACAGAGCTGTCGTAAAAGGAGGATCGCGAGATCGAGATCAGGGTGTGTGTGTGGCTGTGTCGCAGATCGGAGGCGATGGTTCTTGGATGCTGTCCGTCCGGTGTCCAACGAATTGACGATCAAGTTTTTCTCACATGTCAAAAGCAGGAACAGGCTGGAGCTGGAGCGCAGCACCAAACCTATGTACCCAAATACGCCAGCCTGGCCTGACACCGAATCACACACACATTCAAACCCGCAGCGCAGTGACGACCTCGAAATCGCTTGGACACCCCCACCCCCTCAAGATCCTCAAAGGTGTCACGGGCTTTTGATCGTCGTAAGCAATCACACACACACACACAACACACACACACAACACACACACACACAGAGGAATACACACACACAGAGGGTATAATCTGACATAATTCTTTAAGAAGAGCATGCATGCAGATAGATCGTCACTGCTTGTTAATTCGTTTCTCGTTTTACATCCGGATGTTAGTTCTCAAATTGAGGGCACAAGGTGCCGGCCGGCTGGTGGACTACTGTCTCCTGCTGGACGATCACGTTTCGCAGGTCGTAGCCGAGCAGCGCTTGCGCCACGACCGCGTCTCGCGCCTCCACCACGGCCTGCCTCCGCGCTCGGAGGAAGAGATCCATGAAGCCATTGCGGCCTGCCTGGCTCGCAACCGCGACCCAAACGGCTGGCCTTGCCGCGCCAGACACGTTGGCCATTGTCCGTTCTGGCTCTTTGGAACCGCCGCGTTGCTTGATGGTGTTTTCAATATTCGACCTCGCCTTGTCTGCCGTGCAGGCGCGCTGATCGACGGGAGAACGTGAGTGTGTTCTGGCCGGTAATGATACATCTAGATGTGCTAAATTGATTGATAAGTGAGCAAGAGTAGAAAATGTCTGGACAGCCAAAACGCACGTCTTTGTCTTTTTTCAAGCCACTGGGGGGCTTCCTTGACGAGCTCATGATGCGCCCCCCAGTGGCCTAACATTCACCGGCTCGCAAGAGGGTAGCGACCGGGGCGGAACAATCGGTTGAAACACGCAGCAAAATTCGCCCAAAAGTGTGTAAATTCTGCGGTGGGAAGAAGGTGGGGGACGGGGGCTTCGCTCCCCCAGCCAAAAATTCTCTCTGCGAACAACTCCCTACCACAGTACCCCGCCGAACTTCTCCCCACCCCAGTGTCAGTTAGAGGTATACCGGTTCATTATCCTTCTGGTGATCGAATCTTATTATTATTATTTTTTTAACGTGTTAATTTCCTCGATTGAAGTGGTGGCCAAGGGTATATTCGAAAGAGCGGGACCAGCTCGTGCGCAGGCGTCAATATGTGGCCGATATGGCCCGGCGGCATGAATATTTTTTCCAGAATTGGAACAACGCTCTCTCTGTTTGCCTACCTTCACACATGCTCGGGGATTCCCGGCTCGGCGGATTGCTCGTTGGTTCGCTGAAGGGTGGGGAACATGGCCCACGGCAAGCCTTGATGGGTCCCGCGTGGCCGGCGATTGCTGCTCCGGCTTGGCCACCGCGGACACCGTCGATCGCTTGGTCTCGGTGGGCTTGGCCACCTCGGACATCGATCGCTTGGCCTCGGTGGTCTTGGCACGAGCCTCACGGGCCGCGTGCCACCGCTGCGAGTTCCGTATGAGGTTGGGGGCGCTGGCGACCAGCCCCCCCGCCGTCAGTGCCAGGCCGATGTGGAGCGCGTAGTCGGCCATGAGCGCGAGCGCGTACGGGCCGAAAGGCAGGCTCGACCGTGCCTGTGTGCGGATGAAGTGCTCGTAGTGGGCGATGCAGTGACCAACGCGACGCTCCTCCACCTCGCTGAGCCCCTCGCCGTCCGGTGTGGCGCACTTCTTGTAAAGGTCTGGCCCCAGTCGCTCGAGCAGGCGCGACCGCACAGTGCGCATGCGCTCTGGCTCCGTGTAGATGCTGTCGCACCGCGCCGTCTCGGCAATCTCGGCCACGATCATGTCCGGTGTCGGCAGTTGGCTGCGGCTGGCGTGCAGAAGCACGCGAATGTTCTGCAGCAGAGAGGTGCAGCCCACTTTGCTCCCCTCAAGAAAGGCTTGCGGGTTGGAAATGCCGTCACGCTCGAGCGCAGCGCGGCGAGCCGCCAGAACCTCCCCGTCAATCTGGTCGAGGCGGTCGTGGAGATTATGTGTTCGGAACATCTCGAACTGGCAACAGCGCAGCCGAGCGAGAGAGGGACGTCGATGCGAGTGATGAAGAGGGAGGAGGTGGGGCGCCGACCCGAAGAGCGAGGCATGGAGTGAAGACTGATGGCGGGGTGCGCAAGGTAAAAAAATGCCACGGCCGAGAGAGCACCTGAAGCCGGTCGTCTCAAGCAGTATCAACTGGCGAATAGTAAATTTGGAGGAAGCGTTTGACCACCAAAGCAAAGCAAAGATTCGACAGGAACCACAACCAAGAACCAATGCCGTTGTATTATTTTCCTTGCTTGTGTTTCGGTGGTGTAGTTGCTTAGCTTGATCCGCTGATCGACTCCCCTTCTCGCTCGATAATCAAGGTCAAGCGCGTGACATGCCTGTTGTGATAAATTCGACTCTGTAGAACGTCAATAAATCTCTGCGTGAAAGCGATTGACGTCTTAAAGCTATCAATTGTTCTCAGCTCGTGGTGCGATGAGTTATATCACAACCATCGACATGCGCGTCAGACCTGCGGCGTTTTGTTTCGACCGAGCCTCAAAACACGAAATGTATAAAAGCAAACCAAAGCAAAGGAAGAGGAAACAACAACAATCAAGATGTCTTTGACAAAATATCACTCAGCTGATCAACGTGTCGCCAACACAAGGGAACCCCTTGATATACGTGCAAGGTGGTGTTGTGGCAAGCTTCGTCGTTCAAACGCTTGCCTTGACGCTACCTGGTTGCAGGTGTTCTTTCGCCCTCAGCGACACCAAAATTACTTTTATGGTCGCAAACTGCTCGGAGCCGACAATGAAAACCAAGTGGTTGTCGCCGTCGGTACACAAGACGCGACACGTTTTGAAAGTCTGACATCCTATCAAGCGTCCATGTGAACTTTCATATGGTAGCAGTTCTGCTTCTCCAGCTTGGCATTATTTTAACAAGCATGTCGGCTTATAATGGTGCACTTTTTGGTTTTTTCGGTTTAATAAGCCAAATCCCCTTGCAAACTTGCAAAGCGGTTTCATTTATTGGTTTATTAAGCTTGATGCCTTTCGTCGGTCTTCTCGCGACGACCTCGTTCACTCGCTGGCGTATTTCCGCTGCGCGATTGCCTGGCGTGTCTGCGCATGTTTGTTTGGATCAGGCATTCAGCATCGAGTCCAGCAGCCGTCAACTTAGACCCGGTGTGGACTCGTGCTGTTTGGAAGATGATTGTTTGAACTTGTGCGCGGTAAGCGATTGTCCTGCTTCTCTTCTTGATGACTCACTGTGAGGCGTAGTAGCTTTGGCTCCAGGCACGGGTCGTTTGTTCTCGCCCGCTCGCGTCTCGCTGGCACGGGCGTGTTCCAACTTGGCCTGATTGCGGGCTCTTCACTCCTTGCGTTTCCGCGAAATCCCTCACCCTTGTTCACGCACTCGTATTCACCGATTCGATAGTCTTGCTGTTCAGCTCCTCTTCTGCTCTCGTGGCGAGTGCACACACGTGAAGTCACACGTCCCCACACATCTTTTTGCAGTTGAACCCTCTCCAGATGGCGTGAACGAGTCGGTGAACAGAGCTTCAGATCGTGCTTTTGTCCTCGAATGCCACCTCTGCATTAGCTGCGCAGCACCCGATTACTTTTCCTGACAGCTTGCCATCATCACGATGGATTCAAACTCATCCACGGCTGGGCCTAGCCGAGAGCTCATCTCGGGCTGGTTGGTCAAACAAGGTGGACAATTCAAGAGTTGGAAGCGCCGTTGGTTCTCCATCCGTGGCTGTCAAATGCTCTACTACAAGGAAGAGACCCGTCCTGAGGACGGCGTCAAGCCCCTTGGCGTCATTACCCTGGCTGAGGGCCTAGCGCAGCTCGTGGAAATTCGCATCGTACCTGAAGATGAAGAACCCCGCAAACCTTATTGCTTTGAAATCAAGAGTACGTGAGCCAGATCATCCACCTACCTTATGCCGCTCTTTGCCTCGCGCGCCACGCAGGCAGTGGCCCCTTTCCTCTGACACCGCCAAATATCATGTGCTTGGTCACTGTACTGCTGCTGCTCTTGCAGGCCTCAGTGACGCACAGCGCACCTACTACTGCCACACCACTAGGTAAAAGCCCATCATTCTGCTTGCTCAAGTCAAAACACCCAAACATAGAAAGCAACTCAAGGAAGGAAAAAAAAAAAGCCTTGTTGCCCAGCTCATATTGGTCGTTTTCGGTTCACGTCGCCGTCGTTAAAATCTTCAGCATGAAGGATCTGGAGCGCTGGCTCGACGTTTTGTACCGTGTCGTTTACGCCTCACATGGCGGTGGAATCTTCGGCGTCTCCGTGGCTGACCAGCTTCATCGCGAGGTAGGCTCATGGCGCACGCTGCCTCATCAGCTGACCCGGACAAGCCCGATCTGTGAACATCATCGTCCTCATCCGGCCCTAACCTTTGATGCTCCACATGCAACGCCTTGCCGCAGCACAAAGGCTATGGTGACGTACCCCGTCTCATTTCAGATTGCGTCGAATATCTCACCGCCAATGCCCTGGACGAAGTGGGCATCTTTCGTTTGCCCGGCAGCGCCGTTCGCATTCGTGAGCTGAAGCACGCCTACGCGACTGGTACGATCTCCTGGGCTTTGGTTCAAGAGCGTTCCTGGCCGTTCACATCAGCGTAATTCAAGCGCCTAAGGTGCTGTCAAGGATGAATACATGGCTGTCATCGCTCACAACAAGCGCCTTGTCTCCGCTGGTCTTAGGACAACACCCCGACTTGAACGAGAGCGATGTGCACTCAGTGGCCTCACTCCTCAAGCTCTACTTTCGTGAGCTTCCCGAGCCTTTGATGACTCGCTCCCTTCGAAGCAATTTTCTCAACGCAACACGCTTCTACAAGGCCAGTGCTGATCAGGTACATTGTCCCGGAAAGGCTGTTGGCTGCAAATGTGTCCTATTCTTCGGCCGTGTCGGCCCGAACTTTTAATCCACACTTGCTTGCCGCCGCTCATCTCGCCTAGGATATCAGCAGCATTCAACGCGTCATCCCCCAAATGCCAGCCCACAACGCCGTTCTGCTTCGCTATCTCTGGTTAGTTCTTGATGCGTCGCGTTCCAAACTTTCCGGCTCGGCACAATTCCTGGTCTGTCAAATTGGTCCACTCACCGTTGACTCCCTTTTCCGCTCTCAGTGCTTTCTTGGCCAAGGTCGTGGAGCATGCCGATGAGAACAAGATGACCTTGGCCAATGTTGCCACGGTCTTCGCACCCAATGTTCTTGACTCTGGCGTAAGCTTTTGGCAACACACACACACACACACACACACACACACACACACACACACACACACACACACACACACACACACACACACCCGTTGGCTAGCTGGCTAGCATACATGCGATGCTCATTGTTTTTCCCCACTTCAAAACTGGCAGGACTTTTCTGAAAGCTGTCTCATGGAGGAGACCCCATTGGTACATGCGTTAACGTCCGCCATCATCAGCCATTGTGACCAAGTATTTGAGCACATGCCCGAGGCCAAGGTAGCGTGCAATCGCTCCATTCTGCCTGGGGGGCGCTGGTGTGATGGGTTTGTAGCCTGTGAATGACTTGTCATGCCGAACTTCTCACCCTGCCGCGATGCTTTGCTCGGGGCCTTGGGGCAGGACACACGTGTGACTACACTGCGCCCCACAAATGTGCAATATGAAGACTACGATATGGATGACGATGAAGAGATGGGTGCAGCTGCCGCCGATGGCGAGCGCCGTCGAACGTTCTCACTCAGCCAGCTTTCCAATCGCCGACGACCCACGGGGTACGTGCGCCTCGTGCTCCCCTTCTTTCAAGTTTTGCACCCTTGCTTTTGTGGCCGAGACAAGAATCATGTGCCCATTATCCCGCAATGTAGCGAGTTTGATCAAATCGCAGCGACCAAGAATTTTAGCCAAGGCAAGATGCCCGCCGACAACCCAGCTGCGCTCTTGCAGGGGCCCATTCGCTCCATGCAAGAGGAGCTTCAGCGTTTACGGCAACAAAACTCTGCTCTCAAACGCAAGCTAGCCACCTCTCGACAAGCAGCAGAAGAAGAATATTCATTGCGGCTCGAGGCCGAGCTGAAGCTCAAGGTGAGCATCAAGGCGAGCGGCCAACAGGTTGTGTTCATTCACATGGGGCATGATGTCTTTTGTTGTGTCTGGCCTCACTGCCCGCCTGTCAAACACCGATAGCAAATGATTATCCTGCTACGTAGCATGGGCATTGTACTGCCTAACACGGATGAGGCTGAGGCTGAAACCATGGGCGGTGGTCCTCGCAGCTCCATGCTCATGGAGCTTCAGGACCGAGATGTCGATTCAGGCTCTGTCATGGATTTGACAGCCTTCCGTAATGAATAACTATGCCCACGCATGCAATTCTTTTGATCGAGCGTTTTATACATCGCTTCATCCGGGCATGTGTTGTGGTTGCATGAGACTTGATCTTTGATTGTGCTTTGTTTGCTGCTCCAGCTCAAACCTTAATTGACTCCCTACAAGAAACAGTATCTCACTTCAAAAGACGCAGAGGGATGGGGATAAACATGCTTTAAAAAGAAGGGATGAATTTGGCCAAGCCAGCCTCGTACTTTTGCACCTGCCTCTGGGCAGGGCGTGCACGCCTGCATCAGGAAGAAAACACCGCTCAGTCCAACATTGCCAGCAATGTTCAAGAGGGGTTAAAATGTAGTTGGCATGATTTCATAAAACGACATCGAGTCAAGCACTTTTAACAAACAGTGATGATGGACTTTGGCTGCTTTCCGGCGGCGCCTGCTGTTTTGTCGTTGCCCTTGCCTTCGCCAGCATCGCCATCACCGTCATCATTGCCCGGTTCATCATCCTGATTGGAGTGGCTGTCAGGCTTTGGGGAGGATGCAGGTAGCAACGCAGCCTTGGGGCTGCTGATTGATGTACTCGTCGCAAACTTGAGGTCTAGCAGGAAAAGTTCAGCGTCGACGGCATCAAAGCTGGGTCGTTGCTAAAGGCAAGAACCAGGCAGTAAAAAAAAAAAATGAGGGTGTGGCGGTAACTGGGATGCGTCAAGGGCTGTGCATAAAAGCCAAAACGAGTACGAACCTCCGGTTCCAAGCACGCGCAACGCATCATCAGGCGCACCAAATCTTCTGGACACCCAGGCTCAATCAAGGCACTACACATCCACAATGGCGCAAAGAGGTGCACGTGAGCATGGACAGGCAGCACGACAGCAGGACTAATGTGCATGCCCGCGATCCACCTCTGCCAGCTTTTTTGTATTGGGTCTCACCGAATTTTGGTCTCATCAAGGCCAAACTGCATCGTGCGAACTTCGTCTGGATCTGGGTCGCGTCGTGTCAGGATTGAGCAAAGAATGACCGCTGAAGACCCCCCCAAAAGCGGGGCAGACACAACAAAAATATACGTCAGTTGTTCCGCCGTAAGGGCGCGCATTCAGGGTAAATAGAGATGCCGAGTGAACCCACCGAAAGAAAACACATCCACTGTCTCGTTGTATTCTTTGCCAAAGAACCTGCTCGTTGGGGGTGAGCAAAGCAAGACATGTGGCACTGCGACCATGTGATCATGCAACAATGCGAGCTGGAGGCAGCTTTTACTCACAGTTCAGGTGCCATGAAATCGGCAGTGCCCACGATAGACATGGCTTGTGGTGCAAATTTACCACGATGCCCTCCCATGCTAGCCACCTTAACCGAGCCCGAGACCCGAGCCAAAGCGGCGTGCGCTGCACGGCAAACAAGCAGGGCATGATCAATGTATGGCAGGGGCAGAAAAAAAGATCGTTCGGACGTCATGCAGAACATGGATTACATGTTAAACTCACCCTTTTCGCGGAGAATCTCACCCCGCATAACTGGATCCATAAAGCATGCGGCCAGACAAACGCAACGAGGACGTTGGGTCACAACGGTCAACAAAACTCTCAACATCTCAATGCGCAACCGGTCAAGGTGACGAACCTCGAGCCAAGCCAAAGTCCGCGACAACAACGCTCATATTGGAGCGCACCAAGCAGTTTTCTGGACATGGGAAGGTCAGAGAAAAGGTGCGCCGCCCACATGGATGAGAAGCAGGCATGACGAACTGTGGCAAAGGACAGGCGAAACACACCGGTCTTCAGGTCACGATGGATGATGGATCTCTCGTGGAGACAGGCCATGCCACTGGCAATGTCATTAGCCATTTCGGTGCTGTGTTTGCCAATCAAGCCCCCAACCAAGGTCAAGGTTGAACAACAAAACAGACAGAAAAGAGAGGGGGACAAGGAAACAAACTCGGTGTTGGCAGGTCTCCGAACTGCACGCGGCGTACCGTAGACCCCAAGAGAGAGGAGTTTTGGAAGTTTCCAAGAGTGTTTTGAGAGTACCATTGTCCACAAATTCCATCACAAGGTGCAACTGTATGTAAATCATGGGCCAAGGAAAAGAATCACAACATCATTGGTGAGGACCTTCAACGAAGCGTAGCTCGATGGCAACTCAATCGCAGGCCTGGGGAAAAGGCCATGGATAGCGCAAGGAGTGACCGCCAAACAAACGTACGCGTTCTTCTCGATAAAAGAGGCCAATGAACTTGACCAAGTTGGGGTGCGACAGGCTTTTGAGCAGGGACATTTCCTGGACAAATTTGGCCTGAGCCTCGGGATCCCTGCAAAAGGTGAGGTGAGCTTTCCAGGTTTCACACGGAGCACAACGACTTGAACAAACGGTCGGAAAGTTGGCAACAAAGATTGAAAAACTGTGTCAAAACCATCGCAGTTGTAGGGATGAGGGCCACGTACGAGCGCGTCAGTTCTTTGAGAACGTATTCCTCGTTAGTGAATTTGTGTCGACAAAGCAAAACGCGACCGTAGAAGCCCTAAAAGAAGCAAAGAAAGCGCAGCTGAGCTTGAAGAGTGGCACAGCCTCTGTTTCGAGATGGCACGTATTGCTTTTCATCACAAATACCAACCTGGCCCAACTCTCTGCCAATGTCGAGATCGGTGATGCGAAACACAGCTGTACCCGAGGCCACTACCAAGAATAAAACAATAAAAATGAATGAGCAAGGGTCGGTGTAGGTAGCATAGGTGGGACGACGACACGGGTTGGCAGGTCAGGAATGGGAGGGCCAACCGTGCTTACCAGGTTGAACCACAAGAGGCTGCACATCGGGCTGCTCCAGCAATGGCCAGCTATGTCGAAACTTTGGACGAGGTGATTTGCCAAATAAGAGAATGAACACCAAGAAAATGAGGAGTCAAAACAAGCGGCTGGCTTTGGCTTTGCAGGCTGTAAGCGGTGCGCTGCCAGAAGCAAGGATATAATCATAACTGACGTTTCGTGCAGCATTGAGGCGCTCTTCGTCCAAGGGCACGGTTACATTGCCGGCGTTGTCGGGATCCGGTTGGGGTGAAGTCGGTGTAAAAACTTCGCGGCTGGCTTCAGCTCGACTACCTTCTGAAGGAACACGGGCGGCATCTGCCAACTCATCAGGCTGCCGAGATGCTGGCTGATGAGAAGTGGCTCGGGAGCGCGGTTGGGCCGCCATGCCAGAGGAGAATGTGGGGCCAGCATCGCTGAGCAAGTCAGAAAAACTGCCTCGGCGCCGAATCGAGTCAAACTGGGAGCTTTCAGAAACAACCTTGCGTCCACGACTCCGATGGGCACCACTGGAGCGGGCAAGGGCTGACCGAGCGGGCATGGGTGAGCGTGCCGTCACTACTCCGTCGATAAAGGAAGGAAGACCCGCCATGCAAAAAGGTGGTGAGGGAGGCCGTCATAGCTCCCATGTGTGGAAGCTGGGGCAGTAAAAGTATAAACGCAAAGGGGTGCGAGGGCGGCAAGGGCGGGTACATGTATGCTTTGCCAAATATAGTTATGCTGAGACAATGCAGTCCATACCTGTGGTGGAAGAATCATCACGTCGCATGCAAGGGCCAGCCACCGGAACAAAGCCAGCCTGGTGAAGTGAGGGGCGCGAAGCTCGCTTGGACATGCGTAACGAGCGAATCGAGGCGCGTTGTGCGGCTGTCAATTGACCAGACACGGCTCGGCGAAGAAAAGGTGACTTGGATGGGTCGCCGGCGGGGTCGAGATCTGCAGGTGAGGTGCTCGTTGCCATTGAAGCTCCGGGTGAAGCATCATTTCCATCAGTTGGCTGTGTTTCCGTGGTCATGGTGGGATTGAGGTTCGGCGAGGTAGAATGAGAGTCTGGTTGCTGTGCGGGGGAAGGCGAGGGTGAAGCATTTGCGTCCGGGGAAGCACAGACGCGGTCCGAGTCGGCAGCTTCCAGCTTTGCCTCAATGACGGGAAGCGACGGGCGACTCTTGCGTCGGAAAACATCAACAAGACTGTGCCGTTTTTTGGACGTTTGCGGCGAGCTTCCCCCCGGTGGTGGAGACGGCCCGGTGGCTTCTTCGGCGTTGAGGGCCAGCGACTGCGAGGATATGGCGCTGCTGGCGGAGCTCTGACGGCGTGAGCTCGTGCTATTCTTTCGCACTGAAAGCACTTCATCGCCGAGCTTGGTAATGCGAAACTATGAATCAAACCCATTTTAATGAGTCAAGCTGGCTCAAAGCCCTGCCACACGAATGAAGGTTCAAGGCCCGTTTGCGATACTCACTTTGAAGAGCCGGCGGCGTGGGCTGGGATCCACGCGAGCATCGGGGTGCTCGCTGGCCGCGCCCGTCGCGCTCATGGTGCTGGGATTATCAAGACCTGTAAAAACGCGCCATCACAAATTGCCGCATGGAGTCAAGGATTCACTGATGGTGCAAAGCGTATCAATGGACACGCAGGCAAGCCAAGGCTGAGCGTCGGTGGGATCTGGGGCGCAGATCTGACGCGCGTAAGCTGACGACCGACCTGATGAGCCGACGGGTCAAGTGACAGTGGCGAGCAGCTTTATAAAGTCGTCGATCTCGACGAATAAAAAAAAAAACAAAAGACGCCCTTCAAAACCCAATAACCCGAAGGCCTTCGTCATGCAGTTGCCTTTCAGCGGCCGAAATCACCCGCCACAAGGGGAGTCCAGTCGAGGCTCTTGTGCCGTTGCGGCGTCGCGCGCCAAGTTTTGAGAGAGAGAGAGAGACGCGAAAGGTCGCCGGCTCTATACGAATGTGTGATATTTAGCACACTTTACTTTCAACACGTATCACTGCATTCGCATCCTGTGATTATAATAATTATGGTCACTGTCTTCGGGTACTGCGTTTTCACACAAGCAGAACAAAGACGGAAGCGAAGCCAACTGGATTGTTGAAAACTGTAGTTTTGATCGAAGCAACTTGCCCCCCTTGGCGCTCTCTCTTGGGCGCAAGCACTCGACTGGATCCGCCGCGACCTTGAGACCAGACCCGCTTGTGCATCCTTCCCGTCCGTGTTGAAGCGGTGAACAGGTGCTCTTGGGGGTGCGCTCAGTGTTTCTACGAGGCAGAGTGCTTTGTGAAGCGGCGGATGCAGCTGGAATTTGTGGGGTGTGTTTGGTTTGGTTCTTCTCCGTCAGCCGGCCTCGGGCTTTTGCAGGTGGGCTGGGGACTCGATGGAGCTCAGATACTCTTGAGCCTGCCCGGCCTCTACGTGCCCCAGCTTCGAGTCTTTGATTTGCTTCGTCCGCCTCCTGGTGCTTTGCTGGCTGGGAGGTTGCCGTGATCTGGCGTTCGCTGCTGGCCTTGAGCCGAGCATCAGCCATGCAGTTGATGCAGCTCCTCGCCGCATACACCACCCCTGAGGGGGTGGTATTGCCAGATCACGCACTCGTCGAGGTGCACGATACCCAGAATGGTTGGTGCATGGCGACACACGAAGGGGTTGGCCACTGGCTCCCTGCAACCTGGCTTCAACCTATCGCAGCCCCGCCAACCGCTCCCCCAGCGGCGGCTCCACCACCACCTCCACCTGCCGCTGCAGCCAGTGCCCCGCAACCAGTATCAACGTCAGCCCCTGCCAATGAAGGCCATGAGTGTGATGATGCCAGTGTGGATGTGGAGGTGGAGGATCGCGCCGATGAGGAAGAGGGTGTGCTCATATTTCGCCGAACCAGCAACGCCACTCTTGCCAGCAACAACCTCATGACCGTACGACACTTGCCGGGGCCAATCATGTCGTCTCGCCTGCTGTTCGACGTGCTCTTCATTCATGGCAATTCTGTTCTCACTTTGCACCCGTTTTATAGATGGAGACCTTTTTTGCGCGTGCTCTTTATGCCTTTCAAGCCCAGGATGACGACGAGCTCAGCTTTCAAGCCAATGACATCATTCGTGTGGTTCGCTCCAACGACCCTGAGTGGTGGTCAGGCGTTCACGATGGTACGTCCGTGCTACAGTTGTCATGCATCCTATCATCCCGCTGGCTGCCGTTGCATCAGCACGGTCAAATCTCTTTCCTCCTCACCCAACGGCTCGCTTGTGGGGACTGGCAGGCAACGTGGGCCACTTTCCCGCAGCCTACGTGGAGCGGCTTGATGACCAAGGGCAGCCCATTCAGAAGACACAAAGTGCAGACGCACGCAACGTTATGACATTTGATCAGACCGCAGACGATGGCAGCGATAGCTCTGATGATGACTTTGAGTCTTCCGCCGATCTGGTGTTGCCTGCGCGTGGCCTGGAACTAGAAGCACCTCCGCTGCCGCCGCGTGAGCCGGAGCCCAGCACACCTACTGGGGCAGCCTCCGATGGATATGCTGAACGTGCCGTGGCTGCGCAGGCTCCAGATGGTCATGAATACATAACGGACATATTTAGCCAAGTCCGGCGAGGCCCGAGTGGGCCGATGATCAGCGCCGAGGCCGCACAACCCTCATTCACACCACCCGTGCTTTCTGGACCATCGACCGCACCACCCATGCCACCGGCTGCCCCACCGGCTGCCCCACCTGCTGCCCCACCGGCTGCCCCACCTGCTGCCCCTGCTGCCCCACCTGCTGCCCCACCTGCGCCACCTGCTGCTCCACCAGCAGCCCCACCTGCGCCGCCCGCTCCACCAGCAGCCCCACCTGCGCCACCTGCTGCTCCACCTGCGCCCCCCGCTCCCCCTGCCGTACCTCCTATGCTTGGTGGGCCTTCATCTGGTCCCGCGAGTGCGGGTGGGCTGGCAGCTGCGTTGCAACAACAAGCATCCTCACTCTCCAAGGGGTCGCCCAGTGAGCCGCCTGCCGCCAGTCCTGGTACTGTGACTGCCGACCTCCTCAAGGGCGTGCAGTTGAAGCGTGCATCACCAGCCCCAGCAAAAGCAACTGCAAATGATTCTGCCCCCCCTGCCTTGGGCCAAATTCAGCAGGCGTTTGCTAAGCTTAAGAAGACTCCTCAACAGAAGGGTAGTGCGGTGTCACTCGTGGATCCCGAGCAACAAACTCCACCCACCACGGGTGAAACTGCATCATACATGCCTTCATCCGAGCAGGCATCGCCCGCCCCTATCTCAGCCAAGCCTCCAGCTCCCGCAGTGGCTGCCAAAAAAGCAGTTGTCACTCCCCCGGTTACCGCAGCCAAACCCAAACCCGCTTCAACGGCTGGTGCATCGCCCACTGTGGCCCCCCGGCCACTCGCCAAGCCCGCTGTTGCTCCACCTGTTAAACCGACAAAACCACCAGCCAAGCCTCCTGCAAGCAGCCCTGCCAAACCTCCGACGCAGCCACCCGCTAAGCCCCCAGCACAACCCCCAGCACAGCCCCCAGCACAGCCCCCAGCACAGCCCCCAGCACAACCCCCAGCGCAGCCCCCAGCGCAGCCCCCAGCGCAGCCCCCAGCGCAACCCCCAGCGCAGCCACCCGCCAAGCCCCCGGCACAACCCCCAGCGCAACCTCCAGCGCAGCCCCCAGCACAACCCCCAGCGCAGCCACCCGCCAAGCCCCCGGCACAACCCCCAGCGCAGCCCCCAGCGCAGCCCCCAGCGCAGCCCCCAGCGCAGCCCCCCGCGCAGCCCCCCGCGCAGCCCCCAGCGCAACCTCCAGCGCAGCCTCCGAACCAACCTTCTTCGACAATCTCACGTGCAGCCGTCAATCGGCCGTTGCCTCCAACGCGCTCCATGCAAACAACTCTGACACCATCACCCGCCCCGCCTGCACCTGCTCAGATGCCGCCCCAAGTCCCAGCAAGTCATCCTCTTCAAATGCCCACCGGCGCACCACCTCAAGCACCATCTACACGCCCAACTCCGGCCACAGCTGTGCCTTCTGGATTTCCCGCAAACCAACCTCCAGCTCGCCTCCCTCAAACCATGCCCATTGTATCCCCAAGTGGGAATGTGCGCTTCGTTATTCCACCACCACCCACCAGCGAGGATGCGCCTTTGGCTCCACCAACTGCTGGCCATGAGCCTGGCACCGTCTCTTCGTCCGCCACACCTCAGCTGGGCACACGGCGCACGACAGTCAGCTTGCGGGGTGTTGAAGTAGCCATTCCCACCCCGCCACCTCCTCCCCCGCCACAAGCGGAGGAGGGCAACGCGATGGATGAAGAGCTCACGCGCACCGCGAGCACCATGTCCTCGCGTCCTCGCCGATCCGCCCCGCCACCGCCGGATGCGCCTCCAGCAGCAGGCAAAAAGGCGCGCAAGCCCCGGCCCAAGTCCATGGCTGTCCTCCCGGGCCAACGTCGAGGCAGTACGTCGATACCTTTATCTCCTCGTCATAGGAAGTCAAGAGCACCTCTTCTTGCTTATTGTGCCTCTCACAATGTCAACAATTGTGACCGATGTGTCTTGCTCTTAGGCATCGTCCAATTAGGTCGTGATGGTCCCAGTTCCGATCAAGATCCGGAATTATCCCGCCGATGGTCAACCTCGGTTGCACGACACCCTGTTGTGAGTGTATCTTGCTCGAACTTTTGGCCATTGGCCACACCTCTTTCCCTCTTTTTCTTGTCCACATGTTTTCTTTCTTTCTTCCCCTCCGCCTCCTTCCCCCCGCCCTTTTTTCACTTCTTGTTCTGTTGTTTTGAAAACGGCCGGGCTTCACTGCACTTCAATATATTGCATGCCTCTGATGGATTTTGTGCGCTCCTTTTGGTGCAGGGGCGACGGCCATCAGTCGCGACGCGGTTGGAGCTGGCGCGAGATCCAGCCGCGCGCTTGTTGGATGACCTTGAACAGCTTAAGACCCAGCTGAGTGGCTGGTCCGGTATGAATCTTGCTTGCTTCGCCAGAAAGAAAGTGGACGGTTCCCTCCGATCGTACGTGGGTGCTGTAATTTCACCAGTTTGGGGTTTGTTGATCGGCAGATGGCTCTGGTCATCGGATCAACATGAACTTGCTGCACCACGGACAAATGATGAAGATCAGCAAGGGCAAGGCCCAGTGCCGTGAATTCTACCTCTTTCCCAAGGTTTTGGTATACTGTAAGCGTGAAAAGGGCCTCCTGACCCTCAAGGGAACACTACCTGTCAATGATCTATTTTACACGGGTATGTGCCCTGTGGACACGAAGCAATAATTTTGTTTTGTTTTTGCCCGAGGAAAAGCACGAGCCTCGAGATTGTCTCCCAAAATGCTCATCATGTGACGGCTGGCATTGGCAGACATTCAAGACGACGCTGAATCTTGTGGCGGCAAGCTCATTCGGAACGCGTTCAACATCAAAAATCTGGCCAAAGTCGGTCATTGTGAAAGCATCTACCTTTGGTCATCGGTGTACGCAATGACATGTGACAGTCTAATTGTGTTGTTTGGCTTTGCGACAGAACAAGTGGTATATCGTGTATTGCCCATCGAAAGCAGAAAAGCTCCAGTGGATGAGTGCAATTGCCGATGCAAAGGAGCAAGTCTTGTAAGTTTTTTCCGTGTTCCTACCCGGCTTCTGACCTTTGTCCCTGGTCTATCTGTGACCGTTGTTCTGTTTTTCTATCCTTTGCCTTGACCCTTTTCACCATCTTTGTCATTGTTGCTGTCTCTGCTCTCATCTTTTGAAAAGTTTGGCGTGTTGAAGTTGGGCCGGTTTGCTGTTTTCAAGCCCTCACTACCTTGCCATGGATGTTAGAAACCGAGATCAAAAGACCTTTGTGGTCACGGTCATCAAATCAGAGCAAGTGGGCTTTGGCTTTGACTTGGCCGAAGGTACTCCGACCGTCACGGGGCGGGAGGGTACGGCAGTTGTTGCCCACATCCGAGAGCCCGCGTTGTGCATGGGCTTGAAGATCAACGATGTGATATGGCAGATTAACAGTACGTTTTGAGCAGAGCGCCAAAGGCAGCGGCCTGTCTGCCTGTGATATCGAGTCAGATCTCATTGCCGCCTGCTCGACTCTGCTTGTGCATAACAGACGTGAGCGTGACACGGCTCGGCTTGGAGGACGTGCTCAAGGTACTCTACATGAGTGTGGACCCCGTACAGAACAGCGTATCCCTAGTGATACAGCGCTTGTAAATGTTGACCATGCATCGTTGACACGAGTGGCGTGCGTGTGCGTTGGTGGTGAATGAGACCTTGATGTTTTCACAACATGTTAAGCAAACAAATTTAATTCTAACACCCAAACGTCACAGCAGAATGGCATGGGAATGGCATGGGCAACTTGGACGTGTGACGCTCGAGCTGCTTGTAGCAAAAAAGCAACCAGGCAAAGTGGAGACTCGGCACTACACTCTGACCTACTGACTGATGAGAAAAGCCTGGCAAAAACACCCTTTTGCATTTGGGCCTTGCGCGACTGACCTCTGAACGTCCAATTGGGCGTGCTATGAATACTCGTCGGGTCAATCAGCACGCCGGGTTATCGGGCCTTTTCTCATGGTGCTTCATCGAACACGTGTTCGAGCCAGCAGTCGTGGCAAAGCCAAAGGGTGGCCGAGCACGAGCATCGGCTTCTTACCCGGGCAGAGCATCCCTTGCCTCGACACACGACGCGACGGTAGTGCTGGTTGTTGGTCTTGCTCTGTCGAACAACTCCATCAGCGCAAGTGCCGGGCGGTGCTCGGGGCTCAAACTTGTGTGTTCCAAGCGGTGCTCGGGGCTCGAACTTGCGTGCTGATCGAATTTGAGGAGCAGATTGCTCGTATTCTCGAATCGTTTGGAGGCACCAGTGAGCTTGAAACTCTTTGGCTGTCATACGTTGTGTCGGATGCGTGTAGTTCCAAAAGCGGATGGCATTGGCGTCAGCCAAAGACAGGAAAAATGCCAAATGGCGCAGCGCTATACTTTTGGGCGCCCAAGCTCTCTCCATGCCCTCATTACGGCCGAGGCGAGTATAGTTGTTGTGATGCACAGCGTGCCTGGCGTGGTAGTAGTGCTGCAAGGGCACATTGCGCTCAATTCGGATCGTGTCACCGGTTTGAAGACGCAGGTCGAAGCGTTCTTTCGGGTTGCCTGAGCCATATGTCGAAGCCAAGATTAGAGTGCAGTCTGGGTGAGGCACACAATACAGATTCACAGCAACGCGAGTTCCTTCTGAGTTCAAGATGCGCCGAGCGGTGTGCAGTGATCCGATGGAAAGCTTTTTGGCGGCCACTTCTCGGTCAATGTCCTCGCCTGGCACGCCCTGTGGCCAGTGAGTATTTTCCCTTGCTACAGCCGAGGCATAGACGCCCACCCGGGTAAGGGTGGCAAGGCCTTTGAGATCACAAAAGTCCGAGTCCATCACCATGACATGACCTTGCCTCTGAATAGGCTTTGACATGCATCATCAAGCCCGCCATCCTCCCCTCCGGATGTTCAAGAGATGCTTGCCGAGCTGCTGGCGTGAATGAATCTTCCACGAGTTCAACGTAGAAGATGACACCGGTGTCTGCGTCTGCAAGGGTGTGATATTCAAACCCTTTTGGGTGAGGCTTGCGCTCCAGGTCCAGATAACTTGGGCCACGTTCGTTGTGAAAGGCGACCGTGCTATTGTCAAGGCATGTTACGCAACCCGGCGCAAAGACGTGGGTCACGTCCTCATTGAACAGTTCTTGAAGGGCACGAACGTGTGCCAACGGATCATCGGTTGGTGGGTCGACGCCAATGTGCAATTGGGCCATGATTTCATCGACTCGTTGACGTGTGAGGTTGGTGTTGCGGAGGGTCGGCTTTGGGAGGTAGGGGCTTTCGCTTTCGCAAGGCTCCCACAGCTCATGTCGTTTCATGCCAAAGGACTGACTCATGAGCTGGGGAATAACGTACACGACCATGCGGAGCTCGGTCATTGTCATGGTGTCGAGTCCCGCCTGCGCCAACCTCTGATTGGTAGCCTTGAGAACTCGATCTAGCATCCGCGTCGGCAAAAAGGCTCGGTGAAGCTCTTCCGGCGTTGAAAAGCCAGCTGCATCCGCTCGCAGGAAAGGACGACGGGAGTAAGCGATGCCATCCTCTTTAGTACGGTCGGAAAACCGTGGTATAATTTCAGCAAAAACTACGGGGTCATCCAGGCGCGACCACTCTTCTCCTGCGCGGGTAATGAGGGCGTGCGGGGGAGCGATAGCCCGCGCAGCCGCCTGTGCTGCCGTGTCAGTGATGTGTTGCGGCAACGGACTTGCGGGAGGCTCCTGGGCTGGGTAGACATCCTCATCATCAGATGTGACTCTTTCAAAGTCGAAGGCTGCCGGATCCTTTGGACCGTTATCCAAAAGCGCCATTTGCTCATCTAGCCACGTCCGGTCATGAGGTGCGACGGTACTCGCTGCGTGGGTTGTGGCGTCCACGGTACTTGGAGCTGAAGAGAGGTTGGTGTCGGGATCATTACCACGGCTGGCATCGTTGAAGGTCGGGCCTTGTCGAACATAGGTCACAGCCCAGCCTTGGCCACAAACATCACACGACTCGACGCATGGGCAAGGCAAAGCTCAAGCCCCGGCCGGCGGCCCTGCGTCGCCGGCCGGATCTGCACCACGCGCAGCTCCTGAACGCGGTTCGAGTGGTCAGTTGGAAGTGCACGGGCCGCATCCCTTGGGCGCAGCACGCCTGGTTTAGCTGTGACGATCGCGCCCGGCGCGAGTTTCGCACTTGGGCGCGGCATCGCGGTCTGATATTCCGGAGGTCGTCACTGCCACAAACCACTGAACGATTTCTGACCAAAAACTGCTCATTCGATTGCTCGACGTTTCGTTTTGCAACATCATCATGGACTCGGGCATCCTCCTCCCGACAACACAGATGACACGAACAAATCGGACCACTGACACCAAATGTGGTGTCCTGATGATCATCTTCATCGTTATCGCCAAAGAGACACCAAATGTAAAAAATAAATTTAATGGCACGGGTTGGTGTGTGAAAGACGCTATCGTTTTATTAAGGATGCTGACAATTGAGAGCCAGTTGTCAGAAAACTTTGATTGATGATGATAACTCGCGTCACACACACACACACACACACACACGTGACCTTCCTTTTTTGTATTTTTTTTTTATTTTTGAAACTTTTTTTTTTTCTGGTTGACGCGGGTGGTGCGTCGACGGGTATCGATTGGTGGTCGAGGGTCAGCGCCGGCGGGTCGTTTTGCGGCGGGTCAAGGGGTGCGTGGAGGTGGTGGCTTACTGGAGACAAGCGAGTCACACGACAGCAGGACAGCATGTCTGTGTTTCACGACGAGATTGAGATTGAGGACTTTGACTATGACGAAGACACAGAATCGTACACGTATCCCTGTCCATGCGGCGATCTCTTCCGCATCACAAAGGTGTGTCCCACGTACAGATGCCGGCGTCCTGCGGGCCAAGCGCAGATGACTTGGGTGCCGATGGTGCAAGCCTTGTGACCGTCGGCTCAGCGACAAGCTCACGTGTGCATGAACTTTTGTACAATGAACTTGGCAGGAGGAGCTGATGGATGGCGAGGATATTGCACGATGCCCATCCTGTTCCTTGCTTGTGCGTGTCATTTATGATATGGTACGTCGGGTGTGCTGGTGCAACCGCCCAACTTGCATGTTTGCTACTTTGCCCTACCTCCTTGAAGGGCGCTTGACCGCTCATGTCACGCTTGCCCGCTCTTTATCAATCCATGAGTAGGAGGATTTCTGTGAGGAAAGCGATGATGACGCCGACCTTCACCTTGTCACGGCTTAAGCCCAAGCCACAGCCAGCCTTGGCTTTGTCTGGGCCCCTCGGCCTACAAAGCGGCCTTGATTATTTTGCCCTGAGGGCACAAACCTGACTTTTTTTTTTCCTTTGTTGTTGTCCTGCGTTCATGTGCTTGGGGCTAAAAAGGTGTTGGCGAGCCGGCTCAGGCTGGGTGTTGTTGGTGCACAAGAACGACTGGCCCTCAGCGCAAGCATTTTATTGCATGCTCCTTGGTTAGCCCTTTTCCTGGACCTGCCTGTTGACCATCTCGGCTTTGCTTTCCTCCCTTTTTCCAGTGTCCCAGACTTAGAGAATCTCGTGTGGTTTTAAGGTTTTAAATCGTTTGTTGTGGCGACTCGCGCCCCATGGACGGCACACACACAACCCCGGCATTCTGCTGCGGGCAAAAATTAACATCCCGTCGATAGACATCATTCAATATGAAACAAGCAGCGACTACCGCGGGCAGATGTAGACGAGGAAAGCGGGCAAGACGCGGGAGTGGACCCAGAAAGAAAAAAAAAAAAAAACAAGAAAAAGAAAGAAATAAAAAGAAGAAATAAACTCAAGGCAAGCAGACATCAGAAGAGGCCTGGGCAGGATCTACGGGGGTTTGCGTGATGACACGGCTCGTACAGCTGTGGACGTGCCTCAATCTTCATCGTCGTCGTCGTCATACACGAGCGGTTTATCGTTGGTCGAGTAGGATAGACTACCCCAGCGGTCCTCGACGGCTGGTGCAGTGAGGAGGGCCGCATTGGCCTCCGTCTGCGGTGCTGCGGCAGGGGCATTAAAAGTCGTATAGTTTGGTGTGGTCTGTTGGGCTTGATTTGTGACCAAGGGCGCTTTATCGGCCTCATGGCGGTAGGCGGTGAGGGCGCTCCGCAAGCCCGATCCGAAGCGACGCCAGATGAGAATGGCATAGACGATGACGAGGATGCGGATGAGGATAGCGGCCACCCCGAGGATCAGGATGGGGTAAAATGTCAAGTCGCTGTGGGTATCATCCCGGGCAAAGTCGACAAACTTGTACACGACAAACATGGGCTCGATGGGCACCCAAAGAAAAAAGATGTAACCCCAGACACGGCTCTCAAAGCGCGTGAAGACAAAGGCGACAATGAGCCAGAGCAGGGAAATGATGAGGCCGGCCACGCACAAGCCAATCTGAAGGTCAGAAAGCAGGCCCGGGAAGGCAGCCAGAATGACGAGGGAGACGGCCACAAGAAAGTCCACCTTGATCCAGCAGTCGAAATCGAGGAGGAGGCGGTACGCGCGAAGTTGAACTTCGTCACCGCCAACAATGTGAAACTCGAGCCATTGCATGTTGGCGGCGACGACGAGGCCGCCCACGACGTTCAGGGGCTGAGCCAAGCAGCCAAGGATGAGGCGAAAGAGGCGTTGGGTCACTCCACCCGTGCCCTCAAAATAATCATAGAGGAGGTAGGCGCCCATGAGGATGGAGCTACCGGCAAACATGTAGATGGCCAGCCTCTTCTCCAGAAAGAGGCCGTCGCAAACCAGGAACATGACGCAAAAGACGGTCCACGCCGTCGCAATTTCATAGGCCAGCATATCCTTGTCCACTTCACGGCGAAGAGGCAAGTGCTTCTGCGCGGCCGAGTATATGAGCGAGCCCAGAAGAACGCCCAGTTGCACAAGGACAGCCGCCAGGTACAAGCTGGCCTTGAGATCCAAGCGGGCAATCTGCATCCCGCAGACGATGGAATAGTGTCGTGCCATGTTGTCCGGGAGTTCTCTAACGTGCGTGCGGCACGGCCAAACCCCAACCCCCGCCCCACACAATCGCAGCGCGACACGCGCACGCGCACCAGCCCCAGGACAAGCCTCTGCTATGCCTCCCCCTAATCAAGCTACTACCCTCCCCCACCTTGATCCGCCTGCTTCAGACACGAGGTCGTGCAGTCTCCGATCAGAAGAAAGAGAGATGACAAAAACGTTTAAAAAAGTCAGAGAAATGGTGATGTGAGGAAACCATTCGTTACAGAAAAGTAAGCGAGAAACAGAGATATACTGGAAAAGACTGACAAGAACAGAGACAGCGAATGAGATCAAGCAGACCGTGTGGTACATATGTGTGTGTGTGTGTGTGTGTGTGTGTGTGTGGTTACGTGTTTACTTTTCTTTGTGGAACCAATTCAGCAGATGGACAGGCCGACAGGGAGGAGCTGGAGATGACCATAGATCATCAAAGCAGAAGGAAGAAGGGCACGGCACTTCAGTTATTTTATACAGAACAGTTCAGATTGGATGGGCTGGCAGCCAAAAAGGCGGTGGTGATGGGTGGGACGGACAGTGGTTGCTTGTGCGCAGTTATGGGGTTGCACGTCGGCGTTTCCAGTCATCGTAGTTCAACGAGGCCTTTTGGGACTCGTAGCGCGTGAGCTTGATGGCTTGCAGCAGTTCTGGTGTGATTGGCCCACGGTGTCCCCCCTTGCGTAGAAGCGACTGAATGGCCTCCTCCTTGGTCCAGCCTGAGTCGGGGCAACGAGCGCGAAAAGATGACGGTCAAATCGCCGACAAGCCAGGGCTGGGAAGAGCAGTCAGAAGACATTGGCAGCACCAACCTTGTTCAGCAGCTACCTCGGGCAGGTAGGTGGCCGTCGTTGTGTCACGACCCAAGGGAAACTCGATCCAAATGCCGTGACGGCCCACCTAGTGGCCCGGCAAACGTAGGACAGAGGTTGAGTGTGGTCTGCGTTGGATGGGCAAGCCAAGTGTCAGTCAAAGATGCGCAGGCCATTTACCTCCCAATCGAGATAGTCGGCACCGGGGGTAAAGTTGGTGAGGAGGGAGACACCACACTGTAGTGCAGGAAGCTCGTCGGCGCGAATGGGTGGGAAGCGACTGTCCCGAAATGCGCTGTTCTCGGCATGGATAACAAGCAAGGTGAGGGCGGGTCACTTGAAAGCAAGCATAACAAAGCAAGAAACTGAAGGAGGCAATCAAACATTGCAAGGGCAGGTACAGCGCCCGTGGTTTGATGGATATCAGCTGGCTCCACGAACCTGGAACAGGTAAAAGTCTGGAGCCCTTCTGCCAGCGGTTGCGCGGCAAACGTGCCGATACAGCCCCGAAGATCATATTCTTGATGCTTGGAGCTCCACTTTTTCCACGTCACAAAAAGAGGGCTGCGGACAAGAACAAGGGACCTGTCGTCAGGAGAACAAATGCGGTACCATCCAGCCGACCCAAACTCAAGAGGCGCACCATGATTGTCCCGCCGTACTGCTCGGCGGCGTGGGTTGACCAGCTTGCTCGAGCTTCCAGGCAAGCACGTCAAAGCAAAAGGCACAATACGCTTCCACGTCCATCTTGATCTTTGGAAGAGCTCGAGGGTCGTCCCACAAAGCTTCGAGTCTAGGCCTCTGGTCTGTTGCTGTGGAGTATTTTTTTCAGGTACTGTGGAATGCAGCAAGTGAGCCGGACGTGATGACGCCTCGAACGACACGACCACCAGCACCAGCGTATGATATTCACTGGGAGCCAAATGAACAAGACCCAACCCAGCCACTCGGACACACCTGCCTTGTCACTCCACCATTGGCGTCATGTTCCAAAAAAAAAAAGAGGGAGGGCGGGGGAGAGATTGATCAAGTCAAACCCAGGCGGGAGGGGGAGGACAAGATCAAATGACCGACGCCGGCGCGCTTTTGGCCGCGTCAGGGCCTCTTTTGTCTGACAAAACTTGATATTTATTTATCTGACAATACTTCAATTTTAAAGATGGTCTTTTAATAATCAGAGCGTGAAAGTTGATCAGAGCGTGAATGTTGCTGATGTGTGCTTTTCTCGTCTACACACTCTCTTGATCTGTCTTCTCTATCTGTCTACCTCTCTCGCTGAGATGAAGAGTCGCGATGCAGCGATGTCACCGGGTGGATATGTTGGGCAATTGTGGGTTGTCCCCAAACTCGCGTTTGTAGGGTGCGCCTGTCCTTGCTCCGGTCAGCTTGTAGCTATTACCAACTGTCACGGCGAATGGCGACGTCGCGGCACTTGTCAGAATGGGGTTGTCAGACTTTTTCTCCGACCGGTCGAGATGGCGCCAACACGAAGGGACAAAAGAATCAAGCGAGAGATCTCTTTGTTCTCCTGACTGTGTCTCCTGGCTCTATCTCTGGCTTTAGCTCTGGCTCTGTCTCTCTCTCTGCATATCTCTCTGAATCTCTCTCTCTCTCTCTCTGTATCCCTCTCAAACTCTTTGTCAAAACGCTCTCTGTCAGTCTCCCTCTCTTCTTCTGTCATCGTTTCACTCTCTATCTCTGTCTCACTCCCCCTTTCTCTTTCTCTCTCTCTCTTTGTGGAATATTTTCCCATTGCTCGGTTTGTTGGCGCGAGCTCGGGTCTCGCTCCGCGTCGTCCCGCCGCGCCTTGACTGCTCGTGTCTGCGCCTTCAAATGCAACCTGCCGTGACCTGCCGTTGAGGGCGAGGGCAGGCGTCGGGTTCGAAAGGACATCGCTGGAGCTCATTTGCCCATTGCTCTGCGGTGTAGGTGTCACCCGTTTGAACCTTGGATTTGTTGCATTGGTGGGAGGCGTCGACCCAGAGTCGGCGCGCGATCTTTGGCCCGGCTTGCGGGCTTGTTCCGCTTTCCGCCATCTGGGCCGCATCGCAGGCGCGCCGAGGCCTTTGGCGGCTTACCAGGCGCCCATCTCCACATCAATCACGAGAGCTGCTTGCCCATTTCATCTGATCGCTCGTCGTTTTCACAAAATCCAGCCCTCGTGACTTTTGGTCACGTTTCGAACGCTTCTGAACAATATCAGCACCGTGCGCGTCCACTTACTCGGCCCATCGCCCAACGCCCACTTTCTTGTTTTTCCTCACTTTCCTCCTCCTCCTCCTCTTCCTTCTCTTCTTCTTCTTCTTTGAGTGCACTCGTACGACGACCTGCCACCATGGTTCATCGTCGTGCATTTGGTGCATGCGGTGCCCTGCTTCGCACGCTCCTCTTGCTCGTCATCCTGTCCCTTGCCGTGATTGGCGACAAGCACGACGATGGTGATGGTGATGATGGCGATGATAGTGATGGTTCCAATTCGCAGAATATCGTACCCACAACACTTACCCCGCCAACGAGCGGTCAAAGTTTTAGCCACCCAACCATGGCTCCCGCCAATGATTATAACACCAATCACGGCTCTTGCAATGGTGTCACAAGCCTTGTTTGGAAGGGCAACAATGAACGTCAGTCCCCGCTCGCATCTGCCTCCGTTGAGTGTGATCTCCAAATCGCTGCTACAAGATATGCAAAGAAGATCCTCGCCCCTCGCACCTCCTTCTCACTGTGGCGCTTGCTCGCCGCTTTTTTTTTTTTTTTTTTTTTTTCAATAGATTCCGAGTCATATTGCTCCTGCCCCCTCCCTTTCTGGGGCTCCAGCTGTGAATTTTCGACTGTTTTGGACGCCTTTTCTACCATTTGTACCGGCGAGGTCAACAGCTCTGCAAACGATTATGGCCAATTCAAACTCATTTCTTCCGCCTACAACGATTGCACGCTCTACGGTCGGTCTGGCGCTCGGAGCTGGCTAGACCCATGGTGTCCCTCCCTTTGCCAGCATCCAAACCTCTACCCCCGTTCTCTTTGGTGGATCTGATAATATTTTATTTCGCTTGCCTTTGCGTTTCCCCTTCGCCTTTTCTGGGTTCTCATCCATCGTGCATGCTCGCAGCCCACGGGGGTGTGGATGGGACCTGGACAAGCCCAAAGCTGAACCCCATCGGCCGGCCCGTCTATCTCTACATTGGGGCGCAGAGCTCGAACCCGACTAGTCACTCCCAAAGCGTCACCCTTGCTGCTACTTGCGATGACATCAACTGGATGCACCTCCCTCTCGATGCCAAACCAACCAACAACTGTGCGATTTCGCCTCAACTTTCATTCCTTTAATCGCCTCATCTGTGGACGCCACTCCATCACGCGGTCACATGTTCTCATGATTCCAATCTCGCGACTCATGGTAGACGTGCATTTAAACGGCACTTTGCCCTACTGCGTACGCAAGGTTCAACTTCGTTTTCAACTCTTCTACCAAACACTCGTCGTCCAGCGCATCCACTTTTACAGCTATGCCAAGGGCTTTGTTTGGGCGGATGACTTTTCTGATGCCACTTCCAATGACGGTCCGTCAATTTGTTTTCTTTTTGCCCTTTTTTTTCCCTTGCAATGTTTTCCGTTGTTCCTCACGCGTGCTAATGACTTTTAACCCATTCATGCGTGGCATCCCGCAGACGATCGTTGGAACTCGCATGCCCTACCCACAAGCTCCCATTGGCTGCTCAGCTACTACAGCAACCCTCCCTCTTACACTTCCTCGGGCTCCGTGTCCATCTCTACTTTGGATAATCAAAAAGTGCTGGCTCTCTCGGGCCTTGACGTGCGTTGCTCTCGACTGCAGCTCCCAATGCCAAACCACCATCATTTATTTTTCTCCTAGATTGTAGCAAGCCCTCACCCCGTCTTCGCCCACTCCACTGCGTTTGACTTTGCTGCAGGAGCAAGTTTTATATCGGTCCGAGACCATTTCGAGCCCTGCCAGTCGCTTTCGCATCTTGTTTTCTGTTCACTTTAGTGGATCAATCACCAGTCACTCCCTTGACACCATTGGCGTTGCCGTCGAGTGCGTCAATTGTCCCCGCTGCTCAAGGTTTCTGCTTGAGAGGATTTTCTTCTGACCAAAGCATGCATGACATTTTCTGCATGCAACTTAGGTACAACTGGTCCATTCATGGGCTCAAGACGGAGGCTCTGGCTTGGGACTGCAGTCGTTGCAGCTTTAGCGTCTGCACGTGTGATGTCTCCGGTATGGCCAGCCTTCTCCCTTGACACCCCCCTTTTCTTTCTCCACGTCACTTCATGATGGCCGGCTCAGCCTCACATCTCGGGCCTGCCATGCGTTGTTCGAGCAGCCACCGCGGGCTTTGACTTGGCTCCCAATACTGATTTTTGCCTACGCTTCCTTCTACCCGGCACCACCAGATATGCTCTGAGGTGAGGATGCGCCACCGTCGAGGCCATCGCACTCTGCTCGCGGTGACTCACTCCTATTCGGTTGCAAACATAGCTGGGACTATTTGGTCGTGTTTGCCGATGGCGATGTCATTTCGACCACCACACCTTCTCCGTCGACGACGACTACGACCACAACCCTGCCGACCACCTCTACTACGGCTACCACCACAACCACTACCACCACTACCACCACTATCACCACCACTACCACGACCACTACCACTACCACCACCACCACAACAACCCCTACTACCACCACCACTGCAAGCATTGTTTCCACTTCGACAACGACCACCTCAACACCCACCGCAAGAACAACCACCACCACGACTACAACTGCCGTAATTAATGCAACCACATCAGCGCAGAGCCGCTCGAGCACTGGTGCCACGGGTGCCACTTTTCCCGGCTCGACGGCTTCATCTGCGCCAGCCACGAGCATCACATCCACAAATGCGTCCACAACCACCACAACCACCACAACACGTCCAACAACAGCGCCGACTACTCGAGTTGAGACCACGAGCATGGATATTCCTTCGTCCTCGCCTCCCGCGACCACGTCAACCTCCTCTTCTACCCCCACCTCCACCAAATCGACCACCCATGCAGAGACCACCTTGGTCACGACCTCCTCAACGGCTGTGACTGACGAACAACTGCACGAGGTCACGGTGTACTTTGACGAAGACGCTTCGTCACTGATGACCAGCTCGTCATCGGCCTACACAGAAGAGCAGCTTCTCTTAATGTTCCAGAGTGCTGTGCGTAACACCATTGTTGGACTGCTAAACCTGCATACCAGCGAGGCCGAGGCGCTCACCCTCGAATTTATCGAGGATAAGTTGGCTTTCCGATGCATCCTTTACTCCGAGGCTGCGGCGCAGACTCTGTCTGAGGGCCTGCGTAGTCGAAGCCTCGATGTCATTTTCCAGCGCCGTCGTTATGTGGCGCGCACCGCTCCTTGGTCGGATGCAGATTGCCTCTGGGCTTGGTCGCCATGGGGTCTTTGCGATACCCACAGCTGCACGCGCCGCCGCTTTGTTCGGGTCCTGTCAGCTCAGCAAGGGCAGGGGCTGGAGTGTCCCGCAGCCAATTTGGATGAGGAAAAGTGTGATGCTGCTGCTGCTGCCCACTGTGCCGTTCCCAGGTCCTCACCTCGTGATTCGACGCCGGGGACGCCGGTTGGCTCGAGTACTCCAGTCGCCTCTGTGACGCCCGACTCCACAGCACCTGTCAGCAGTACTGCACCTGCTCAGGGTAGCTCGGTTGATAAGAATGCCTCGCGCTCATCTGGTACGTTGTTGTAAGCCTGTGTCCTTGCTCTCGGCTCCAGGCGTTGCCCATTTGTCGTATGCGCTGTCCTCACGCTCGATTCGGTGATTATGGATGATAGCACTAGTCCCCGTGGTAGTGATCTGTGTCGTAGCGCTCTGCGTGGGCATCACCGTCATGTTGATTGCCTCTTATCGCCGTTCTTTGCGCAGTCGACGTGTGGCCCTGGCGGCACCCATGCCCCCGACGCCCGCTCCTCTGTCGCGTGGCGATAGCATGCGTAGTTACACCTCACATCATGATGACACGGTGCTTCTGCCCCCCTTTGACGACTTTGACGACCATGTTTCCGACCCCCACTCCTCCGCATCGCGAGCCTCCTACGATCTTTCTGCCTCGGACATTGTCGCGATCATGGCCAAGAAACCATCGTCAGTGCACAGCAATATAGAGAGCAATTGTTGACGCTTTCTTATTTTGTGATTGTGTGTGCGATCTCAAGCTTCGTCTGACTCGAACAAGCCGAGATGATATGAGCTCTGCGTGCTCTCGCTGCATCTACGCTGTTCGTCCCCTAAAAGTCTTGTCTGTGTGTGAGATTTTTTGTTTTTTACTTAATCGGTTCCCATTTGTTCTTCCTCTTCAGTTTTAGGATAGCCATATTTTATTGTCGTGATGATTGTGGTCCCGCCCTGTGCATTATGTCCTCGTGTTTGGGGTCTGTCTGTGTGTGGCTTGTTTTCCTCCTTTCCTGGTTTTGTTATGTCAACATTGCGCGACGTTGAAGTTATCCCGGCTTTTGTCTGTTTTGTTTTGATTCCCAATTCATTCTTTATCGGCTCTTCTGCGATCTATCTATCAATCAATCTGAGCCCACTTATCTTCGACAAGATCCAGGCGCCGATCACTTTCCAACTTTGCTACCCCATGTGCAAGCGAATCTACATCAAATGAACATAACCACCCCACGAACCCATTCCAATCGCGACATTTCGAGCAAAGAAAAAAGGAGAACAACTCGAAAAAAATAAAATAAAAATAAGCCCAAAAAGCAAAAATTTAATTTTCCACTTTGTCTGAACTCGAAACAGATTTTTTTTTTTTCAGTTTTGTTTCCCACGGCGGAGGAGCAGAGCGGCCCGCGGCCCGCGACGGCAGCAGTGCTGCTGCTGGGTAAACATTGCCATGGATTGGCATCGGAGCTTGCTGCAAACCAGCTGCCCAAGTGTTGGGCGTGATCCGGGTAGCGTGCTTAATGATGCCGTCTTGTTTCGAGAAACTGTCGAGTGGCTCGTGGAGGAGCTCCTGCCCGCGAGCGAGAGCAATGGCAGCGAGCTTCCCTGTACGTACCATTCGCAAGCACACCATCGTTTCATGGCATCGCTCTTGTGTGACTCTTCAAACTGGCGCTGCAACTCGGCATGTCTTGATGTCTATGCCACCAGCGACGCACCTCACAGCAACTTCTTGTTGCCTGCTGTAGTTTTGGATCGATTACAAACACTGGGAGTGCACAGGCTCCCCGCCATTGGCGAAGCTGGCGCCTGCGTTCAGGTCCTCACACTTTTGACCACGCAACTCGAGGGTCGCACTCTAGGGTGAGATGTGTTTGCAAAGCAGGTACCTTTTGCATACACAAGTGTCTCATCTTCTTCATCCTTTGGTGCGATTAGCACTCACGAGCATTACAATTTGCTCAAGCATTTGACGCGGTCTCAAGAGGTGAGGCTTGATTGTGGCATACAACCACCATCAACGTGCAAACTGATATGCAAAAGAGACGCGTAGAAAGGAGAATTCTCTCGTCCGAGGTTCTGACACTGTTGATCCCGTTCCATTTGGCAGAGCTGGGCCACTGGTGCCTCGCTGCTGGCGACAGATGAGCAAGCCTTGGTGCAGCAGCTCCAGGGTCATCAACCTCGGTCAGAGATTGTGTCTGTTCTTGTTGCCCATGCTTGTCTTCCTCATCGTTTTGAATTTGCCCTTCGCGGGGTTGCACAATCTGCCCGACTCATTCCTCGGCACCTGCAGCGAGTCTGAGCTTGCTCATCTTCAGGCCACCATTGCTCAAGTCGAGGACGAACTTCGATCTCTGGTGTGTTCAAGGCCCAGCCTTTCCAGCCCAACATGTTTGCCCTAAAGTCTTGTTTTGGCTGACCATCTCTGTGTGCGTATCCTCGCAACGTCCAGGAGCAACGTGTTGGAGTCCGTGCTCAAGATGTCCAGACTTGGTTGCCAACTGAAGCTCTGGTGCGACGTTTGCATACAGTTCTCAGCAGCACGAGCCAGCTACTTGCGGCTTGCGAGCGAACGCTGACAGCCTTTGTGAGCAACCTGGAGCCCAGTCAAGCGCCAGAGGACGATGCTGGTTTGAACCAGGCCATTGCTGCGGTGGCCCCGGCTTGGTCCACTTTCGCCGAGGTGCGCTCCCCAGCTTTCGTCGGTCCAGCCATTTGTCGACGACTTCAACTCACTTTTCACATGTCTTGCATCTTGTTTGAGCACAGGCTGCTATCCAGCCGAGTGCCACGTTGCCGACCGCACCACAAGCCCAAGCTCGCTTCGCGTCTTCTGCCGTGCCCTCGAAATTCGCCTGGTTACAATCTCTGCCTTTGGCATCGAGCTAAGGCAGTCGAATTTGACTTTACTCTCTATAAACGACCTGCACTCCGAATAGCGAGGGTCAGCGAGCCCTGAACTTGAGGAGTATGCTCTTGTGGTAGTGTTGATAATCGAAAGTGTAATACTAACACGTCTCGTGAAGATGAATGAACAGTTCAGACTTCTGCTTTGAATTCGTGTATTTTTTTGTTCCATTTTTCTTCTTCTTCTCCTTCCGCCGAGCGTTACCACAGATACAGGCTATGCTCATTCCAACTCGTCGTTCTCAAACTTGGCAACGTCCAAGTAGCTGACCACGACCGTGCGGTTTGCAAAGCGGCGGCCGGAAAGAGCGCGTTGCGCGTTGCGCGCCTCATCAACGGTGGCATAACGGATGAAAATCTTTTCCAAGCCGATTGGCTGCTCACCCTCGGCGACCGGGCGGGGAATTTTGAGATCTGTGATGTTGCCAAACTTGCCGCATTCTTCCCGGATATCTTCCATGATGTCTAAACACATTAAAACGGGAACAACGAAAATGTAAGCTGTGGCTTCTGGTCGTGCATGGAATGTTTTGAGATCGCTGCGCGCACCTTTGTATTCTTCGTCATCCTGCAATTCCTCCTTGGTCACCATGTTCATCAAGACCAAGACCTCTGTGGCTTCCACATCAGGGACGGCAGGCGCAGCGGCGCCGCCAACAAAAGGAGCTGCCGCAGGAGCCGGACCGGCCCCGGGGGCAAATGGTGCCGGGCGCATCATCGGCAACATGCCCGGGGGCATCATCTGAACACAAAGGTGGCACATCCAAGCAGGGCAATGTCACGACAAGCGTTCACAAGCGAAGGTGCAATGTATGATGCACGCAGTCCGCAATAGGACCACCAACGCACCACTTGTTCAACCTTGAGTTTTTGACCCTCAAAGTCAATGTCCTCCAGACCAGCCTTGACCTGGTTCAGGAAGTCGGGAGCCCGCGTGTCAAACTCAACAATGGCATCCCCCTGTCATGTGACGTTAAAGAAAAAAAAAAAAAAAAAAAAAAGAAGAAGAAGAATAGAGATGAGAGCGCGACGGAAAAACAAAAACAAGAAAAGAGGGTGAGGACGAATCATGGTGACAAGAATAGCGCATTCAAACGTACGGCAAACTTATCAGTTTCGGGCTCCTTGCGCAGTTCGAGGGAGGCAATGGTGCCAAAGACCGAGAAGAGCTCGCGCAGCTGCTCCTCATCCATGGCCAAAGGAATGTTGGTGACGTTGAGGCGGCCCGAGGGTACGAGCATGGGCATGGGCGTAGGCATGGGCATGGGCGTGGGCATGGGCATGGGGCGAGGCATGGGCATGTCGACCTTGGGCACCTCGCTGGTGCCACCAGCGGGCGCCTGGTAGTCCTTGGGGCGACGAATGCGCAGCTGATTGCCCATGAACATGATGTTATCAAAGGCAATACAGCTGGTGGCTTCCTCGGCTGAGGGTGCGTAGTGCAGGGGAGATGGAGAGGGAGTGAGCAAAAGCGTCAAGGCCTTCCGCGCGAGTTTTGTTGGTGGGTACCGTCTGCGAATAGAATTGCTTCATTCGTTCCGTAAAGGGGCCTACTTACGCGAGCGCAACTCCAAAAACGCAAAGGACTTCTCCTCGTTGATTTGTGCGCTGACCACAGGCGCACCAGGGCCAATGGTCAGGCCCTGTTGCGTCAGCTGCATGTTGAAAAACTCGGCCAGCTCCATCTACCCGCACGAGACAATGGTGGGGGAAGAGTTTACAATTCACGAGGCGGCATGCATGGTAGAATGAACGAGCCACGGGCGTGTGGGCAGGGATGCTGGTACGTACATCATTGGCACCGTTGGGAATGCCACCGACGTAGAGACGGCGCGCACCACGTGTCAAGGGGTTGGGCATGCTCAAAGCCGGTTGCTAGCGACCACATGATTTTGCGAATGAGAGTGAGATCAAGCTTCACGGCAATGCAGACGATAGGCCAGGTGCCATTGTCGGACTAACCGGTTGCGCTGTCTGATCTCCGTTGGAAGGCGGGGGCAAAGCACCCGCAGCTGGCAGAGGTTGGACAAGGGTGAGGAGAACACCTGCTGCGCAAGCCCGGCAGCTCGGCAGAGATGGGCAGGCCAGCAAAGTACGTACAAACATAGTCCTTGTACACCTTGGGGGGCATGTTTTCATAGCCGGGAGGTGGTACGTCCCAGGCCTCTGAGGGCCTATGGCACGTCAGGCAAGGTGGAGGAGAAGGTATGGTGCAACTGATAAGAGGAAGCAAGGTATCTAGAACACTTGCGGAGCAGAGAGGGAAAGGAAAACAACAACAACAACAACAACAAGAAACCAAAAAACAGACAACCAGCAGCATGGGGCAAATAAGCAATGTTCAACTTACCAAAGACGTTTGGAGCGGAACGGCTCGCTGTCAAGTTTGAAACCGAGAGGGCAACAAGAGGAGGAGTCAGAGGGGGTCACAGGATAATACGCGGGAAAGAGTTGTCGGAACCAGCGGGTCTTGGGGGAAAAATAAAAGGAGGAACAAAACCGAGAAAATAAAAGCGAGTTAGACGGTGCAGCAGGGTCAGAAGCCTTGTGTACCTGGACTCCGGAGCATCGCGCTCGGAGGAGCGGCGCGAGTCGCGTTCCAAGGAACGCGAGCGGCGATCACGATCGTGGGATCCGTAATCACGTCGATCCCGGTCGTAGTCACGCGTATCGCGACGATCTGACTCACGGTCCCGGCTGGGGCGGCGCTCATAGTCCCTGCTGCTACCACGATCCCCATGATCCCGTGGCGGCGGAGGCGCAGCCGGGCCCTCAGGAGGCCGGTCATCCATGCTACAGGAAGTTGAATGAGTCGGTGGCATCGGGGCGGGGCACATGGAAAAAGGAAGATAGGTGACAGCTTACCGACGCGAGGCAGCAATCTCGGCCTGCTCTCTCATGCGACGCTCGTACTCCTCCATGGCCAAGCGCTTTTGCTCGTCCATGCCTGTGTGGATGTGCGCGCGAGTGTCCCAATCAGCAGTGAGAGCGGGGGCAGAACAACCGACGGCTCAATACAGGTGCGAAAAAGAAGAACTAGCCAGCTGGCCGACCGTACCGTTTTCACCACTACTTTACGAGAGCAAGCAAGTAATTCAAGCAGATGCACCACACGTGAGCCGCACGCGCCCCGCCGAGTCCAGGTTCGGTTCAGTCCAAACGTCAGTTGGGAGCGAGCGAGCACAGACAGAGAGAGCGACATGAGCCAAGCACGCAAGCACCGTTGCACCCCAACAAGCCACAGCATCCAGTCCCTCCTCCCCAGACCACCACAGCCACACATCCCAACCCCCTCACGTCCCATTCAACCAGCGCGCACGATCACCGGCCCATGCCGCTGCCGTTTTCACAGGGCATCACCATGCTGCCGCTTCCAGTTTCCGCACTGTTCACCAATTTTTTCTTTTTTTTTTCTTTTTTTTTCTCTTTTTTTGATTTTTTTCTTTCATCTCTCTACTTACTCGTTAGCCGCCATCTTGATGAGGAACCAAATGTCACTCAAACTTGGCTATTAAACAAGGGGGAAAAGTGTGTGTAGTTTGATACAAATTTTGAGATAAGGAACAGAAGAAGAGGGAGACAAAAGAAACCTTGGTCGTCGATTTTCTCTAGACGGTGGTGATTGGATTCGTCTTTCTCTGGCTGTTTAGCCTGGAAGAAGCACATCTCTGAGACCTTATGGTTTTCGCCTGTTGTCAGCCAAAGTTTGTTCACCAAACCACACGTCTGTCTAAAATTCTCCAAACTCGAGCATCCATCTCTGGTTCTCAAAGCTGTATCGCCGTACTCTCTGAATCTCAGCTCGTCGCTCGTGTATTTTATTTTGCTCAGACCCGACACAAGATGGCAGCGGCAAACGTCTCCATGATGCTGCAGCGTGCACTGCGGGGCAGTGGCCGTGTGGCGTCGGCTGCCAGAATGTCCAGCCGCGTTGCTGCCGTGGCTAGCCTTCAGAACTCGGGTATGCCTGGCTTTATGGGTGCTCGCTCGTGTTATTCGGCTCTGAGCGCTGCTGATGTTGGAGCGGCGCTGCGTGACTTTGGCCGGCATGGCGTCGCGATGTCCTGACCGTTTGTTTTCTTCTCCTTTCCTCTTTCGCTTTGCTTGGTCTCCTGCTAGCGCTCCGCCGTTGCATGTCGACCGAGGGTCAGTACCAGCCGTTCCTAGCTTTTCCTTTCCTGCGGCCTCAATCGTCCCAATTACGGCCAACTCACCCTCTCGCTGGTCTTGGGTGCTGAATCCGTAACCCCTCTTTTCATTGCGCCTCTTAGTTATGCCCAAGACTAGCGTTCACGAGCGCCTGGAGAAGCTGGGCCAGCACATTGCCGAGATGTTGCCTCGCTACGTACAAGTGGCTCAGGTGTGGTCTACAGCTGTCCATCGCCGTGTGCCGAAGGCCATATTACGCTCCTCGGAATGGGCTCGTCTCTGACCCCAACTCGTCCATTTGCCTTGACATACAGGTGACTGCGCATGATGAGCTGGAGCTGCTCATTGCTCCCAGCGGTGTCAAGCCCGTCCTGACCTTTCTCCGTGACCACACGGCCTGCCAGTTTAAAAACCTGAGCGACCTTTGTGCCGTCGATGTTCCCCGCCGCGAGAAACGCTTCGAGGTGGGCGCATCCCCCCGCTCTTGTGCTGCTTCAAGCTTGAGATACATACAACACATTCATGAGTGGCGTCCGTGGCCATGCTCCAAGCCAAATCCTCTTTACTCAGTCGGGCGTTGCGGTCGTGCGGCATTCTCATCATGCTCGTTTTTTTTTTTCCAAAAAAATCTTTGGACAGGTCGTATACAACCTCCTGTCTGTTCACCTGAACGAGCGTATCCGCGTACGCACTTATTGTGACGAGTTGACTCCTGTCGACTCTATTGTTGACATTCACATGGCTGCGGATTGGTATGAGCGTGAGGCTTGGGACATGTATGGCGTCTACTTTTTGGGTCACCCCGATCTTCGCCGTATCTTGACCGACTACGGCTTTGAGGGCCACCCGCTGCGCAAGGACTTCCCCCTCTCTGGTTTTGTTGAAGTTCGCTACGACGAGGATGTCAAGCGTGTGGTCTGCGAACCCCTCGAGCTGGCCCAGGAGTTCCGCAAGTTTGAGCTGCAGAGCCCGTGGCAACAGATCCCAGCTTCGGCAGGCACTGTCACTCCTTCTCAGGTCTAGATTGTCGCTGACAAGGCCGGAGGTGTCTGTTCTCCAGTATATGGTCGCACGGCCTTTATCTCTCCAACAAAAGCCGTTGGGCGTTGAGTTGTGGTCACCCGCAGGTCCATTGACTCAATCCTTTTTCCTTTTCTTTCCCTCCCCTTTGTTGCTGTTGGTCTCGATCCATAAGTTGTTGTGTTTGTGCTCAAAACGTGGATGGTGCACAGGATTCATGAGGCCCAGCAAATGCAACTAGCTAAAAAAACAAAAAGAATTCATGCACAAATTAAGCAACGGTTGACATGCAGGAACACGACTTGACATGACACTGTGAGCGGTGTGCCCCTGCTCGACGGCGACAACATGGAAAAAAAAAAAAAAAACCGCTCAGCTTTTGGTTGAGTTTACTTGTTGATGCCAAAGCGGGCAAAGAGGCTGAGCTGCACCGTCGCGGCAAGCGCACCTGTGGTCCAGCAGATGATACGATGTGGAGCAATGAGGTTGATGATGGCTCAAGATAAAAGACACGACAGAGATGGAACAGAGCACGCTCAAGGCCAGGGTGAGCACTCCCATGTCTTTTCTCCATGGAGCATAACGTGGCGTACCGAGCATGTTTGGGGCGATGATCAGAGGGTCACCCATCACGAAAATGCCATAGCCAGACCAGCAGACGGCGTTGAAGAAGGTGGCCTAATGGTGCAGTGCGATTCAAGAGTTGCGGCGTGAGTGCGTTAAGCTGGTGCAAGCCAACCCGCAGGCATGGGGGCTTGGGCTAGCGAGGACCTGGTATAAAAACGTACGAGCGAGGGGACAAAGGGCATGGCACGGGTGCTGCGCTCCTGGAGCACCGTCTTCATGACGGCGAGGGGCGACGCCATGAGGACGACGGCGATGATGTCACCAAGGTAGCCAATGTACGGGGCCACCTGTTCCGCCGGGAGCATGAGAGCACCGGCCGTGACAGAGCTGCACAGGGCAGCACTGCCCAGCAGCATCGGGGCATGGGAGGTGGTGGCGTGCTTCAGGTAGATGGCCGTGTAGGCGGCGCCGGCACCGACGCCGACCAGGTTGGAGTAGAAGAGCGTGGGGTCCTGCAGGAGGTGGCCGTACCACGTCCAGATGACGCAGTTGGTAAAGAGGGAGATGAAGGGCAAGAGGCTGAACTGGCCGGTCGTCTTCTCACGCATGATCTGACGAATCGGAGCAGCGCCGCTGATTTGCAAAAAGAAGAAGCACGCAGGGCCCGCCGTTGAGAGCAGGCCAACAACAGCTGGTGAGAGGGCATATCCCGCCGCAGTGTGCACGAGTCCTTCAGCGGCTGCCGCCGCGGAGATGGAGCCCTGGGCCAGCGCCAGAGGGGCACCGGCGCCGAAAACGGCAGCAGCTGTTGCAATGCGGGTGACCATGGGTGAGGCACTGCATTGCGGCGCACTGCTTCGAGCCTTCTCGCGGTCATCCTGTCAGCATCCATCACGAAGAAGCACTACACGTGAGGGGGTCGCATCTGGGTTCCAGGGGAAGTTGCTTGGAATGAAAATTTGGCGGCGAGGTCTGACCGAGAGCAAGGGACCCATGAAGCTCAAGGGACGAGAGATGCTGGCCGCCAGGCGGGTTCGCGTGCTTTGCAGGAGCTGACGCACAGCCATGTTGACGTTCTGCAGGCGAGCGGAGAAAGAGAGGGAAAGCGACATCAGTGAGGCGGCGGGTACCCATGATGTGCGCGACAGGACGCCGAGGCCGATGCAGATGCAGTGGAGAAGCGACTGGGGCAGAAGAAGAAGCGAGATCAAGGGTCCAAGGTGTCGAGATCACGTCCATCTCTGCCTGCACCTGTACCTGTATACCTGTGTGCCTGTGTGCCCGTGTGCCCGTGTGCCCGTGTACCTGTGTGCCTGTGTGCCTGTGTGCCTGTGTGCCCGTGTGCCCGTGTGCCCGTGTACCTGTGTGCCTGTGTGCCTGTTGGTGTTCGGTCACCAGCACTGCCCAGTCAGTGGTTTCAAAACAAACCGTGGGGTACCCTCTAACTTTGAAATCTTAAGGTAGAAAGTCTCATTTAACTTTGACTTTTTCAGTCGAATTGCATTTTTCCTTTGCCCTTTGCAAGGGTACTTGCTAAGTGACCGTTACAAAATGCCGCCGATCCGGCGAAAAAAAGGTGTACGCACCTGTGTGTCGCACTCAATGCTTGAACGGCTGCGGCGGGCGCAGGCAATGGAAGACGGTCATCAGACAGCCGCTGCCGTTACGAGTGAGGCGAACGTTTGACTGGCGACAGTGTACAACTGGCAGCTGGCCCTCGCTATTTCGACCCAGGTGATGCAGCGCACTCAACAGGGTCGCGGCCATCTTATGGAAGGTGCAAAAAGGCCCCGCTTTCAGACTGGGGACAGATTGTAGCTATGATGGCACTCTGGATGTCGCAAGTATTGTCGACGGGATGGCCCTTCTCAGCCCCTCCCTCTTGCGTTGCGATGGGTCACTCCCACTGTACATGTCACGATGATTATGAGACTCGTGTTTTTGTTTCAACGGGTATCAGTGACAACGATTGTCGCAACGTGAAAGATAGAGTGTAAAGTTGAATTCCTGGAACATCCGGATGAGTCTATGATGCAGGAATCAACTCATTCACGAGAATCAACAAAGTCAAAAACAAGGCCGAGGGCTTACACCCATATAACGCAAAGCCGACCACACTTGACACAAATGTGACAAAACAACGCTCAGCAGCGCGATTAATGCGAGGAGCAATGCGGCATTGGAGCTGCTGTTTGGAATCGGCCGCCGGCTTCTGTGATGAAAGTGATTCATCGAGCAAAAGCGACCGTCGCCACCGCAACACACTGATCCTTGAGATGGCTTCGTGGAAGCAGGTGACGGGCGTCTCGCAACTCTACCACCTTCTCCGCAACCTCCACGGCACGTTGACCAAGTGGCTTGAAAATGCAACGCCATGCTTGCTCGATGCGCTTGCGATAGCTCGCGTTCTCAGCTGGTCGTACAACCTCACCAGCCACGTCCTTGGCTGCCAAGTACACTTGACAATTGATCAACAGGAACATGGCCAAAACGCCCGTGGTCAGCAATTCTTCAAGTCGGGCATTTGCCGTGCACCGTAGTTGCACCAGGGCAGGTGTGCCGAGCTCGTGTGCATAGGCGTGTGGCGCACGTTGGTATGGGGCAAGGCCTTTGTTCTCCAGGAACCAAGAGGCCTCTCGCTCCGTCACCACGACAACCCGATCGTTCAAAACAATGCAGCAGCTCACTAGCGGTAGTCGGGTGGTATGTTCCTCGTCCGCGGACCACTGATACCAATTACTGGTACACCAAATCTGCTTCTCTGGAGGCCATTGAAAGCCCAAATCAGCCAACGGCTGGCAGTCCTGCAGCAGCTTTAGCTTCCCACGTGCTTGACATTTGTCAAACTCTTGTGATAGCAAACTGTCCACGGGCCACTTTTCTTCTGGCCGTGCCAGAGTTGCTTTTCGTTGAACCTCTCGCTGTTGCTCCTCCTCCAATTCTTGTTCTTCCTCACGTTCAATCTCCAAATCTTCGCTTCGCAGCTCGCCTTGGCCGCGCTCGACGTCCTTGCGCGTAATCCCAAACTCCTTGCACCGCTCAAAAATGGCATGGATATGTGTCTGCAGCTGCTCGTCCACTTCTTTGTCTGCTTGATGGCGTAGTAGTTTATTTTGATACTTTGCTTCCTCAATGGTTGTGCGCTCGTTGTAGACCCCGCCAAACAGTTCCGTTGGTTCGTTCTGCTCCCGTAAGCGAAACATGCGTTGATCCGCCCGGCTGTAGCCAAATTGTAGACCCTGTTGAGCTTGTAGCTTCAGTCCACCGAGGTTGCGGCTTTGTGTGTTGAGCAGTACAAACTTGATCATCTCGCCCACACCTAGTTTGGCATTGTCACTACTCGGTCGGCCGAGGACGCGCTGCATGGCACTGATCACGAAAGACGGGGCTGCCACGGCAAGCTTTTGGCCGCGAGTGAGCTGGCGTAGCCGGCCAGCAGCTTGCATCAGCTCGTCCTTGCACACGGACAGGCCTAGCGTCATGAGAGCGCGCGCCTCTTGCTTCAGTGCAAGATCGGCCCCACGGCAGTTGTATTGGTCATAGATGACCATGGCATGTGCAGGGTCCACCGTGGCCAGGCGCAACGGATCCACGTGGCCGTGGCGGTCCTGCACAACCCACTGTTGTCGCTGTGACGCTTGATCCTTCGCCGAGTACACGACATGTTCCCATGTAATCTTCGAATTGAGATGCTTGTGACTCAGCAAGTACTTGGCGCAGGCGTGCAGCGGTTTACCAGCCAACAGAGCGCCCACATCAATGAGTGCCTCCACCCCCATGTGCAACGCCTTGTCCAGTACCAGTTCAGGGAGCGGCCGGCTTTCGGGGTGCTGGATATCATCGTGAACTATGAGCTCTTGGATGCAGTCAACAAACATCTCCGTCTGAAGAGCACGAACCATCAGTCCGTTCGTGGCGCCCAGCTCTGTGTCGATAGAATGCTCGTCCGTTATGCGAGGCATGACCTGAACCTCAACTTTGTTCAGGTCTGGAACAGAGCAGATGGACAAGGGCAGCGTCAGGTTGGTATCGTTAGTGCCGGAAAAGCCCATTTGGTGGCTAGCATCAGCAAGATGAAAGGGCGTGGCTTGCAGTCGCGCGGGATACTGGCAGGTGCGGGGTAACACCACAGTCGTCAACCAAAAATTGATGCACTTGTAGTTGTGGCCAAAAGTTGCGTGGAGCAGCGCCGCTTGATTTTCATCCTGAAGATCAAGGGCATTGGCTTCTCTAGGCACCTCGTCTGGTAACTTGCTGCTTCCTCCGGCCGCATCACACCACTCCTGGTAGAGACTGGCTTGCTGTTGCTCTGAGCGCCGCTGGAGCTGGATGACGGCGTTTTCCATGTCAGTAGGGCGGAGGCCTTTGACATACCAAGCCAAGTGGGTCATGACCAATTGATCGTCCATGCTGGCAAACTCGCTGCGCTCTGTCGGTGTGTCGGTAGCCTGGTAGGGCACGGCAATTTGCTTGTCTCGACGTTCATCAATGCCATAATTCACGTTGACGCGCCGGCTCAAAATTCGCAAGAGCATTTTGTGGGCCAATAGGCCACGCAATGTGCAGAGCAATGCCGTATGTCCTTCACTCAACTTCACTCTCAAACTGTCCAAGGAAGAGGTGGGATCACAAGTAAAACACGCCAGCTTCTGCGCCTGTCCATCAGCAAACTCTGTCAACCAAGACAGCTCTCCAAGCTCGGGTCGTTGCAGCAGACGAGCCATCATAGCGTCGCATAGTGCCCGCCACTTGCGCTTCGCTGCCGATTGATCAATCACAAACTTGGGCACAAATAAAGCTTCTCCTGAAGCTTCATGAGCCTCGTTAGCCAGCCACGATGTGCCGTCACCCTTGTCCATGGCTTCCTGCATTGCTGCGTCAGGAGTATGCAAGAGCTGCAACACAGCCTGCACAGCAAGGACGCGCGCTTCGCGATGCACGAGGCGCTCGCGCCCGCCCGCTGCGTAGATGAGCTGAAAATTGTATTTCAGAATCTCGTCAACTTCGTCATAGAGATGCAAAAAGGGACAGGCCTCGACGACCCGGCAGTTCAGGAGTCGGGCCAGCAGCGGACGCTGTGCATCCCGAAGCTCAACCACCTTGAGCCGTAGCGAGAGCCAGTCGCTGGGTGTGAGGACCACTGCTCCGTGACCTTGTCCCTCAAGCCAACAGAGTCGTGCAGAGGCGCGGCTGATCCAGGCCTGGGTTGCGTTCACGCTGCGATCAAAACGGAAGTGGTGCAGCGGCATCTTGAAGGGGCTGGCTGTGAGCTTGGCATGTAGCGCCTCATAGGATTGGTCGACCAACTGAGGCAGGAAGAACGTCAGGGGCAGCATCCCAGTGCCTGTGGCTGAAGCCCGTTGTGCACGGTAGAAGAGGAGCAGCATTGGAAGAATCACGCGCGTCTTGCCCTCGCCCATGTTGAGCTGCAGAACTGGACCCTTTTTCTCATCGACCTCCGCCTTGATGAGGCGCAGCGCCACGGCAGTCTGCTTGGGCCGGATTTGAATCTGACTGCTAACTTCAAAAAGGAGCCATTCCAGATGTTCAACAGCGGCATACGTCCGAACCGTCATCACTTCACGTAGCATGACTTCTTTGATGTTGTTCTGCGCAGGTCCATCAACATGCCGCAAAGCACGCGCCAACCGGGTAATGCGATCCAAGCGTTGCTCCAGCACGATGCGTTGAAGCCATTCAATTGCGACAATTTGGAAGTTGGGCCAGTGACTCTGGTCAAAGTATGGGTTGTGCTCTCGAACGCGGCGAAGCCGCTCGTCATCGTTGACGCCGGCAAGGACGTACAGCAGACTCTGGGGCGTGGCTCGACGTAGGAGGCCGCCAACTTGTAGCATACTCATTCGTGCCCGCAGCGGGTCATTGAGCGCCTGGTGCACCGTCGTGGGCAAGGTCAAGGCACGGGCCAAATGCTGCCACAAACATTGTCGCTCCGCCGTGAGCTGGGTAAGCGTGGCAAGCTCTCCCTCCAGCAGGGTGGGGTCGTCTGGGAGCGTGAAGCGAACTTGCGCGCGCCTGTCATGCAGTGCCATGCTCTTGCTCAACTCACGTTGCAGGTGCTGGTACATGCGTGTTCCATCCTTCCGCTCAATATCCAGGGCGAGCGCGGGATCGGTGGTTTCTGGTCGTTGCTCTTGTTGCTCCACCAGACGACAAAGATCTTGTTCACGCGTCGCAATGCTCCTCTCAAAAGATGCCAATTCGTCACATGCCGAAGCTAGATCCTGATGCAGCTGCGCAGCCCCTTGGGTAACCTTACGACTGACATGGCCTCGCAATGCATCTTCTGGCAAATTCCAGTCTCCAACGTCGCAGAACGGTGCAATGGAACCCTCCAATTCTGGGAGGCCTAGCTCACGCATTTCGTGTGGCGTGAGTCGCAGGCCAAGAGGCAAGCCGCGGTGATGCTGTTGATAATAGGCCAAATCCAGAGGTTGTGGCTGAGCCAAGGCAAGCATTCGTTGCTGTTTCTGGTCGTCTTCATCTTTCCAGGACAATGAGGCTCGAGCGATGACTGCCACGGCTAGGGCCAAGGATGGAAACCGAGTCTCATGTGCAACGGCTTCAAGGTAGTCTTGTTCTAGAACAGTAAAGTGGTGCCCTTGCCAGCATTGGCGCACGAGCTCCAGCGATTGCGCTGGACCATTGCGACCGGCGCATAGGTCCACTTGCTCTGGCTTGAGCCGACAATAGACCAGCGCAAGTGCGAGACGATCTGTGGTCGATTGCGCCTCCAAGTACCCGAGGGTATCGTGAATATTTGCCGTAAATGAGCGGCGACTAGCCAATGCATGCTCAGGGGTCTGGCTTGCTTCCAACGGCTCTGGTACCAAGAGTCGGTGGCGTGCGGCAGGTAGGCGGCCAGCTTCAGACTCAAACTGCACGGTCCGTTCAAGGAGAAGATAGCTGTCAAACCCAGGAAGCTTGTCTTTGAGCACTTGCAGCGCGCACAGTCGGTACCCTTGATGATTGAGGGATCGAATGCCCTCTTCGGGACTCAGCTCAAAGCGAAGACCCAGCCGCAAGAGATCTACATCCACGCAGCTCGCGTTGCTGCAAGGCCGATACCAAGACAGGCTGCAAGCGTCCTCAACGCGAAGAAGCACATCGTGCAAAGCCATGAGCACGGGATGCTCTCTGACTGTCTCAGCCCAGATCCACGATTGCCATCCGGACTCTGACTCCTCAACATCCGCTTCAGCCAAATGACAAGCAACGTGCGTTGCAATCGGTAGCATGTCCACCACGGCTTGCTCTTGCATGTTTGGAGGTGGCCGTAGGAGCTGCCAGTCATCTGCGATAGACACGCCCACATAAGCAACATGCCGCGCCTGGAAGCCGCAACTATCACGCTCTGGAAGCTGTCGCAAGACAATCGACTCTGAGACAAGGTCAAGCCACGCCACCATTTGACTGTGGAGTGGATGTTCAGAAAGGAGCGCCCTGGCCAAGCCTCGTGCAAGCAGCAAGCGCTGACCAGGTCTTGGCCCTCCAGCTGGATCATCCGGCTTTGGTTCTGGTTCTTGAATGATACTCAGCTGGTGTCCGTCGGCTGCGCCGTCGGTGTCGATGAAGGTGTACATAAACCCATCAATCGGCGCAACAGCACGATAGGTTTTGCCGTCTTTGTCCACGGCCACGGGAAACATGCGGGTGCCAAAAAAACTCTTGTATTCAGCGTCCTCCAGCAAGCGAGGTGGCAGCTGGCTGGCTGGCTGACCGTTGAAGAGCACGAAGCCCGTCAGACAGTTGATGGCTAGGCGGCCACTATCAATAACAAGCAAATTGAGCGTGTCACCATACAGCTGTGCGGATTGCGCTTGTGAGGCACCACCTGCGTGGCCCATGGCCTCATCCACCCATTGTGCCATCCTTGTTGGGAAGTCAGGCTCCTCAACAGATGACTGTAGCTCTTGGCACAGCTCGACCAGCAGGCGGCTCATAGAGGTCAAGGCGGCATCGTTTAGCCACATGGAACTGTTGGAGCCATCGCCATGGCCACCGCCCAGGATACGGTATCGCAACAGCTGCCGAAGGGCTTGTCTTCGCTGGCGTACCTCAACCTTGGTCCACGAAACATGTCGAAACGCTACAATAGCCAAATTGTAGGCCTCGAAGCGCCGCTGCTGAAGGTGATTGACCAATGCTTCATTGCCGGCTGCCAAGGCCTTGCTCTGCTCGGTGGCCCAGTTTTGAGCATGTGCGTCCAAGCACTCGGTCAGTTGCAGCACGAGGTCAAATGCTGTTGGAGAGTTGTCGCTCATGGCATCCTGGCTCTGTGATGGCGCGTCAAACGCAGTCAGAATTCCAGTCAAGGTGCCCAATGCTGCTCCATATGGGACAAACTTGCATGCCGTGCTCATGTTGACAATGCTTCTGCGAATGGCAGCAAGTAAGGTGCGCCAAACAGCCGGGTCGCGACTGGGCCACGCCACGGCGCGCTGAAAATGGTCTTCGAGATCGCCGACCTCGGCCACCATGGCTTTGAGTAGACGCACAACTTGCGGCTCAAGCAAGGACAAGGCATCAAGCCGGAGTATACCAGCTAAGTTGGTCCATTGCAACAAGCGCCCGGCTCGCTGGGCAGCAAAGATGTCCCCATCATCCAGGTTTGCGCAACTGCTTACTGCAAACGGCGTGGCCTTGCCCTCGGTGCCGCGGTCAGACCACTGGTGGGTGGCTTTTGCATCTGATGGCTCAATGCTTGGGTTGACGGCTTGGTGTCGAAACGCACCAAGGCGATCCACGGCTTGTGGCTGCCTCCTACGGCTTGGTTTTGGTGCTGGGCCGGTGGGAGAGACGGTTCCAAAGAACGCCGCTAATTCAGTCCGATCTTTGGGTGGCTTCCACTGGGCCAGTGTTGATAGCAAAGGTCGCTCCATATAGTTGATGTCGTCCTCTTCGCCTTGGAGGTGATGGACGCTGACAAACCGCGTGTTCGTTCGCGGCTCGAGCGTGGTCGCTTGCAAGTCGATGTCAATGTCGAGCTTAGCTTGACTTCCTGTTTGAAGGTTGTTGAACAACTGAAACGCTTCTGTGTGCCGTTTACTTTGTTGTTTCTTTCTAGGCTCATCAACTTCTTGCATGAGAGTGAAGGTCTGTCGCGCACACTCAGCCAGCCGTTGAAGGCGCAAGGGCAAGTAGAAGACCGTCAGCGTTGCAAGAGCCTCATGGTCCGACTCGGGCAGAGACAACTGAACGGCGGGAGGAGGGACAAGCTCAGCCCGAAGTTGTTTGGACTTTGCGTCAACTTGAGCTTGAGCCGACGTGGTGTTCTTCTCAGCTTGCGATCTCGTGCTGTCTTTGCTGGTGTACTTGCTCTTTAAATTGCTGCAAGTTGAACAAGTATACCAAGAGATGCCATGGGAATATATTGACCAGTTGCTGTGACCTCTCTGGCCCAGATACTCGCGTGCAAAATGGCACCCTTTGACATGCAGCTGACATTCACGCCGGGCAGCATCTGCATCGTGGCTAGCAGTGTATTGCTCTTTCTGCGCCACATCACGAGATTGCTCGAGATTTTCCAAGTCAGCGGCGTATTGCTTGGCATTCCGCTGTTTGCGTTGAACCGTTTGCCAGTGCTCTTGTCGAAGACGCCGGTGGTTTTGTCGCTCTTGCTGGAGGCGTTCTTCCAGGCTCGTGCTGTACCACGTGTCCTGCTTCCAATTTGAGTAGTGCTGGGCAAAATCGTCTTGAAGTGTGCCCAGCGTGCTTGCTACCAAAAAGGGGATTTCATCCGTTGGGTGGCGCTCTGAAATAAAGCACAAGGCCATGTTCATGGTATGCATATCTTGTGCGTCATCGAGGGTCCAGAAGGGCACGATTGGTTCCAAGTTTGGCATGCTGTACTCTGGACTACTCCAAGGCAGTTGAGGCCAGGTGCACTCGGCCGCATATCGCAGAAAGACGAGCGCGGCAACTTGCATGAGTGCTTTTTGCGACTGCAAGGCCGCGGGCAGTGGCAGCAGCTCGGTGTACAGCTCGGAGGTGGTGGTTTCAGCCGGATCCGGGGAGCTGCCGCCCAGCTCCGTACAAACTTTGGAGTGCATGTCAAGGAGATGCAGCAGCAGTTCATCGTCGAGTGCAATTGCTTCAGCATCGAAGGCACGGTCACATGCATGAATCCTTGTTAGCGTCTGATGTACGTAACGCTCAAACACCAGTTTAAAGACAACCTTTGCTTGAAGCTTGTCCAGTGTAAGCGATAACTGCTTCAGGTGAGCCAGTGTCAAGCGCTGGTTGGCAAGAGCCGTCTGGATTTCGGGTGACAGCGACAAGGACGCGCCCAGATCATTGCAAATGGCATGGATGTCAAGACCCTGCGATCTCTTCGGAGTGTTGAGTGCAGCGTTGTACTCGTTGACGACGCTGGCAACGGTTGAGACGACCGAGTTTGGCGCGGTGCGTGGCACGTCTGCAGCCCGGAAGTTGTCCCAGCTCAGCTCGAGTTGCCTGGCAGCGGGGCTTCCCCGGGTCTGATCAAACTGCCGGACCATGTTGCTGGTGGCCTGAAGAAGCTGCGAATACATGGCATCGAGTTGGGCGTTGTTATGGTGCCGGACTCGCGCACCAAGGTTATTGAGCGCCACCATGTGGCGTTGAGCTGCGGCATGCCACTGATCTATTGAGACAAAGTTTTCAATGGTGAGGGGACAGTCTGGTACCGGCGCAAGAGGGGGGTGCGCGTACCAGGGGCGTGTACGTCTTTCATCACTTCATCTAGAAGCCAGGTGGAAAAGCTTAGCAGCAGGAGTTCTTCGTGGTCAGGAGAGAGCAACGAATTGTGCACAACTTGTACGGCCCAGCGCAACACTTCTCGGCAGAGCGGCCACGCTGTTGGTTTTTTCTTGGTGTTGGTGTGTGGACCAAAGTTGCTAGTACCATCTAGGAGATATTGTTGCGAAAATAAGAATGCAGGGGATTCTTGGGGACCGTAAAATTGTTTGGGGTGCGCAGAACCAACCGGTTGTTAGCAAATTGCTGCTGGCGTTGCCATTGACATGTTCGCTCCATGCTCGGGTGTATGCCTGATGCACAAACCCTGGAGTTTTGTGCACCTTGCCATCCTCTGCATTGGCGCTGCGTTTGAGAGACTGCTTGGCCAGTTTGATGACGTTTTGCACGTCGCTCTGGCTCCATAGTGATCCCACGGGGAGGAGGAAGTGGCCATCCGTGCGCGCAGTAGTCTCGACTTGGCTGTTTGGTGGAGCTTGAGCCACAAAATGTTGGTTGTCCAGGCCGAGGACGAACAGACTCACGCGGCCATCAGGCCCGGTGGTTGCTACCAGTGCGCAGCCATACTTGAGATGCAGATAAAGGCAAGTCGGCCTTGTCACCAAGCCCTTGGCCATGATGCCCTCATCATCGTCGCTGTCATCACCACTGACGCCGCTGTCACTGGCGTCGCTGTCCCCAGCCTCGTCAGCGGCGGCCACTGTGCTCTGCTCGACATGTTGTGCGAGCACCTGAACGGCCGCCACAAACGCTTCCCACTGGGGATGAGCGTTCACAAATGCCCCGGGCTTGGCAGACGCTTCCAAGAAGGCTTGTAAGGCTAGGACACACGCGTTGGCCGTGTCACGAGCCTGCACCTTTGCATCGCCCTGGTTGCAGCCCAACACGTATTCCCACGCGATTGCGGCCGGACTCACGATCGGGTCTTCTTCCGCCATCTTGCAACAACACGGCCACGGTCGAGATCGAGCCTGATTGCCAGCGAGAACGAAAGTCCTCCACCAAAGTGGAAGGAAATGCCACTCCAGAAACCCCACCAACCACGCTCTTGCCAGTGCCCGAGCCAGCCGCGTCAAACGTGCGCGCTTCTCATGAGAAGAATTCTCTCAAAATGGTGGCTTTAAGCTTATGAGGTTACTGACAGGATCTTTCCATATTTTGAGGCGGACTGTTCGCGGACTGAGTCAGATTTAAGCTTATGACCTTACTGGCCGTCCGCGAAACCCGACTTTGGTCAACAGGGCCAGATCAGATGGTTTAGATCCGGCGTACACGGCGCGTTCAGATAGGTGGCTGCCGAATAGCGCTGGATTTGCTCGGATATGGCCTTTCCTGGTGCCGAACAGCGCTGCCCTTTTATGTCCTAAATTGCACAGAATGCCGTCCACAACATATGTTCTACACTTTTTGTCCTTGGAAATGTCCCATTTTCGGTATTCGTGTTGTTCACAATGGGTGTTGTTTATTATTTTTCGGACTATGGCATGGCAGCATTTAGAGAGAGAACAAAAAGTCATAAGGCACACTAGCAAGAACACAATGTCATCACCTTTGTACATGAACCTGTCAAAGGGTTGCATGTGTGCTTGCGCTCGAGCGCGCGTAAGGGCCTTATTTGGGTAAGTCCTATGTGCCTCTGCCTATTTTTTCTTCTTCTTCTAGGTTCTGTCGGTTGGGCTTGAGAGAGAGAGATTCTAGTGATGCGAGCGTGCTTTGAAGCGATGGAATGAGGCGGGGTTGGGGTGGGCGTGCTGCCATTTTTCCGCTCGGCCTTGATCATTGAAACTGCCACCGAGGAGCACAGTACACAGTGATCA
>NW_001865039.1:8644-51845 GCF_000002865.3 Monosiga brevicollis MX1 | reverse complement strand
CCCCCCCCCCCCCCCCCCTTACCCCACCCACGCTTTGCCGCGCCGCGGCGTCACTGGCCAACATGTTGAAGCTTGGTATCTTGCTTCTCGGTGAGAACGATCGCGCGCTCACCACCGCGCAATCATTATTGTGATCGCCTTTTTCTGCTTTTTTTGCTCACTGCCAAAGGTCTGCCCACTGGATAGTCACGGGCTGCTTGGCGGCCGACGAGAGCTTACCCTACCTGGTGCAAACTGGCTTTTGCATTGATAACGACTACCCAGACGATTTTTACACCGCGTCCGGGCTGCTATACCTTCCGCCCGGCGCCTGTCAGCCGCTGCTAGAGGACTACGCCACATTCACGTGCCATAGCAATGGCTCCTTCACCGTGGACTTTTACGAGACCAGTGCCTGTACCGAGAGCCAGCATTCCGAGCTTGTCACTGACGGGTGCCTTGGACCGTATGAAATGACGTGCTCGGAGAAACTGCCGGACGATGTCGTGGCAACAGTCACCCTCTCTAGCGGCGGATGCGACGAGACCAACGTTTTTGCAACCACCCTAATGCGCACCAAGTGCAGCGAAACCATGTCGCTGGGCATGGTTTGGGAAGGAGCGCTCGTGTCGGACGGTTGTGAGTCTTCATCGTGTGAGACTCTGAGCAAGCTCTACCTCTTTAGTAAGGTGACGGCCATGTGTATCAAGAACAAGATGGTGCAGCTGACGGCGCATGCCGACAACTGTGAGCGGGTGAACTTTAATGTGCTCGCCCCGGTCGATGAATGCGTGTCGTTTGAGGCGCTGGCTTCCAGTAAGTTGACGCCGCCTCAGTGCCGCCTTGGTGCCGCCTTGGTGCCGCCTTGGTGCCGCCTCGACCGGCGCCTCACCTTGTGGTCTCCACCCAATAGACACCTCCCTTCAATACCTCAACGATTACTATGGTGACGACGAGGGTGTACTCTATGTGAAAGCCTCCTGCAATGGAGCAACGGTGCCGGGCTCGGCCCGTGGTGTCGCATGGGTTGTTGCAGCTTTGATCGCATCCCTTGTGAGCGTGGTTCTTTAAAGCGACCAACGGCGCACGAGCCGCAGGTGTCAGCTTGCTTTTGTTTTGTCTTGGCTGTACATGCACATGGTCATCCGTCCAACGAGCCGTCATCGTCGAGTGAAATGCCGCCAACGAGGCGCACAGGGCGCCGTTGCGGTCCTCAAGTTTTAGTTTTCTTCGCCTTGAATAATAAATTTACATGTTAGACGGATTTGATTATTTCCTTTTGGTGGCTGTGCGCGGCGGTCATACTAGAGCACAAGATGGTGGTCGCGCAGCTCGGGCCACAGCTGGCTTGAGAAGTGGGCGGGTCAATGTCGATGCCATTCCCGCTGCAAGCAAGGTGCAGCGGCGTATCGCTGTGCTTTTATGATTTTTTGGCACAATCGTTGTCAATCCCCATGTCATCGCTTGTCAGCAGCAGTCTTGGCTAGTCTTCCTGGAGACTCTCCTCCCTGTGCTTTGTCTGACATGACAGGTAATTTTGTCTGACATACGGACGAGCACGCGGGGGCGGTTCACGTGTGGTAGCGAGGCGGCAAGTTGCCGCTGCAACTGCGTAGTGAGATATACGTCACAGTTGACAGGTATTTGAAGTGTTACCAATCACACTTTGGATGAATCGCGCGAGCGGACATGGATGAATGCAAAATCAAGTTGTCAGACAGATCACACGGCCAAAATGACGCGCTCGCGTTTGGTGCAAAAAGAGGCGAGAACGCCACATTAAGCTGCACAAACTTTTCTCGAATCAAATGGGCCTATAACGTTGAGACTTCGTGCTGCTACATAAACCATTGTATATGAAACATAAACCCAACTATTGTCAGCCAATTTCTTGAACAAAAGAAACATTGTTTGCGCACATCACTGTTGTACATGTATGTGCATTGTCTGCGCGTCTCGTCTCTCTCTCTCTTTATGCCTTTGTTGTTGATGCTGTCTGTCACTTCTCACTATGTTTCTCTGTTTCTCTTTCTGTTTCCCTCTCTGTCTCTCTCTGTCTCTGTTTCCCTCTCTGTCTCTCTCTGTCTCTGTTTCCCTCTCTGTCTCCTCTCTCTCTGTCTCTCAACTCTCTCATCTCCTCTCTCTCTCTCTCAACTCTCTCATCTCCTCTCTCTCTCTCTCAACTCTCTCATCTCCTCTCTCTCTCTCAACTCTCTCATCTCCTCTCTCAACTCTCTCTCGTCTCTCTTGTCTCTTCTCTCTCTCTCTCTTTTTTTCCAACAAAAGTTGACAAGTCGTTCGTCCGTCCAGTCGGTCAATCGGTCGGTCAGTCGAATGGTCGAATGAGACTGTGCCGGTCATTGGGGGGGGGGTGGGGCGCAGAGCCCTGTGTGCTGTGCACTGCTTTGGTGGTGGTGCCTGCGTTTGGCTGGGTGTGGTGGCTTATGGCGTTGCTTGTCCCCGTTGCCGGTGTAGATGCGACCCGACCTTGCATGCATTTGTTTTCCTTGAGGGGACGTTTCCGACCTCGTTTCATCCCTGTGTGAGCCAGCGTCAAGGGGTACGTACCGCTGGGCTTTTGGGGGCAGTGCGGGCAGCCGTGGCAAGCCAAGCCTGGGTGGCGGTGTGCTGGGGCACGCTGTGAAGGGGTAGCAAGCTTTCTTAGTGCGGTGCTTGCACGAGGCGGCTCCTTGTTCTGGGATGCCGCTTAGAAGCGCGCGCACACGGCGTCACAAGCTTTGCTTCTGTGCAGCAGCAGCGCTCATGCCTGGGAAATGTTTGCTTTCGCCATGGATCCGATCTTGGTATTGTGCCTGACCCCTCGATGTTTATCGCTCGCTTTGCCTGCTGTTCTCGTGCAGCGTGAGTAGGCAGGTGGCTGCGGCCACCATTGGCCCATCGGGGCACCACTCGATTGCCATAGAATCAAAACTTGGGTCCCGCCGCTCTCAGTTGAACCCTCCAACTCGCTCGCGTGTGTGCCCGACCATCGATCCGGCTCGTCCGGGCCTGCTGCGCCTGCGTGCCACTTGTCAACAGAGGTCTGGAATGGCAGCTTCAGCGCCGGCATCACCGGGGACGCCCTCGCGGCGCCGCCTCCGCCGTAACCACTCGCAGCGCTCCAAGCAGGCCAAGCCTAGTCCCCCAGCACTTGCAACACCCCGTCTCTCCGATGTCCTCGCAACCGAGCAACCGTCCCAATACCAGCCCGCCAGTCTTATTCCTGCGGGCAAAGATGGATCGGACCTTGATAATAGCGCGGATGCTTCGCTCCCAGAGTCCAAGAGCATAACGCGGCGCCTAGCCTCCAGTTTCAAGCGTCGCTCGCGCCGTTCCCAAAAGTCACATTCCGATCCCTTTCCCCACGTGTATGGGTTTCACGTCGAAGGCAATACCCCCAACGTTCTCCGCCTTGGCTTGGAGAACGGAGCCCCCGCTTGGGTCTGCCAGGACGAGAATCACGGGCCGTTGTCAGTCATCGTCACGACCACCGACGTCGATGCCCTCAGTCACTTGGAGCTCGAGGCGCTCAAGGATTTCATGCGTCATCACGTGCAAGAGCTCTTCGATCACGACATTTCTGTCGAAGATCCTCAAGCCGCGCCAGGCCGCCATAGCTATGGCCGCCACGGCACCTTGCAAGCCTTTTTTCGGCACATTGTCGGCGGTGTTCGCAGTGGTTCAGACAGCTCCTCAGGTGACAGCTTTAGCCCCGGCCACCGCCGTCGAGGTTCCTCCACGCAACACAACGAGGCTGGCTATGTCACTGGCAAGCCCCTCGATAAGCTCATCAACGAGGATCGCCGCAAGCACGCGGACAGCCGTCTCGTCATGCCCCACTGCGTAACACAAATGATTCAATATCTTGCCGCCAACGGTATGTTTTGTTCTCCTTTGTATGATCGGTGTGTGTGTGTGTGTGTGTGTGTGTGTGTGTGTGCGCGCGCGCGTGTGAGGGGCTTTGAGGGCAAATGAAGCTTTACTCCCCTCGCGCATTACAGGCGTTCACGGCTCACCTGGCGTTCAACTGCTTTCTGCCCCCCATGTTTCACATATTGGTTGCCTCATTGCCAATAGGGCTGAAAAGCATCGGCCTTTTTCGCGTCAGCGGATCCACGCGCCGCGTTCATGAGATGGCACAGGCTTTGGATCGCGGCGAGGAGCTTGACTTTGCCAGCACCAACCCCATTGAGGTGGCCGCTCTCCTCAAATACTTTCTTCGTCTGCTTCCCGATCCATTGCTACCCACCCATCTCTACGCCCTCTTTACACGCGCATCGAGTCTCCCCGAGCTTCAGCAGCTGCAGGCGCTACAGGCAGCCTGCCTACTCCTACCTAACAGCCACCGTCGCCTCTTACGTGCCCTGCTCAACCTCCTGGACCTCGTTGCGCGCTCAGCCTCTGGTGACCATGGCAATCAAATGGATGCCACCAATCTGGCTGTGGTAATGGCACCCAACCTCTTGCAGGCCTCGACCGCGCCTCCCTCTCGCACGTCAAGCGTTGGAGATGCGGCCAGCCTTCGTGACGATGAGGCTGTGCGGGCCATGCAACTGCTCATCACGCACAATGACCGCCTCTTCCATGTTTCAGCCACCATGCGCGATGCTTGCCTGCAATTTCATCGCACTGCTTCACCGCAACTGGTGCACATCCTTCTCAAGGGCATGGTGGACCCCGTGAGCGCCTCTCGCACGTCCAGCGTGCATGGTCTTGGTCCCATGGCGAGCCTACGCCCCTCCAACCCCCCACGGCCCTCGAGTGCCCCACGGCCCTCGTCCTCTTCGCCACGTCCGTCATCCCCATTGACGCGGGCCAACTCTCCGGCTTCGCCCAGCGGTTCCACGTACCACCTGGGTGCTACGAGCCCCATCCCACCTCCGGATCGTCCTCGCTTGCAGTCGGCTGAATTTGCTGGGCTCGACACAGCTTCTTTAGCCAGTCTCGAGCGAGCATGGAATCAGGCCTTGCGGCAAGCGTCTCCGGATCCCCGCACTCGGGCCTACCGTTCCGTGTCTGCTCACACCAGTCCCGCACAGCGCCGTGCGTCGGCGGGACACACCAATGGAACTTGGGAGCCAATGGCACCGAACGACCGTTTCAGCAGTCGACGAAGCAGCTCTCAGCACGCACCTGGCACCCCGCCTTACACGCCGAGCCGCTATGCCCCAGTTGCGGATGCGCCTTCGCTGCACGTCTCGGAGGTGCTGGCCTCACCGGAGGGGGCGCCAATGACACCGGAACGCCATGCTCCTTCTCATCCAAGCACGCCCATGTCTGGACCCTCCGCTTCCGCCTTGGGCGTTCGCTTGGGCGGTACACCGGAGTTGGTTGTGGAGCGCTCCCAGTCGCTGGCAAGCCGCCCCACCTCCAGTCAATCCGGTGGCTCACGCCGCTCATCTGGGGGTGGAATGCCCCGTGCCAGATCCCACCACGATCGGCGTTCTCGTCCCCCCAGCTTCAAGCTCGACTCTGCTGGGGAGGGCCACGAGTGGCGGCCGCGGAGCCGCGAGGGTCTCACCCGCGGCCGCTCCTCTGGTGGCCTCGTCTTACAAAACAGCACCTTTGTGTAGCGATTTGGGCTGATCAGGAGTTTGATGTTGTTGATGGGTAGTTTCCGAGAGGTTTGAGCCTCGGGGCTTATCATCCTCTTCTCTCGACCGCGTATTGCGAGTTGTGTATATAGCCATGTAGTCAGACCGTTGACGCGACGCGATGTATTCGTGACTGGTCATGTTTATAGTTGGTCGATGCAGCAAGTGCCGTGTCGTCCGCTCCCAGATGACGTCGGCAGATTGCTCGCGCTTTTGCCATTTTTCCTTTGTATCTTTTCTTTCTCTTCCTTTTCTTCTCCTTTTTCCTCATGAATGCGCCGCGCCTACCACTTCTTGGAAGCGAATTGACCGATTGATTGGGTTGACGGAGATGCATGAAAACAACGCCAAACTCTTCTTGTCATTGGTGCATCATAGCCTCTTTGCTGACAAAGCGTGCTGCAGCTTGAACGGAATACGAGGCAACTACTCTCATCGATTATGGGGTGTCACGGGGGCACCGAGCAGGCAAGAGATGCTCTGGTTTGAATATGTGTGGGCATCAAAGCTAGACAGTACTGCTGGGTAGGGTGGAGGCGGTTGGTCGGGGGGAGCGCGGGGGGGAGAGAGGTGGTAAATCCCAGTCCAAGGTTTTGGCTTGGTCATGCAGTCGTGCCATATCCTCTGCGTGGCGGCTCAGGGTCGTTGCATGCTGGGCTACCACGGTCTGATAAAAATTGAAGGCAAACCACAGGAACACGGCTGAAACAGGCACCAGGACGGCGATAGCAGCCCATCCCGCTGTGGGGCTATGTGCAATAAACTGTCGCAGCCACACGGCATTCCCAAACAAGAACAAGAGCGTGAGTGGAGGTGCGAATGAGCTGTGGCAGGGGAAGAAATTGCACAAGATGAAGAAGAGGGTACCCAAGGAAACTAAAACAAGTAACCAACAAACCCTACCCGCTCCCCCGCTCCCCCCCACCCCCCTCCAAACAAAACCCCAGCAACGTGCGGTGGATTGCTGTTTTTAATCTCGCACTATTTGATCAAGACAGAACAGGGGTACGACGTCAGGAGCGCTGCCACGAACTTTGAGATGGGCCAGTACAGCAAGGTCGAGAAGAAAGAGGACAATGCCCAAGCCCGTGGCAAAAATCCAGGCCGCCTCAATGTAGCGCAAAAAGGGCATCTCATCTTCCAGGTTCAGTTCCATTTCGTTGGATGGGTCCAGGCCTGATGGAGCGGTGTCATCTGGACGACGAATGCCGGCCTCGGATCCACTCAGGCCCCACGCAGCGTCGGAGAAATCCAGGCCACCATCGGCGACCAATGGTTCCAGGCCATCATATTGTGTGGCGCTGCTTCGGCGGCTCTGGCTATCAAGACCATCAGTCGTGTTGCGGGTGGGGAGCTGAAGGTGAACGCCATCAGCAGAGGTTTCGGGCGCTGCGCGCGAGCTGTGGCCACGCTGGCGCATGGTGGCCCGTGTGCCGTGTGCCCAGCCAGGGCTGGGGCTTGGGCTGGGACAAGGACTCGCCTCGTTCAGGTCCTGATCAACAATCGAGGGCAAGCGCGGGCGCGGTCGAGTAATCTGGTCCCGGGTGGCTCGTTGGGCCTCCTTGTGCAGGCGGCGGCGCTCGATGCGCTCGTCCAGGTAGGGTAGGATGCAGGTGGAGACCATGAGGGCAAAGAGATGGACGGAAATGAGGAGTGTGGTGATGATCGCAAAGGCAATGATGCCCGGGTCATCGTCGTATTTGTCAATGTCCGTCTGTCCCGTCGGAAGGTCGAGCTCGACCATGGCTACCAGGGCAAAACCGGAGAGCAGGGCTGAGGTTTGCGACGCCTGTTTCAGCTTGGCGTGAAGCAGAAAGTCGCGCATCTCAGCCATCTCGCTGGTGCCGCAAAACCGCTCCGGATGGACAAGCGCGTGCGAGCGAGCGGGCGTGCGCGCGTTTCGCGGAAAAGCTGAGCACCCGTTTTGCAGGTGCAGAGAGCCTGCCGGGGTACAGTGTACATGCAGGCGCTATGCGGAACGTGGCTGGCCCCTCGACTGGCCGAGCGTACCAGCGCGGGCAGTCAGCACGGCACGGCACAGCACGACAGAGCCCGTCGCCAGCACGACCACAGCTACGACAAGTACGACACGAGTGAGGGGGATGTGAAATTGAGAACGCGAATGAAGTGACCATATGATGATCAGTGGTCGAATTGCTGCATGCATGCATTGTGGGCGACCGATTCGCACGAGCTCGGCGCTCTTGAGCCTTGAGCTGCTGCGGCAGTGTGTATCGAGTTTGCTGGGTTGCTGTCCTGGGGTGGGATGGAGCGGTGCTGCCACCGCATCTTTAGTCGCTGCTGTACCCTCGGAAGGTGGAGGCACCGGAAACTCCAGACACCAGGCAACAACAGATTTGGACTCAAGGTTCAGGAGCCGGGGCCAGGAACTCCTGAAACCATCATGCTCTCGCAACTTGTGACAGAACATGAACACCCTGCCCGAATCGGAGTCATGCTTTCGAGGGTCAAGTGTTGAGCGTTACACAAGCCACCCGCAGGGGCCGGCAGGCGGTGAGCTCGTCAAGGACACAAGAGCAGAGCAAGAGTCTCGTGCTTGACTGTTGCTAATCGCGGCCTGATGGCGCTTGCCCCCGTCCTCGTCTTTGAAAATGCTGCCGCTGTGTACGACTCGTTTCAGCATCACTCTTAAACTCTGCGTCCTCCGCATGCAAAGGCTCCACGACCTGATCCCGAGCCGAGCGTTGCCGACGCAGTCGCTCGCCCATGAGACCACCGTCTGCACCGTAACTCGCGCTTCTCATTCGTTATTTTTTCGGGACAAAAACACTTCTGTTGCTGGTCACCAGGCTTGCCCATGTTCCTGCTCTTGCCTGCCATGTCCTCGACGAGTTTCTTGCCTTCTCTCGCGTTGACTCCATCGGGGACGTAGGCAATGCAACTCTTGCTAGTTCAGGTGGGGACATGGGTAAACGCCGGCACCCACATGAGCAGCGTCGTACACGCCTCGCATAAATGCCCAGCTTCTCCTTCCCATGACCCCGTGCTTTGTCTCTGCCAATGTCCCTTGCGGCCATGCCGCATGAGCGTGCATGCAAAAACTGCCCACCGAGCCAAAATCTTGCTTCCCCAACACACATGGCGCAGCTGCGTTTTGGCTCAAGACGTTCGCAATAGGACTTTGCATTTCCCAGGCGCCCCACAGCCTTGCCTGGCCCTTTCCACCTTGATGCATGTTCTCGCGCCGCCTTGGCTGTTGGGGATTGCGGCTGCAGGCCCCCCTGTCGTGGGCGGGGTCATGCGTAAACCCGAGCCACCCACGCAGGTGGTGTGCAGCTGATTCAGGCAACAATGATATTGCTCTCGTTCCCAACCTGAGCCCAGGTTTACACGGGGCAAGAATGGACCGGGGCCTGCAACTGCTGTCTCTGCATTGACCAGCCGCCGCTCAGAGGGCCGTGTATCCGGGGATCGATCGTCGCTGAGCGACATTTTCCTTCCCACGCATTCCCGGAGCACGAGCCCAGCCTCTCCACTTTTCTTCCTTCCCCCTTCAGCACAGCGCAACTGCAAAGCGCACAGCGGACGACCAGAACGCCTTGTCGCTCACGAGACGCAGCTTTGTCCTTGCTCGTCCACTCACCCACGATCATGCAAGGGTCTACCAGCATCATGCTGGTAGCCGTGGTCCTGGCGAGCCTACTCGCGTCAGCCTCTGCCACCGACGTAAGTTTGACACGCACCGAGGCCGATGTGGCCTTTGAGATTGAACTTTTTGTTAAATTTGTTCTCCGTCTTTTTGCGTACAACTTACGCCATCCTTCGTTGCCCTGTTCTGGCTGTGACAGTGCTTGCACGAGGGCTCGATGCAGATTGCCGAGCTCGAATTTACCTATGGCTCTTTCACCCAAATGGCCTTTGGTACGTGCAGCCTGGGAGAGCTTTGTTGTGTTTCTGGATTGCCAGCCAACATTGCACCTCGGCGCGGCGCGGCAGCAACAGGGTTGGAACCCCACCGTGCATGCGTGTGTCTCACATGTGTGACCCCCTTTCCTTCCGTCCTGTAGGCAACTTGGAAGAAGAAGCCGAAGACCTGACAGGCCACAGTGCCAGCGTGACTCAATTGCGTCGCTTCTCCACGGCCTTTACCACTGATGCCATTATCGCCAGCTACTCTGGCCAGAATCCTGCCACGTGTGCCTGCGTCTGCGAGGAAACCTCTGGCTGCAATGGCTTTTTCTATTACTTTAACGCTAACAACGTGGCCAGTTGCAACCTGCTGCGCGACACGGGTTCGCTTGTCGCCACCAACTTGCACTGTGTGTCGTACGGACGCGCGTCGCGCCCCGTGACAACGACTCAGCGCCCCGTGACGACGACCGTCCAGCGCCCCGTTACAACAACCCAGCGCCCGGTGACCACGGCCACCACGACCACCACGCCCAGCATCGACTTCACCCCCGGCGACCTCGACTGTTTTGAGATGGTGTTTACTGCCAACATTCCGGGTCAGACCGAAGACAGCCTCTGTTTTGACTCGTCCTTCTCCCAGGCCGATGCGTCCCGCGTCATTTCCGATGTCAGCCTCGAGCGCTGCGGCGAGATTTGTTACGCCGATGCGTCTTGCGTGGGATTTTTCTATGGCCTTCAGGAGAATTCGGTGGCCGATTATGAGTGTCGCCTGGTCGATGACATTGGCGATGTAGCAGGCATTCCAACCGACTTGTTTGGTGCGTCGTACGCCTTGAGCTGCGAGCGCACCACAACTGCTCGTCCCACCACAACAAAGTCGACTACCACCACGACCACCACTACTACCACCACTACTACCACCACCACGACCACTACCACCACTACCACGACCACGACCACCACGACCACTACCACAACGACAACCACATTTGACATTGACCTCACCCCCATCGACGTGGATTGCTTCGAGATTGTCTTCACCGCCAACGTGCCCGGTTACGAGAACGACGGCATGTGCTTCGACACGGCCTTCTCCCAGACCGACGCGGCGCGAATCATCGAGGGTCTTAGCCTTTCCGAGTGTGCCACCACCTGTCGCCACGACGCCACGTGTGCTGGCTTCTTTTATGGCTTGAAAGAGAACACTGAGGATGTGTATCAGTGCCGCCTTGTTCAGAGCATGGGTGATACGGGCGTGATCACCGATGCAGTGGGTATTTCGTACATGTACACCTGCCCACGCACCACGACGACCACGACGACCACCACAACAACCACGACGACCACCACAACGACCACGACGACCACCAAGCGCATCTTGACGACGCGCCAGATCAGCATCATCCCTACCCCGTTGCCGTGCCACGATTTGCTTTTTACCGGTGCCATCCTCGATACCCCCCACACGGCTGATCTGCGCGTGAGCACCGCGTTTTTGGAGAGCGAGATTCTCTTCCGCCTGGAACTGCCTGACCTCGCCACCTGCGCCGACCGCTGCAGCGACATTGGTCAGATCTGCCGAGCTTTCTTCTTTTACGAGAATAAAGCCAATGGCAAGTTTATGTGTCACCTGCTTCGCTCATCTGGCACGGATGCCGGCGTGTCGACATCCCTCAACAGCGTCTCGTACATCAAGACGTGCCTCTCGAGCACGTCCACCTCCACCTCCACCAGCTCGTCCCCGACAACTGCCACGTCGACAAGCACCAGCACCAGCACCGAGGCCCTCGACCTCTGCCCCATGTACATGGACTGCTTTGATCTGATCTACACGGGTGACATTGTGGACGGCATTGAGGACATGGAGGTGCGCTTCTCCACGGCCTTTGATGATCATGCCATTCTACACACCTTCTTTGACCTGAGCCTGCACGAGTGCGCCACCCATTGTCGCGAGATGGGTAACATGTGCCACGGCATTTTCTACTATGTGGCACCCGGTAATCGCTATGCGTGCAACCTGTTGAACGACGTCGGCAACGACTCTGGCGTAAGCACCGATCTGGCATCGCTGAGCTACCGCCACACGTGTCTTTCCTCGACCTCGACCTCAACTTCCACTTCCACTTCCATCAGCACCTCATCGAGCACGAGCAGCTCCGAGTACATTCCTGACATGGTGCCCGTGGTCATCGACTGCTACAGCCTGATCTTCACCGGTACTGCGCTCCTCGGACCCGAGGATGCTCCTTACCGCTTCAGCACGGCCTTTCGCAGCACGGCCTTGATCGAGCAGATTCGCGACATCTCCATTCCCGAGTGCGCCGAGGCCTGCAAGGATCTCGGTCATCATTGCAAGGGTTTCTTTTACTACCGTCTCCCCGATATGAGCTACCGCTGCCGCCTTTTGGATGACATTGGCACCCCGGAGGGCGTTTCCACAACCGAGCAAGGCTTTTCTTACATGGCGCAGTGCCTGAGCTCCACGTCCACGTCCACATCTTCCTCATCCTCCTCGTCTTCCTCTTCGTCCTCCTCCACCAGCTCGTCGACCTCGACCTCGACCTCGACCTCGACGTCAACCAGCACCCCCTATCCCATCCCCGAGCTCAACTTTGATTGCTTTGATCTCACCTTTGCCGGTGATGTCAACTACAACATGCATGGCCATCGCCGCTTTTCGACGGCCTACAGCGACGACGCGATTATCGACAAGGAGCGCTTCGTGTCTCTGCAGGAGTGTGCCGATATGTGCCTGGACATTAACGAGTGCGTGGCCTTTTACTTCTGGACGGCGAACGACGACCAGCAATCACGCTGCCACCTTCTGAACGATGCTGGCACGTTTGAGGGCACCGAAACGATGGATCGCAGTGTGAGCTACTACAAGACGTGTCGACCCGTCATTGCCCGCCCGACCGAGTGCATCGAGATTGTGGACGAGTATGATCTGGCTTGCGTCGGAGCTGTCGCTGGTAATTTGCACCCGGGTGTTCTGGCGGTTGACCCGAACGGCGAGCATTACCTGGCCTGTGAAAGTGGCAACCTCTCGGCAGGCCGCTGCGCCGGCCGTTGCGACACCATCTGGGGCTGCACTGCCTTCACCTACCAGTATGATGAGGCCCTCGATGAGTGGGCATGTACCTACTTCAGCGCCGTTCTGGACACGGTCATGTGCAACGAAACAGACCATTACGTGCTGTCTTACACGCGCAGTGACTCGCATTCAGGTCCTTTGATGCCGACACTCACGCCCACCACGGATCATCCAACCGCTTCGGATGACGACGCCGACGATGACGATGATGATGCTACCACGGCCGCCGCCGGTGGCATTGGCAATGCCCCGCAATTGATTGAGCAGTGCAGCTTGACCTTTGTTGGCGACGTTGACGGTTCAGGCAACCCCGCGGCGCGCCGCTTTTCGTCGGCCTATGACGATGACAGCACGCTGCGCGTGCTTGACGGACTGACCATGAGTGGCTGCGCAGAGGCATGCGAGTTGTTCGGTGCCGCATGCAAGGGCTTTTTCTTTTGGGAAGCTCGCACTGGAGATGTGGGCATGAAGTGTCATTTGCTCAGCGAGCTGGGCACTTCGACCGGCGCCAAGACCAGCTCTGTCAGCGTTTCTTATACTTGCGCGTCGTACACCTACCAACTGGACTTTGATACGGCCGTCACTGCTCGCCGATACACGACTGCGTTTGACTCTGCCGCCGTATTGGACAAGGAAACAAGCACGAGCGTGACTCAGTGCATGGACGCTTGTGATATGGAGCTCGACTGCGCGGGCTTCTTCCTCTGGCACACATCCTCTGGCATGCGCTGCAACCTCCTGAGCGACTTGGGTCTCTCGGTGGGAGCCTCGACCAGTCTCACGGGTAGCTCGTACGCCAAGGTTATGGATCGTCGTCGCTCCGCCGTCGAGCAGGGCCAATCGTATGCCCATCCCATGTCACAGGCCAGTCGCGGCTCCAGCACTGGAGTGGTGGCTGTTGTGCTGGCTGTGGCCCTCAGCGTCATGTTGGTGGGTGGCATGGCTGTTGTGGTTGTCCGCCGCCGAACGACCACGCCTCCCATCTTGGGTTAAGGACTGGCCCATCCATTTGGTCCGTTGAATGATGGGGGCGGCACTTGACCTAAACTTCTCTTCCCTTGATGCCGTGCATTGAGCATCGCCGTGCGATTCTTGTTTAAATTATCGCGGTCCCGCCCCTTCGCCATGTTTCGCGTTGTTGTATTCTGTGTGGTCTTGTATTCTTGTTCTATAGCCCCTTTCCCTCTTGTGCCATGCACACCATGTGCTTTTACCGTGTGTTTCAGCTGCAGTGTCAACCAGCCGTGCATGCGCTCCCCAGCGTGCTTGGCCCGTGCGTCTTTTTGAGGTTGCGGTCTGATCTGCTCCTCGTGCGACCCTTGCGCCAATCAGCCTCAGGGTAGAGCGCGTGTGCGTTGCCTGTGTACCATTTCCCGCTGCTCCGCCGTTGTCATTGATTTGTTCCCATCTTGTATCCTTGACCATCCTTTCGTGAGAGACGAGAGGTTCAATCGACACCCAGTCACCACACTTTCCTTTCTGCCCTCTCACAGCCTCCAGGATCAAAACCAAGTCCATAAGTCACACACACACACACACACACACACACTTTCTCTGCTAAAATCTGAAAATAACGAAACCTCTTGTATATTAATTTTTATACCAACTATCAGATCCTCGTGTTCAAACGCTCACACACACACACACACACACACACACACACACACACTTTCCGGACCACAAGACCGGCTCGACGTCGGCCGTGAGACTGCTCTGCCTCCCGCTCACCTCTTTGCATCGCGCGCGCGTGTGGGCGGTGGGTGTTGCAGGTAGCCCGTTCATGCTGGTCCATCAAGCCAAAAAATCGAGCTCGCACTTTTTTGCCACTCAAAGACTCTTCATTTTGGCGGGAAAGAGAGAGAGGGAGAGCAAAAACCCCTTCGTCCTTGTGAACCAAGGTCATGGCGCTGCTCGCCAAGCAGCTTTTTGATGCCAAACGGCCCTGGGCTGAGCGAACTGCATTGGCCCAAGAACTGCTTGACCGTGCCGAGGACACCTTTCGTCAAATTGTTTGGAAGTGGATGCAGAGCGTTGCGTCAAGCAAGTAGGTTCCACATGCTGTCACCTGTTTGTGCCAATGGGTCAAATCTCGTCGCTCATGGCTCGGCTGTTAATGGTGCAGGCAAGAGGCCGGCCAGACGTTGGATTCAAGCTATCTAGGCTTCCTGGAGACTTTCTTGCACAGTTCCAATGATGCCATTCGGGTTGCGGCGCATCAGGTTGGCTGAGTGATGACGACCCATCGTCTGTGTCGCCTCCTGTTCCCAGCCATGTCCATCAAAATCTCACGTTTGGTTGTGTGGTCCTCAGTCTGTGCTTGCCGTCGTGGCACGGCTGGCTGACCCAAAGGGCTCCAAAAGTTACACTCCTGAGAGTGTGACAGCCGTGCTACGCTGCGTGCAGTTGGCAGCGCCGGCTCACATCTGGACCGTTGCCGACTATCAGAAGCTTTTGCCCGCCTTTGCCTTGTGGTTCTACCAGCGGCACCGCGTTGAGGACGCATCTTTACCATCTGACGACCTGCCCCCACCCGAAACCGATCTGTCCTCGGATCCCCGCGGCTTGACGCTGCAAGGCGAAGCGGAGCTTGTGGTTCTGCTGCAGCAATACGGGGCTCTGCTCGCGCAGCTCGATCCATCTCGCGCTCAGTTCGAGACCAACCTGTCGCTCCTCCCCGAGCTACTGGGTCTCTGTGCGTGCCCACTCGCCAGTTACACGCGCGTGGCCCTTCAGCGCGTTTTGGCCGCCAGTTACGGTCGTGCCTATCACCTGTCCGATGCTACATATGCCACGGTTCAGGTGTGGCTTCGTGAGGAATCTTTGGACACCAAGATTGATCTTGGCCTGCTGCGACCCCTCGCCCACGGCCTGCACAAGGCCTTGGGCAATCCCAACCCAGACGTGCGGCCGGGATTGCCCTACCTCTTGCGCTGTCTGCTGGTCGAAACACCGGCACCCAGTGCCATGCTTCTGTACTTCTTGTTCCTCCACCTCGCCACCCAACACGGTCTAGCCCTCAGCTCGACGCCCGTGGCTTCCACCCCCAACACCCCAGAGAATGGGCAGCCCAAGAAAAAACGAACCAAACGCGCCACTTCCTCCGTGTCCTCCGCCCCGACCGTGGGTGACCCGGCTTTGTGGCACAGCATGGCCGACTGTACCGCGGAGCTGGCTCGGGCGGGTGCCTACGACGAAGGTCAGGATCTGGTGCACGACGGGCACCTGGCTAGCCGGCTGCAAGACATTTTTCGGCACTGCTTGCGCGTGACTCAGGCGTTTGCCTCCTCGTCGGCCAAGGCCGGGATTGCTCATTTCCTTGAAACGCTTCTTCGTGTTCACCACAAGTTCTGTCCTGACGACGCCTTGAGCGGATACTTTGGCTTTCTGGCTGAGCAGGAAGATGCCAATGTTACGCGACAGGGGGTCGATCTTCTTGTCCAGACGCATGTCCGCATTCAACAGCTGGAGCAGCTGGTCAAAGCCCTCCTGCCTCGGCTGACCCCGCACACGAGCACGGCCGAGAATCTTTTGTCTTGCGTGACCAGCAGTATGCAGGCTCATTTACCCACCGCCCCGCCTGCCGTGACTGGTCGTCTCTTGCGGGCCGCCACGGCCGCCGTTCTGGCTGTGCATCCCATCAGCACGCTGGCGCTACAGCTTTGGTGCGCCATCGCTGATAACCTGATCGTCACACCTCACTACTTTGAGGAGGTGGCCCCGCTTTTGACTGGTGGTCTCCAACAGCTCGGCGCACAATACGCTGGCCAACCGCGCGTCTTGCACCGGGCCCAACGCCGGGCACAAGCCTTCGTGCATCGGTTTGCCGAGGTAGCGGGAACCGATTTCGGGGAAGCTGCGCTGGTTGACAGCAGCGCTGACGTGCCTGTGGGCCACGACAAGGATCTGCAAGTTCAGCTGGACAATGAGTCGATTGCAGCGGGGACACAAACAGATCTTGGGCCCGCCGCTTGGCTGAGCGAAGATGCCTTTGAAGACGCTGCTGCCCATCCAGCTTTGGCGGCCCGTGTGAGTACCCAGCTTTTTGCTTGGTTGGCTCAAATGAAGGCGGCGCCTGCACAGGGATTGGATTTGGAGCACGCATGTCAGGTTGGTCACTCGCTGGGCTGCTAGGGGTTGTTGTTGGTGGCATGAGCAATGATGTTTTTTTTTTTTTTTTTTTTTTTTTCCTTTCTTTTTCTCCCATCAGTCTGACAAAACTTGCCCTGTTGCAACTGGGACGACATGCAGGTCACGGTCGAGTCGGCACGACAAGGCGCTGTCCCAGCAGAGCTTCCGTTGTTCATCGAGCGTCTGGCTCAGATGCCCTTGCGGTTTGCCGATCTACGGGACATCGTGGACATGGTCCCTGCCCTTGTGGCTGTCCTGGGCGCCACCTGGTACTGCGCGACCGACACAGCGCTCATGGTTTTGGACATGCTGGCTGCATTGCTGGCTGATCCCATCAAGCGCATGCCCAACAAAGCCCATGATCAGCTTGTCACGCGCGTCGTGCAACGGATCTGTCGTCTGGACATGGACGTGCTCACCACTCCAACTCAGTATCGAGCAGTTGCGTGTTTGCTCGCTGCCGCCCATCAGGGCCAAGCGGACGAGGTTTGTCATGTCCATCCAGCACCCGATCGTGGACACAATTCCGGATGCCGTTTATCCATCGTTGATTGCTCAAGCCACCCGACCGCTTGCTCTGCCGCGCGTAGCTACCAGCAGCTTGGCGCAAACACTTGAAGCGTCATCTAGAAGCTGGTGTAGCCTTTGTTGATGCCTATCTGAGCGTCAATCCAAAAGCGTGGCCAGCCGTGCTTGCGTTGGCGCAGCGCCACCTCGAGCGCTTTGCAGAGCCGACCCTGGGTATGTTGCGATCCAAGCTGCTGATTCGATTCGGGGCTGCGCGATCTTGGCAGGATGAGTGAGGGTTCCAAGGCTGCTTGTGCTGGTGTTGTTTGTTATGTTAACTGACGCGTTTACTCGTTTGTGGTGCGCTAGATACCCCGACGCAAGTGGCGTTGGGTCGCATTTCCAATGCCTTGCTGGCACAAGGACAACACACTTGCCCACCATTGGTCACGTGTTTGGAGCGCTTGCGTGTCACACGCGATAGCGATGAAGTGGCTGTTCTGGTGGAGCACGTGCAACAGCGCACGGCCGAGCTGCCGGCGTTGGCCAACTGGCAAGACTTGTTAGTTTGTGCACTTGTTGCCGATTTTGGCCCTTCCGAATGGAATGCCAATGGGTCTGCAGCGGCACGGCATGCTTTGTGGGCTACCTGCATTCTGCATCCCACCACTTCCTCTTGGGCTTTGGGCTGTTTACTCGCTGTGAAAAAGACCACACCTACAGAGGCCCAGGCGCTGGCGGCACTTGAAGTGCTGCAGCTTGTCGGCAATCAGGCCCGAACGGGCGGAGAGATGCGTCTGGCCCGCCGCCTGTTCCCCGTCACTTGCACGCTGGCAGCCCACTTGGCCAGCCAACACCCAACTCCGTCTATTTGGGCCGGTGTCCTAAGCACCCTGGCGGCTCTTTTGAACGTGGGATCCACCCGCATTGCACCTGCTGCAGCGCTACGTGCCTTGGCTCTGGCCTGCACCTGCTCACAGGATGGGAGTCGGGACCCTCAAATTGGTTGCCAGCTCGTAACGGCCCGCGATCACTTTTTGTCGCGCATGATGGTTCAGTCCCGGGTTGTATTGGAAAGTGCGACAGCGTCCTTGCTTCATCTGATTCGGGCCCAGCTACGCGAGTATGTTTTTGTGGATGTTGTCCATCTGAGCAGCAGCCCGACTCGATGGCTTGGCACATTTTTGTTTCCGTGTTTGGGCTTTGGTTCAACGTGTTCTCATTTTGATCCTCATATTGAACCTCGTGGGCGCTATTTAGTGCATTTGCTGTGGCGCGCCGGAATCACGGGCTGGCCGAGCAACACCATCTGATTCAGCGGGTGTCAAAGGAGCTTGAGTTGTTTACGCAGAGCAAGCTGGTGGCTGGTGCGTGCGTGCGAGTTGTTTTTTATTTTTGAGCTTCTCGGCTTGTCTCTGATTTTCTCATCCTGACGCAAACACCATCGTTTCATATCAACAGGCAAGCACGCCTCTTTTTTGGTTGTGAGCTGCATCACCATCTTGGGTGAAGCACACGCGCTGCATCCTTCCAGCCGCAAGCACCTGCATCCCGGTATGGTGGCACCTCCTGCGACGAAACCAGCGTTTGCTCTGGACTCTTTCTGATATCACAATTTTGGCTTACTTCGGCGTGCTTTAGGGCTATTCAAGCTCATGGCCTTGGTCAACGAGTCAGAGAAGAACCTCGTCTTTACGCTCTTGCCAAAACACGTGCGTCAAGTGTTTAAGCAGCTCATGGAGGCCAGCCAGGCCCAGGCCTTCCGAGGCTCCGTTTAAATTAGTCCTATTGGGTTGCTGATTGAGTCGTCGTGGCGACTTTGATATGTTTGCGTGGAGCGCTGAGCGTTCTGCAACGGCAAATTGAAGCCCCTCTCAAGATCATCAACGCAAGCACAAAAGTAAAACCATTAAGTTTGAGATGAGATTGCGAGGAGAGCATCAGAAAGGGGATGAACAGGCAATCTCCGAGTCGCGTGGTGCAGCAGTCTTGATGAAGAGTTGCACCGTCAAGCCAATCACCGCAAAAACACGCTTGTCGACTTGTGCCTTTGTATGAAGCGCTCGGGAACGAAGGGCGAGGTGGGATTCAAGTAAGAAGGGTGATTGGATTGCTTGGTGCGCTCCTGTTTGTGACCGGAGGCGGTGTCCAGATGGACTCCATTCACGGGTCAACATCGAAGACGCGATGTCAGTCACCTGTGACTGAAGCAATGATGGCCCAAAATTACTTCGCTTCGCTGACAATAATGTCATTTGTCGGTCTTGGAGCCCTTTTTTCTCTTTCTAGTTCAAGCATGACTCTAAGTCACCCACCCTGGCTGGCACCCGCTTGGTTACACGGGACAGTCGGAGGCCACGAGAAAGCAGAGGGGCACGGCGTGGATTTTGAATGATACGCTCCATTGGTCATGTCGGAGGCGATAGGAAAGAGGCGGGGGGAAGGGGAATGGAGCAGGACGGCCAATCCGAGCACAAGGCATTTTTTCTCTTGGCTGCTCGTCGTGGTGTGTTGCTCTTGATTCGCGGCAAGGCGTTGATCATTCAGACAAGATGGACACCCACGTTCAGCAAGGCCATCAGGCGGCTCGAGAGGAGGTGGAGTTGCAAAAGCGCATTGATCGTCGTGACCAAGCAAGCGACAAGTCGGGTGAGAGCCAGCCGCCCCAAACAGGGGCACGCGATTATCCCACCAACCCGCTGCCAGAGCAGCACCAGGAAAAGCCGGGCATTGAGTCCAAGCTAGAGCCACGACCTATGTTCGAAGCCCCTTTTTACAAGGGATCAGGGAAGCTTCAGGACAAGGTGGCACTGATTACTGGGGCAGACTCTGGCATTGGGCGCGCTGTGGCGGTGCTGTTTGCACGTGAAGGCGCAGACGTGGCGATTGGCTACTTGAACGAGCACGAGGATGCTCAAGAAACCAAGGACGTGGTGGAAAAAGAAGGCCGCCGAGCCATCCTCTTGCCTGGGGATGTAGCTGACCGCGGCTATGGCGAGGACGCAGTCAAGCGGGTGCTGGAGGAATATGGCCGACTGGACATTTTGGTCAACAACGCGGCTTTTCAGGAGCATGCCAACGACTTGGCCGACCTGAGCCAGGAACACTTTGATCGAACAATCAAGACCAACATCTATGGCATGTATAACATGACCAAGGCAGCTGCGCCACACCTCGCACCCCGTGGCTGCATCATCAATTCGGGATCGGTGTGCGGGATTGATGGAAGCGCCAACAAGATGGACTATGCGCTCACCAAGGGAGCCATGCACGCCTTTACGATTGCGACGGCCCAAAACCTGCTGCCGCGCAGCATTCGGGTCAATGCCGTGGCCATTGGGCCCGTGTGGACGCCGTTTAATCCGGCCGATGCGCCGGCCGAGAAGATTGAGCAGTTTGGCGCCAAGAGTCCCATGGGTCGACCAGCCCAACCGGAAGAAATCAGCCCGGCGTATGTCTACCTGGCCTCGGAGCAGATGAGCTCGTACGTGACGGGCACGGTGATGGCCGTATCCGGTGGCATGACGCACTAGAGACGTATCCGTGTCGTGGTGTGTGTGTGTCTGTGTGTCTGTGTGTGTGCCAAGTTTACCACTCAAGGTCCAATCGACTCTCCAGGTCACGCAGTGTGCCTTGTTTCCACATCCTGTGCCAAGTACACAGCGGAGCGACTAAACCCGTCAAACCCGTCAAAGCGGAGACCAGAGACCGACATCAGACAGCTGTCTGATGTCGGTTTGGGGAGGAGTAGGTGGGCCATCGAGGGGAGGTAGCGAATAAAGTCCTTCCCACACATGAAGATGCTTATGAACGCCCACTGCCACGTGTCGAACTCAACGGAGAAAATTTGCGAGAGAGGCGGCAAGAGAGAGGAAGGTGAGAGGTTCGAGAGTGGCAAGAGAGAGTCGACATTTGCTGTGCCATCCATCAACTTCATTCCTACGTGTCGGACGGTCCATCGGACTATAGCCCAGCGGACCATCGGCACGTTGCGTTGCGCCGGATTTTGCCTGAACAAGCGCTTGCGTGGCCAGTAGGACATCTTCTCCATGACATGAAAGTGTAACAAAGTGTAACCGGTGGCAGGCTACCAGCTGCCGATCAATTTTATCTGACAATGTTTTCTGATATTGACACAACATTGTGGCAGCTGAATGGCAGGTGCGCCGCTTGACGAAGCTGTGTCCCTCTGAGTATGGTGATGCTTGAGCTTTAGTCTCTGGAAGCAACTAATCTTGGAGTTATTCTCTTTGGATTCTGTTTATGACTGATAAACCTCTGCTTTTTGCACTGTTTATCAAAAGGAAGAAAATCCCTCAACAAGCGCGTCTCTGAATTACAGGAAGTACTCTTTCATTTCTCTGCACGTCGGGCACCATCCACGCTCATCTCTCTGAATATTTCTCCTCCATTGCGTACGTCTCTCGACGATCAAGCGCGCGATGGCTCGGGATCGAGGCATTTTTCCAACGCCAGCTCGAAGCGCGCGCACTGCGGCGTCCAAGTCCGTCGTTGCCTTGGAGGCAGGAGCCCGTTTGCTTGATTTGATTTTTTTTTTTCCTTGAGCGACTAATCCCTGATCAGACCCCGCCAGCCCTGTGCACTGGCACCATGAGCATCACGTAGGTCGAGGCAGCTCCCAGCTCATGGCTTGTTTGCGCTCACCCGACCTAACAACTCACACGTGCGTGGTGCGGGCGAATACGAATGGACACGGTTGGTTGACAGGATTGACGTCGACTCGGCGCTGTCGCAGCCATCGCTTGACCTGGAAAAGGATCCGGTCAAGCCAGGACTCGATGACGCTGATGTCCCAACGCTGAACGAGAGCCAGCAATCATTCATCGCCTCGACATCTCTCACGTTTCACAACCTCCGCTACTCGATCAACATTTCCAAGACGTATGCTGGCGCCCCTTATCCGCGCTTTTCTGTGCATCCCTGCCTGTTGTGTTTGCTTTTCCCGCCTGACCCTCGTTCCGTGGTCCTTTGCGTTGGGATGCAGCGAGCAGCGCGAAATCCTCCATGGCATCTCCGGTCGCTTTGGTGGCAACGGGCGCGGTGAACTGGTAGGGGTCCCGTGGCACCCCGTCCCCTTCAAATCTCCGTTCCCCTCCCCCCCTCCCCTTTGCTTTCTTTTTTTTTTTTTTTTTCTTTTTTTTTTTTTTTTTTTTTTTTTTTTTTTTTTTTTTTTTTTTTTTTCGTGGCCGATGTTGGTGCGCCATCTCATGGACGTGTGTCTGTGCCGGCTCGCCCACAGGTTGCCATCATGGGCCAATCTGGTGCTGGGAAGGTGAGTTGTACCTCTTGTCGCCTGCCCGTTTCAAGCTGTGCCACGGGAGCTTGCCCGCTTTTCTTATATCCATGGTGCTTGTTTTCCGTATTAGACGACCATGCTTAACGTCTTGGCGCAACGCTCCCAGGGCGACCCATCGGGCAGTATTCTGCTCGCCGGCAAGGAAATTTCACGAAACGCGCTTCGCTCCCAGCTCGGCTATGTCCATCAGGACGACCATCACTTCCCTGAGTTGACCGTCTTTGAGACCTTGATGGTAAGCCTCCCGTGCAATGGGCCATTGCTGACTGCCTTGCTTGAGATTGTCGCTTGACTGCTTTTAATCTTCCCCTTGGCTCATTTGGCGAGAAATTTATTTATTTTTCCCCTTTGTAACTTGTCTCATCATCATGTCTTTTAGTTTACGGCAGGCTTGTCCATGCGCGATACGCCCGACGAGGAACGCGCGAAGCGCGTGGAGCACGTCCTGCAGCTCCTTGGCCTCAGCAAGACCCGTGACACTCAAGTTGGCGTTCCATCGGGCGTTGCCGGTGAAAGTCGTGGCATTTCCGGTGGGTCCTTTGCCTTTCTGACAGCTGTCACCAGCAGCATGCGCTACCTGTTGGCCAGCCTTGCTTCGGCTGACGGCTGCGGTCTGTACATTGGAATTGCTTGCTTGTTCTTCACGCCCTGATCATTTGTTCGCAGGCGGCGAGCGCAAGCGTTTGTCCATTGCCGAGGTCATGCTGCACAAGCCTTCCATCATCTTCCTTGATGAGTACACCAGGTTTGTCATGCTTGGACCATTCGCTGCGGCCCACCGGGCTAGCTTTGTTCGAGTTCCACTCACGTTGGCCGCACGCGCGCCGCGAGTGTGATTTGTAGTGGTTTGGATAGTCCGACGGCGCTTCGCATTACAGAACTGCTCTGCCGTTTGCGCAACGCAGGCCACACAATTGTGGCCACCATCCACCAACCTTCATCGGATATCTTCTTCCTTTACGACAAGCTCTGCCTCCTATCGATGGGAAAGTGCGTTGAGAAGAACCGCCTGGTTCGCTCGGCCCTCTGATTGTGGCATGGCTCATCGCCGATGATTGTGCTCCAGGATCATTTACTTTGGCAGCCCACGCCAGTCAGTGGCCCACTTTGATCGCCTATTGCCAAAGGATCCTTGTCCCACCTATTCCAATCCAGCAGAGCATCTTGCCAAAATTACGCACCTGTCTGATCAGACTCGCGTGGAAGACCTCGAGCGCCTGATTGCCGCAGCTGATTCCCTGCCGAGCTACAAGAGTCTACTGCAGGAAATTGAGGTACGGCAGCGCTTGAACATGCCTAAACAGTGGGTCCGGCACAGACAAGGTATTTATTCACTGTCGACGCCGATGTAATGTTGTCGTGTGTCCAGGTCGAGGCCAAAACAGCTCAACCCAAGCCTCGCCGTCGCAGCAAAGGTTGGTGTGGAATGCACGATCTTGGAGCGCCTGCCCTTGCCACTCGTCTTATTATCGTCCCCTCCGCCACCCTGTGCGCTTTGTCATTTATAGAGGACCGCGAGCTGGCGAAGGAACGAAGCCCATCGGTATGACTTTTGGTCGACTGGGGATCTCGCCTTGATGGGTTGCGGCAGCGTGCGCGCGCCGCCGTGGTCTTACTTTTTGTTCTTGCTTCTGCCGAGAATAGCTGCTTTCTCAGTATTCCTGGCTCATGTGGCGCAACTGGCGGCTGCTAACGCGCAACAAGCTCAAGACGCGAGTCAAAGTCATGGTGACCATCATCCTTGCTGTCCTCTTGGGCGTCATCTGTGCGTGAATCCCACCCCGTGTCGCCGAGAGGAGACCGTCAACCCTTTGTTGGCACTCATTTTTTGTTGGTATCTCTGCCGGTGCCGTTTGGCAGACTTTCAACTTCCCCATACCTCAACGGGGTTGCAGGACCGGTCCTTCTTTCTTCTCAACACGGCCATGCTCGTGGGTGTCCGGGTGTCCATTGAGACAATTCGGTTCTTTCAGGTGGAGAAGCAAGTCGTGCTTCGCCAAGCCGAGCAGGGCATGATCACGGCAGCCCCCTATGTCACGTCACGCATCTTGACTGAGATTCCTTCCTTCATCCTTCTGCCTTTGATCTTTATCGTCATTGCCTATCCTCTCGTCGGTTTCCAGGTGGGTGTGCTTTCCGCCACACATTTAATAGGTGTCAGGTATCAGGCTTTTCGGAATAACGGCTTGAGTTGTGTACAGTTTTGGGTTGACCCGCACACCGTGTCATTCACCTCTTCTCGGTCTGATTGATATAGATGTCAGCATCTAACTTTTTTATTCACTGGGCGAGCCTCTTCTTGATCAATTTGAATGCTTATGGGTACGACATGGCGTCTAGGGTGGCAACATGCGGCTGACGGCGGCGCGCACGCATGCGCGTCACTCTCATCCTTTGGAACTTCACTTAAATTGTGTGTGTGTGTGTGTGTGTGTGTGTGTGTGTGTGTGTGTGTGTGTGTGTGTGTGTGTGTGTGTGTGTGTGTGTAGCTATGGTCTACTCATGGGCAGCTTGATCATGAGTGACGACATCCTGGCTGTGGTGGCACCCTTGATCATCTTCCCGATCATGCTGTTCTCTGGTCTGACGGCCGTCAACGTACCACCAGGCTTATCCTGGATCGAATATCTGATCTATCTTCGTTATGGCATTCTGGCCATGTTTCGCTCGGAGATTGAGGACCAGACGTTTTATTCCAGTTGTACCTACCAAGAATACACGGATAACTCAACCAAGTGCTCCATTCGGACTGGCAAAGAGGTCAGGTTTTTGTGACTTTTTTTTTTTTTCGTGTGTGTGCTTTCAGCTTGGCATGGGGTTGGAGGACCGTTCATGTGTTGGCCCAACACCTGAAACTCGTCTGGCAATCGTGTTTGTGTGCGGGCCCCACCTTTTTTTGTTCATGTTGGGTCTTGTGTTGCTCAGGTCGTAGGCGAGTACGGTATGGATTTGGTGACGCGGGGCGAGGCGTTGGCGATCATGGTGGGGCTCTTTTCTATCATGTGGATTGGGGCCTACATAGGGTTGCGCCGGGTGTTTGGAAAGCGCCAGGCGTAAAGTCTTTGAGTTTGAGTGTGTGGGCACAGGCGCGCCCACACGGCACACATCTATCCTTTGAGTCCCTCTCATGCTGCGCCCTTTGATAGCTCTTTGTTTTTTTTTTTGGCTTTTCTGTTTCTGAAGAAAGGTTGTGTGAGAGATTTACATTTCCCATGATGAAGGAAAAATTCAAACAAAATACCTGACTCAAAATCATAAAAAAAGTCACATGAAACAACTGTTGCCCCCTAACCTCATGCACAGAAGGCTTGATGCAAAGAAAGACTGAAGATGAGTATGGCTCTTAACGTGTATGGAGGAGAAGCGAGTACGGTGTCTATTTTCGTTTAACGACGTGCTTCTCTTTATCACCTCGCGTCTCGCGAGACCCGAGACTGACTCCGACTGGCTTGGTGGTGAGGCTTGTATGCAGCTGCCCTTTGCGCTGTGGGGTGGTGGGTGTTGAGGCTGTTGGTCTGTGACACCGGCGTCATGGCAAGCGACACCGGCGTCGACATTAAACCGGAGACTAGCGTCGCGGAACGCTTTATCTGCTTCACCTGCCAAAAAGAGTTTCCGACTGCCAATGACCGTGAATATCACCAACGTCAGGTAGGCCCTGCCGTTGCCCACATGGTCAAGATGTGACTCGTCGAGTGTGTTGTGGGATGTCTGGCCGTGTGTCTTTGTTGTTGTTGTGATTGTTGTTGTTGTTGTCGTGTTTGTGACTGCCTTTTTGAGGATGGAGGCCATTCGCATTCGTCCCATGAAGAAAAAAAAAAAAAAAGAAGAAAACAAGAAGAAAGGGCAGGCAGGCCGGCCGACAAGCGGAGGAGATGGGGGAAAGAACAGGGCCAGAGTTTCAACTGGCTTGACTTGTGTCGTGGTGTGCTCTCGCTCTTCGTGTTGCGTCGTCTTCCTTCTCTTTATCGCCTCGTCGTCTTGTCTTCCATCTTTTCGTTTTCTTTTTCTTTTTTCTCTTCGTTCTCGCAGTTCGGCACCATGATGAGCTCATGCACGAACCTTGGCGCGGGAATTGCATTCTACTTTGTGAGCGTAGGTACACCAGCGGACCGCTCACATTGTCATGGAGGATAGCCGCACCTTTACACTCATGCGTCACGCCGATAATAAGTTCCACTGCCCTCATCCACCGTGCACGCTTCGAACAACCAACGTCTCCAACCTACGTCGCCACGTCATGCGGCATCCCAGCTCGTCAAAAAGACGCTTCTCCCCAATTATCGACACTGTCAGCGTGATTCAAACGCCCGACGAGAACGGCAACATCATCACTCGTTTCTTTCACCCGACCACCCCACAGGCCATCTGTTTTTCGGCCATCGAAGCTGCCGCTGCTGCCGGTATTACCAGCGCCCTCCGACAGGCTACACCCCCTGGCCCTAGACGCAAGCGGCGTGGCGCCCATCAACGGGGTCGTCCTTCCTCCCAAACCAGCCATTCTGGTCAGCAGTCTGGGACCGAAGATCCTGATGATGACCCGGAAGATGCTGACATGGCTCATGAATCTGATGGGCCAGGTGAATCCAAGCCCAAAGTCGCCAAGATTTCCGATTCGGATGCTGCCTTGGCGCTCGCTTCCATGGGACAACGTCGTGAGGCGCCTGCGGCACCACCCGCTCCGCCAACTTCCACCTCTGTTCCGGCAGGGCACGTCTCAATACAGCCATCCAGTTTGCCAAGCCAGGCCATGCACGTGGCCGGTTGGCCCATGCCCTCGATGTACATGACCAGTTCACACCCACAGGCATTGCCGCAGCAGTACGATGGTGCAAAGCAGTTGACCTCCCAATCCCAGCCAAGCCTTTTGCCGCCGCAAAAGGCCTCATCATCCCTCTCTGCCGCACACTCGGCAGCACAACCTGGCCCCCATACCGCTTCCCTCATTCAAATATCGCCCACAGCGGCCCTTGCTTATCGTCAACAAGCCGGACCCCAAGTCAGTTCAAACACACTAGCCCCGACTCCACTTGATGAGATTCTTGATGGCGCAGATTCGGGTAAAAGTCTGCCCTTTGACGAGCAATGGTCCCGGCACGGCTACATGGATAAGCCCATTGAGGCTGTTTTGGGCATCACGTCTGCTGCAGAGGCAGTTGAGCTTGCTCGATGCGCAAGCTCTCCGTCGCTGTTACCACTTGTGAGCCGCCTCCTGACGCAATTCGACGCCTTGTTGGATGAAAACCTCATTTTTGCAGAGTACTGTGTCGCATCGCTGGATTACCCCGCAAGCCCTGCCTCGCTATCCGGCCGACAGCCCCTGCGCCGCGTCTCTGGGGTCGAATTTGAGCACAGCGTGAAGGTGGTGACATCATTTGTGCAATTCATTGGTGCTCTCGTGGGGCAAGATCCAGTCAAGCTGCAGTCACCCAGCTCAGATGGTATTCGCACGTCGGTCAAACGCTTGCGCCTGAGTCTCAGCCCTGATTTGCAACGAGCTGCGGACCACTTCTTTGCCTCTTTGCCTGACAGCAGCGACCCCAGGGCCAACGACCAGACTGCTCTGTCTGCTCTGCGCGAATTGCTGACCAAATTGTTTCTGTACCGGCCACACCTCTGCGACCGGCATGAAGACAATCCATTGTGGCGCTTCTTTGCACTTCGCTTTGCAAAGTCGGCCACCTTGGTCGCCAAGCCGACAGACATGCTGGCAGATGCAGAGGCCCTGCTGCACACGAGCCACACCGTTGTTTTGAATCACATCTTGAGCCAGCGTCTGGACCTAGCTTCCTTTCAAGACCAATGCCCGCGCGACCCCTTCAACTCCTGCGCCATCTTGACTGTGGAGCGCGATCGGTTGCAAGACTTTACGAAAGCCAAACGGTTACTTGTCGGTCACAAGTAACTTAATTTTTCTTTCTTTGTTCATGTGCCGTTGTCACTTGTCGGCCACAAGTAACTTGATTTCTCTTTCTTTGTTCATGTGCCGTTGTTACTTGTCGGCCACAAGTAACTTGATTTCTCTTTCTTTGTTCATTACTTGTCGGCCACAAGTAACTCCATCGTTTGTCTGTTCATGTGCCGTTCTTGTGCTCGTTGCGTTGGTGTGAGTAGCGTTATTGTTTTATAAAATTTTTGTCCGGTGTTGGTCGTTGACTATGCGGCTTGCCCTGTTCCTTCAATTCATGTGTCCGCAAAGCATTTGGCATGCAAGCCAAAGACGACCTCTGACCGATTCAAGCCGTGGAGCTGATGCAAAACGACGAAGTAAAGAAAGCATAATGTCACGCGACTTTGAGAATCACACTACGGCACAACGCAAAGATGTGTAGGGTACAGGGGCAAGCGCGTGCGTGACACATGGATACATTTGCTTGCAAGCAAAATATGGACAATGATAATCTGCTGGCCTGCGAATTGAACCTTACACAATGTTTTCATGTGTTACAAGTGTGTGCCATGTTCCACATTTGTTTACCTCAGCAAACAATTTCGAGTCGTCATGGGCTAAAAATAGATGGCGCGCATTTTTTTTCCCTGACATTTTTTTTAAAAACGAAACATGAGTCAACACGATGGCAGCCAGAGCACAGCGACCCCAGAAGAGCGTCTCGACTTGTCCGAGCAGGATCGTCTGAAGATTTGCCGTGCTTGCATGGACGAGGACCTGGATCAGGTGGTTGAGCTGTTGTCTTCTTGGACACCCGATCGCACGGTGGCGGCCCTTGCCCCCCGCAAACCAGAGGTCTGTGTCCCGGCCCTGGACAACCGGCGTCCCGCGCTCGCACGTCCGCCTTCACTCTCCCCCTCACTCCCATATACTGAAAAACGATGAATGCCAACGATGATTGTGATGTAGCTCGATGCAACGCTCGATGTCTGGGTACGGCGGCTCGCGCGCCCTGATCTGCATGACCACTGTTCCTTCCGCCAGCCGGCTTGGTTCTGACCAGTTGCGTGCGTGCTTCGAGGCATGACTAGCTGCGAAAACCAGCACTGAGCATCGCTACCGAGCTGGGCTTGACAGAGATTGTACAGCGGCTTTGTGCGGCCGGGGCCAACGTCAACGTCCAAGATGAGGTACGAAGCGTTGCACCCACAGACCCACACAGTCCTGACAATTCCGCTGATTAGGCCAACTCATGCTTTTTTTTTCCGGTGCAGCTCGGGCAGACTCCCCTGTTTGTCGCCTGCTATAACTGGGACAATGGCATCGTCCCCATCTTGCTGGACTACGGGGGTGATGTCAACCTTCCCAACAATGTGGGCTTTGCCGGATTGCATTTGCCCTGTTTGCCTTGACCACGCATGATCAGAAAAAGTAGAAATCATGGACTACCCATTCACTTGACCGCTTGTCAATTAGGATGGGGAAACACCACTGCATGCCGCTTGTGAGACGGGTCGTCCCGAGTTGATCTTGTACTTGCTGCAACACCATCCCGACGTGGATGTCCAAGACAATGTCTGTGAGCCCGGTCCAACTTGAACCCCGCATGCTTGCGGCTCTCTCCTGAGCTCACACCTCGGCTCGGGTGGCAGGAGGCCAATCGCCCACTCGACGTTTATTTCAATCGGAACTTCACCTTTGAGGCCAAGGTCCGATCATCATCAGAGTGCGGTCCGAGTTGTGTCCATCTTGCTCATCGAGCTCATCTGCTCTGTGCTGCAGATTGTTGCGGCCATTTTACAAAACAGCACTCGCCCGCATGCCTATAAGGTTGACATTGACAGCGGTACGAAGAAAGTATTGGCCGCCGTCATGCGCGATTGTCCGCCCTTATCCCTGCCTGCTTCGCACGCAGAGGCCGATCCAAACCTCCTCTTGGCACAGCAGGCCAAAGTCTGGTACCAAAGTCTGGCAGTTCTCTTCAGTGTTGGGTGGCACGCAGCGCCCCAAAGCTTCCAACTCAGCGACATGAACGATCTTTGGGCACGCAAGCAGGCCGTTCGAATTCGCCCTTGGTCATACGTGAACGACCTGCAACGCCGACTTAACTATATGTAAGCCACCGCGAGCCGAGCGTCATGAGCACCAATCATGAGCCTTGCAGTCAGTGCGAGCGCACCAAGACGTTCCCATGTCGCAGATGCATGCTGTCGAAAATCATAAAAATCAAAGGATGTCGCGCATGCCTTGGCACCATCTTCTCGACATCATTTGACGCCTGCGTGCTCGTAGGTTTAGTTTACATGTTAGTGTACAGATGAATTGATTTCAGCCCGCCCATCGTCCATGAGTTTTTTTTTTTTTTGTTTTCACAACGTAAGCATCCAAAATGGTGACAATAATTTTGTGTGATGTTTTGTGTGAGGAGAGAGCATTGAATTTTTTGTTGGGCAGGTTCATGGGTACGTGTAAGATGGAGCACACCCTTGCCAAAAGCTCCCGAGAAACCGCAACGATTGATATTGGTGTTTGGGTGTCTGGGTGTCTGGGTGTCTGGTTGTTTTGCTTTGTAGCGGGATCAGTTGGCGATGGTGACGGGCCAGCCCTGTTTCGGGCGTGCTGCTCCTTACAGCCAGAGGATGCAATGCGCTTGCTGAGGAGCTGGGACTTGCCTCGTGCGCAGGCAGCCACGGCTTACCGCAATGAGGTATGTTGCAGGGAGCACGGAAGCATGGCAGGCGGCAACCGCGTCGAAACATCACAATCGTACCACCTGCATAGGCTACAGAAGGGCCACTGCATAAAGCCTGCCAACACGATCTTCAAGGTCCAATACAAGCATTGCTGGATCTTGGCGCCGACGCTGGGGCGACAAGTGACGTGTGTTCCATGCTGGCGTTCGCCGCATGGTCGGTCAACACACAGGCTTTGCATGTCTGACGTGTGCAAAGTGCTTTTGGTTGTGTGCAGCTAGGTTATACGCCGCTCCATCTGGCTTGCCAACATGGTCGTTTGGAAGCGATCAAGGTCTTATTGAGGCATGGCGTGGATTTCAGAGCCAAGACTCATGTAGGTGCTCGGCCCCATGAAAGAGCGGCTCGTATTGGCCTGATGAGCTATGCTGCTTTTGTTGGCTCCTTGGGCTAGTAGTCTGCCGTGGCATGTTTCTCAGCTTGTGCCATGATTTCCAACCAATGACCGCTGGGCATAGCGTGGAAGCACGCCGCTGCATCTGGCTTGCCAGTGTGGGCGCGTAGATGTGGTGGAGCTTTTACTCGCTAGTGGCGCCGAAGTTGGGGCCAAAGACAAGGTGCGGCTTATGCCTCTTTGGCTGTCCACAGCTTTTCTGGGGGTGCGTACTCCTCTCACTCCGGCTGATGTTCTCAGGACGGTCGAACCCCGCTGCATTGGACATGCCCTGACGGACGCTCTGAAGCAGCTCAAATTATTTTGCAGCACGGCGCGAACCCAAATGCCCGCACCAATGTGAGCTTGGAAAAGAGTTGATTATTATTATTATTTTTTTTTCTTTTTCGTGTGGGGAGGGGGGTGTAGTCAGGATGAGCGGGAATTCCTTTTTTTATCTTTCGTGATGCAGAAGCGTTTAAAGCAAACCAGGCCGTCACCCGCTCATCCCTCCTTTTAACCAATGTATATATAGCGCGGAATGACCCCGCTCCTAGTAGTGTGTGGTTCCCGTCGGCAAAGTGTGGAGCTCGTAAAACTGCTACTTCTCCATGGCGCCGATGTGGATGCCCGTGATAACGTGGGACCCTTGATTCAGGCGGCACAGGTTGTCTTCACAAAGCATGATCTTGTTCTTACATGCACCAATGCGATGTGAATCTTAGGCCGGTCGCTGCTCAGTGCAGCTCATGACATCAGCCTACTCGGTCCAGTCGCAGGTAGGGTCTGGCACCCGGCCTGGTATGAAGGACTGGGCGTCTCAATCAACTTGCCTCTTGCCTGCTCTCGCAGATCATTGCCGAGCTTCTGCGTGTCAGTCGTTCCCCTTTCTCCTTTCAGGCCTCTCGCAAGCATGGTACGTTGGCCATGCAGGAAGCCGGTTGCTATTTGTTTTTCCTCGCTGGGGTGGCGGTTTGTCCGTGTAACCGTCTTGTTTGGTCACCATAGTCAGGATCTTGCTTCGCATCGAGCAAAGGAAATTGTGGCAGCGCGCTGCAGCAGTGCTCTATGGCGTTGGATGGAGAGTTGAGCCGAGGTACTTCCAGCAGCGCGACTTGCTGCTCCTCGCCGACAAGTGGCCCTTTATCTGTCCTTCGTGAACCAGGGCACACTTGTGCAAAACGAGTATGCACTGCACCACCAACTTCGGAAATTGAGAGCTCTCAAAGACATGGACTCTTTTGACACGGTACCCAGGATCTGATGTATTTTACTATTTTTGTGGGGGCATTTGTCAGCTTTTTTTCAATTTGAAATTCGATTCTTGTGCGACTGAACAAGCAAGCAGTGGTGGTGCTTTTGGGGTCGACGAGGGCTTGACACAGCGTCCATCGCCATGAGATCGGATGGGAAGGAGCTTCACAGTGCATGTCAATCGAGGAGTGCGCAGAGCGCGCTGTAGCTGTTGAAGAGCTGGGATGATCAGCGCATCCGATCTGCTGCTTCCTTCAAAGAGGTACGAATGGATGGTGCTCGACACGTTTGAATGATGGCATCGCTCCGCATGCGAACGAACGCCTGTCCATGTGTCAATCAACCCACAGCATGGCCGGACGCCACTCCACGTTGTCTGCTGTAACGGTTATCTGGGGCCAGCAGAAATACTGGTAAAACATGGCGCTGATGCCAACGCATGCAACGACGTCAGTGATTCCCTCTCACATGCCTGTTCCTGTAGTCCTTTCTCGAACATGATTCCAGATTCTTTCCTATTCTCATTGAAAAACAAGTTGCCTCACAGGATGGCTGGACCTCGTTCTACCTTGCCTGTGAATATGGACATGTGGACATTGTGAAGATTCTGTTGGAGCACGGCGCGGATACTGAAGCCAAAAATAAGGTGACCATCCTGTTTCTCCTCGCGCTGGCCATGCTTCCTCCTCATTCCTCCACTCGACCTTAAACAAGTTGACCTCCGCTCCTTGCCACGGCTCACCATCTTACCTTGCATGGGTTTTTCAGGATGATTTAACGGCTCTTCATGCGGCTTCTAGGCAGGGTCACCAGGATGTTGTACGCGTGCTTCTAGAGCATGGTGCAAATGCCGACGCGCTGAGCACGGTTGGTGCACCCATGTGGTCGCGATTGAACTGCTCAATCTGCCCATTGATGTCGGCTGCTGGCCTCTCAGACAAAGCAAAGCCCTCTTCATCTTCATCTCAGACTTTTTCGAGTTAACCTTAACGTAAGAAATGGCGCGACGCTCCAGTGCCGTCGCATTGGGCAGTCTCGCCGCTTCTTTTCAATATTGAAGATTGCTGCACATTAGCTGGTTGTCACGTTGCTTCGTGCCAGCTGCCGGTCTGGTCGGTACCGAAGCTGGAAGCCAGAAGGTGGGATGCGCACTCGTTTGACCACGTTCAGGCATGGCTTTCTTGCCTTGCTTACAAGTGCGCTAAACGATATGCATGCTAGTTCAAGCCGTGCTCCTGGCAGAACAGAAAAGGCTTTGCAAGACTCTGATGGCAGTACTCTTCAGTGTTGGCTGGGAAGCGGAGCCAAACGTTTTTGAGGATCGCGCGTTTCACGACTTGCATGGCATTATTAAATGTCTGTGGCAAGCCTAATCAACGTGGCCGGCCCGAGGGTTCGTACAGGAACACCAAGGCCCGCTGGCCCTTTTCGACAAGTGTGTGCCCTTCTCTTCACCTGTGGTATTGACCTTGTAGAGGCAGCCATACATTCGCTCGGCGTCATGGCCATGATGCAACCTTCAGCTTTGAGTGTTTGCATACATCTGGCAGTCGGCCAAACGTAAAAAAATTACAGGTGCCAGCGCCACGCACAATTTTGCTGCTTGCTTCGGAGTTTGTTCATGTGATCGTTTCGACTATTTTTAGACATCACTACAACAGAAACAAAAAGTTGAACATCCCACATGTTGCATTTTTCATCCTCCTTCTTCTGCTTTGACCTCTTGTTTTCTTGTTTTCCTCTTCAACATCCGTCTCGACATCGACATCAGCGGGCTTTTTTTGACTTGACTTGCCTATGTGGTGGTTGTTCGTGTTTGATCGTGCGTGCTTGCTACGGGAACATTGTGGTCGGGGCCTTGCGGCGACGGTTGGCTGAGAGCACCACAGAAGTAGTGATCTTGCCCCACAGTCGACAACGTGAAGCACACCAGTCTCGCAACTCCCAAAGAACCTCGAGGTGAGTCGTTTTCTGCACCAGGCAGGAAAGAGCAAGGCCCGCCGATCGGCTGCCTTTTTGGAAACTGCGCGTGCACGTCAAATTACAGTCCGATTTTGAGTTGTCAAATGTGTTGTACTTGGAGGGGACTCATGAGATTGGTGGTGGATAGAGAAGCAAAAAGCGGTTTTGAAGCGGATGATGAAAGAGATATACCGCTACCATGAGTGATGGTGGAGTGCAGCTGGACCAGGCGTGTTGGTCATCTGATTCACAAGAGGCGCTGCAGCTTATGACCAGTTGGGACCAACAACGTATTCGAGATGCTGCCCAATACAAAGATGAGGTACGTATGGTATGATGTTGCGTGGTATTGGTACACTTGGAATATGACGCTCGATTCGGTGACGCGATGGTATAACATATACTGCATGTTTGCATCATTTCACAGGCTGGCAGAACGCCACTACACGGGGCCTGCTATAAGGGTGATGTCAAGGTAGTCGAGATGCTGTTGAAGCACGGTGCTGATACTAAAGCCAAGAACAGGGTCAGAACAGTGCCTCCCTCTTCCTGCTTAAGCCCTTGTAATGGTACACCTGTACCACATGATGATGATGATGATGCTATACTTGTACGTCACGCTGATGATGCATCATTCCACAGGGTGGCGATACACCACTGCACCATGCCTGCGTTGAGGGTCATGTCAAGGTGGTGGAGATGCTGTTGAAGTATGGTGCTGATACTGAAGCCAAGGACAACGTCAGTACAGTGCCTTCCTCTTTCCCCCTTTTCCCCCCTATGATGGTACACCTAGAGTATCCATGTATGGTGCTGAAGATGCTGTCCCTGTACGTCATGCTGATGTATCATCCCACAGGCTGGCTGGACACCACTGCACTTTGCCTGCATAAACGGTCTCGTCAAGGTGGTAGAGATGCTGTTGCAGTACGGTGCTGATGCTGAAGCCAAGAACAACGTCAGTACAATACCTTCCTCTTCCCCCCCGTCCCTCTTGTTGCTGCTACTGCTCCCGCTGCTCGTCGCCTTTGCCCCGCCCCTCTCTCCTCTACATCCTGCCCACCCGTGCGCTTTCGTTATGCCTCTGGCTCCTTGTCTTCTTTCCCCCTATCCGTGTTCTTCCTCCGTTTTGCGTCCGCGCTTTGTCGGTGCTCCCTGTTCCCCGCCCTGTTCCCCGCTGGTCACTTCCGCTTGCCGTCCTTGCCCTCCCCTTTTCTGATCCATCCGGACACCACTTTACCAGTTGCTATCACTCCTCTGCCTCTCTCGCGCTCCAGCGGCTTTTGGTGGCCGTTTCTTCAGTTTTATCCCGCCCTTTTTTTTCCCTCCTATCTCGCATCCTTTCGGACCCCTGCTACCTGCCGACTCCAGTATACACCACTCGCACGTCTGGCGTCTTCAGCACACTTTAAAGCATTGTTACCTCGCCGGTGTTATGAGAAAGCAAATGCACATTGCCCAACTCAACCCTCGCGTGGCTGCCCACCTCACACGCTCCGATGGCTTGACTGTGACCATGTTCTCAGGATGGCAAAACGCCCCTCGATTTGAGACGTCGATATGGCGACAAGTTGGAGCCCGTGTTTGCTGCTCACGAGGCTCGCCTCGCGCAACCACCCACGCCCCCCGCTACACCCACGCCTGCACCGCCTTCCACCTGGCTGCCGCCTCTGCCCAGCTCCGCACCCACCCTCGAGGTGAGTCTGCTCCTCGCTTGATTTCCCAATGCATTTCCTGTCCCAAACCGCACGGCCTCATCCAACGTACTCACGACCAATGACACCACACAACCCCCCATTAGGCTACTGCCTCTATCGTGGTGGCAGTGGACACTTGGCTAAGGCCACTCCTACCGGAGCGCACCACCACCCATCCCCTCCCCCACCTCGATGCCTTTATCAGCGGTGCCGCCAAACAAAACCCCGATCTTGCAACGGCGGCTGCGGAGATCCAGAGGACCATCGATGAAGCGCCACCAGATTTTCCTGCCATGGACTGGACTGCCTTCCAGGCTACCACCACCCGGGCCCTTGGCGCGCTTGATCAGGCACTTGCAGCGCCCGAAGCGTTGAACAGCCGCTTAGGTCAATTGGACCTCAACTCTGACAACCTAAAATCAGTACTGCAAGAGCTGCACAATGTCACTGCTGGTTTTGAACTGCAGCCGGTGCTTCTCGAGCTTCAGACCGTGCTGGCAGCATGCCCCGCTCTACCCACCGCGTTGATAATGGCACCTAAAGCGCCACCCGCCAGCCTAAGTGCAGCCCTAGACAAAGTCGCCATGCTACGCGACGCGGGGCTCGAGCGCCAAAAACTATTCACCAGCGCCAACAGCCACCTCCAGCAGCTGACGCTGGCGCTAATTACTGCCCTGCGTGCTGTAGCAACAGCGGGAACCATCGACACGGACTATCGCCTCGACACACTCGAACAGTGTGCGCAAGGCTTGGATGTGAGCGCACCGCCTCCAGTGGAGGCATTGCATGAGGCCTGGAAGCAGCTGTGCCTAGCCCACGAAAAGCTGAGCTTGCCCGAGCAGAGCGGCTTGGAGCGACTGATCACCTGGAGAGTTGAGCACGACTATGAGCATCAAGACTGGTATCTGGCGTTTGTGCTTCACGAGGCACAAGCCCTGTTGCAGCAGTTGCATGACATGCTCGACTGGCAGACCAAGACGCTGAACGTGCTGACTTTGTGCAAAGAGTATGCCAGCGGCATCACGCAGAGCACAGATGCCCAAGCCGTACCTGCGCATGAGGAAGCGGCCGAGCTGCAGAAACAAATTCAGGCGACCACGGCAGTCTTGACTTTTGCTCCAGATGCCTTGCGCACTGGCCTTCAAGCTGACTTGGCTGCCAAGAGAGAACGTCTGCGCATTTTGCAGCAACAACTATCAGATCAAACACAGGTGGACCAGGTGGCGGCACTGGCAGAGCTGCTACACCAACACTTCCCAGCTCTGCAGGTCTTTTTGCACCCTGAGCAGAGCACGCTGGGAGCGCGCCTCTGCACAGTGCTTGGCCCCGACCTTCCAACCAGCCTGATCTTGGAGGCCATGACCGAAGTCGACCGGGCATTGTCGCTCTCCAGCCTGGGCCAGCTTGATCTTCATTACAGCCAAAATCACAAGGTGTACAAGGCCCGCGCCGCGCTGAAAGATTCTGGGGAACAAGATTTGGCCGTAAAGGAGTACGCTTTTGCTCGGCAACATAAGCAAGATCAGTGCCGGACATTCCTGCGCGAGCTTCGCGCCATGCGCCAGCTTGAGCATCCACACATTATCCCTGTCCTCGGCGCACTTGTGGATGTACACAGTGGCCACCCAAGCGCCTACCTGGTACAGCCATGGTGTGCACAGGGTGACTTGCAGCAGTGGCTCGGCAAGGCGCGCCACCTGGCCACCTCAACCGTGATTGCGGGTCTGATGACTCAGCTGCGCACCGCCCTAGCCTTTATGCATAGCAAGGGCCTGGTGCATCGGGATGTCAAGCTGAGCAATGTCATGCTGGACGGCTCGGAGGACCAGCCTGTTGTGCGGCTGGGCGATTTTGACATTGCCAAGGCCGCCGCTGAAGCCACCATGTTGCCTTGCACTGCCACCGCGTCGTCGGGCACGGCGGGCTACGTGGCACCGGAGGTGCTTTTCGGCCGGGGTCGTGTGGGAGCGCGTCCGGCACAGGATGCCTTTTCCTTTGGCTGCGTTCTCTACAACACCTACATGTACCCACAAACGGTGGCGCCGGCTCAGTCGCGAACCGATGAGGTCGTGGATCATTGCAGATGGGATTTTCAAGCGGGAGATGACGCCTTTAGCTTTCCTCATCTGGCGACCGAGGTTAGTCAAATATTTTGTTCTCTTTAATTTTATGACGCTCTGGTTGTCATCGTCGTCGTCGTCGTCGTCGTCGTCGTCGTCGTCGTCGTCGTCGTTGTTGTTGTTGTTGTTGTTGTTGTTGTTGTTGTTCACAGTTGTGTTTTTGTGCAGATGTGCGACGCAGTGAGCAATCTGTACAAGGAAACACGAGCCTTGCTTGCAACAGATCCAAAGCAACGACCAAGTCTTTTCAGTGCCGGACAAATCGTGCAGCAGCCTGCCTTTCCCCTAGCCGGGCCAGCCATTGATGTCTTGCGCGATGCGCCCGAGCTCATTTCAGAGGTGCGTTGCTTGTTAATTTTTTTTGCTCTCTTCCACGAATCATCTGATTTGAACCTACTGGTTGCTTAGGTCGGTGATCTACTGAAGCAGCTGAACACCGATGGGCGGGGACCAGCAAATATTGCAGTGCAGCGGGTAGAGCGCGTGCACAACCCCGTGCTGTGGGAGCGCTACAGCGCCAAGCGACGTGAGATGTTGCATCGTATCAAAAGTCAGGAGCACTATGGTCAACTCCAAACGGCCACATCGGATGCGCTCTCGGGCTCTCCAGCTCTGCTTCGCGATACATCCTGTCAAGAGCGTCTGTTACTCCACGGCATCGCCCCTGACACAGTGTTGCGCGACAAGATTGTGCGCCTGGGCCTTGACTATCGGTTTGCTGGCACCAGTGCTGGCCACCGATTTGGTCTTGGTGTTTACCTGGCGGACCATCCCGGCAAGGTGTGGCCGCGCTGCTTTTCAATTTTGCCTGTTCATTTGAGCTCTGTTGTACTAACCGCAGTGTATTCACATGATTCCAGAGTCATCAGTACGCTCATGCCGGACCCAATGGCGAACGAATGCTCATCATCACGCGGACACTCCTGGGCCATGCCCATACCCATCCATCACCTCCTTCTGGAGCGCTGGCGCCACCGCTCCTGCCCGATGCTTCCAACAACGAGCGGTGCGTTGGACAAAATCGACCATTTGCTGCATGTTGCCTTTGTCCACCTCCTAATCTGACCGTTTCGTTCACCGTTAAATTTCTGCAGGTTTGACTCAGTTGTTGCGACACCGCCCGGGCGGTTCCATGAGGTGATTGTGTTTGAGAATGCCCAAATCTATCCCGAGCTGGTTGTATACTATAAGGCCGATTAGGATGACCTGGACGAGTTGCTAGTTGTCTGCTTGTTCTCCCACGCATTTGGACACCCCATTGCTTTTGCGCACAAGCAGCGTCATCTACCATAGGTCTTCCCACAGACACGTCCGTAGCTGATATGTCATCCCCTGACTAACACACACCCCTTGACCTACTGAGTTGCCTCCGTTGTTTTTTTGGGGGGCATGCGTCGTCCGCGCAAACTTCGTGTACTTTGCAACGTCTTGGAGAGAGACTTTTCTAATAAGCCTGTGTTCTGTTTCTTGTCATTGTTTGTTTGTTGTGACACCTCTGACTTGCACGGATTGCACCTTCTCTGAGCGTCTCTACAGCCATTTTGATGGTGTTCTGGTCTGGTCACTGTGAATGCTTGCCAGCCGCAGCTGGTTCAATTGACGACAAGACAACACCAAATCACTTGTTCCGTCTCGACGGAAGTCTTGAATGATGACGTTGGTCATCAACCAACTGTCGGCAGCGTCCTGGGCAGCCTGATCCACACTCAAGCCCGACACTCTGGGGACACGGCCCAGCGGGCCTATGCACGCACAGCCAGTGACCATGTGCAAACCAAAATGTCGTCGCGACTGATGCATCAAGTGGCCTCGCAAGGGCCATGGCTTTTATATGTGTGCAGGTTCAACGAGCTAGCACTCACCTACACGCACATTGCCGGAGGTACGATTGGAAGCAGGCGGGCTTTTTTTTTTTTTTTGGTGCCCGCTGGTGCTGATGGACGCCACTCACGCATGCATGCCTGGATCTAGGTTTGCCGCCACGAGCCTCTGTGTATCAAGGGCTGTCCTACAAAAACGGCGTGGGCCGGCAACGATGAGCCCTGTTTTTTTGCCGAAAAGCAGCTCTCCATATTGACCCGCGTGAGCAAGACCTACTGGCTATCCCTGAACGAACAGCACACCTTTCGATACACGGACCAGGAAATCAGCACGGTGATATTCATGTATTTGCTGCTGTGCAAGCCTCTGGAGCACACGCTCAGCAGCTGGCTGCAGAAGCGGGGCAGGCTGGACGACGAGAATGGCATTTACAATGCCGAGCAGGACGACGAAGATTTGCTCGACGACGAGCTGGATGAAGACCACATGAGCCACAACGAGACGATGACTCTGCGACGCGAGGTCCGGGATGCTCGAAACCACTACAACAACAGCCACCTCCTCTTCAATATTGCGCCCCTGCAGGCGATGGTCAGCCCTATGCGGCATTTCGTCGACAAATGACCACGTACCTGCATCGGCCAAAGCTGGGGGTGGCCACGTGGCGACACGCCGCAACCTTCTGGATGACGACGTTTGTGATTAACCGACTGTCGGCCGAGACGACCGGCGCCCTGGGCAGCCTGATCCACACTCAAGCTCAACACTCTGGGGACACGGCCCAGCGGGCCTATGCGCGCACAGCCAGTGACCATGTGCAAACCAAAATGTCGTCGCGACTGATGCATCAAGTGGCCTCGCAAAAATGGCATGCTTTGTTTGGACTAGATCGCAAGCGCAGCATAGCCGAGTTGACCGCGAACCAAGAAGCATTGGAAGCTCGCTATCCCATCAGCTGGAACCCGGTGACTGACCTCTCGCCCGAGGCAAACGGGCGTATCATCATGAACACGAGGGCCGAGCATGACGTACCCTACATGACCCAGCTGGCCAAGCAGGCAAGCATCTCGTGGGGCCACAGTTTCAACAGCCAAGAACAGTTGGACCTGGCTGCGGCCATTGACCAGCACCAGCCGGAAGATGGATGGCTGATTGTGTTGCACACCGACAGGCATGGGTAAAACATTTTGTACCCTGCCCAAGCTGGGCTGTCGCCCGCATGCCGGTACGGTGCTGTGGATTGTGCCGTTTGTGCCCGTGGCCAACGATTTATTGCGGCGATTTCAAGGCGCAGGTCACAGTGCCCAGCGATGGCTTGGTCCCTCTACACAGGTGGCAGATGGCCTGGACGTACTCATCGTTACGACCGACATGTTTGTCCGCGTGGGATCTGAATCCCTACACGGGAAGGTCTGCTTTCAGCGCATCCGCACCGTGGTGATGGACGAGGCGCACACGCTCATCTCGGATGCCAGCTACCGAGATGTGATGGACGAAGTCGCAGCCAGTGTGGGTTCTGGCGGATGGACCAACATCAAACGCGTGGCGTTGACGGGCACACTTTGCATCGGGGACCAGGAGCATCTGTTTCGAAAGCTGGGGCAGCAAGTCGGGGGCAAGGTGTACCGTTTGGAGACGATGCGTCGCGATCTGCAGCTGCGTGTGCTTCACGGAAACCAGCCAAACTTTTTGTCGCATGTGCAAGCCATTGTGGACACGCAGCGTAACATGCGTCAGGCGAATGGGGAGCGTGTGCACATGATGGTCTTTTGCGACACTGTGAACGAGGTGAAGCTGCTGTGTGACCAGCTGCACGCACGCGGCTACGTGGCCTTGCCCTACTACACCAACCTGGAGGAGAAGGCGCAAAAGGACCATGTGGCACAGTGGCAACGGGGTGAATGCGACGTCATTGTGGCCACCAGCTGCCTCAGCACGGGTGTGGATCTGCTCACCATTCGCCACGTGCTGTGGTATGGCAACGGCTACAACGTCTATACGCTGGCCCAGGTACGTTGTTGCTCAAGCGGTCGTGTGACTTTATGGATTTGAAAAAAAAAAAAAAAAAAAAATATCCGATTGTTGGTTTTGCTGATGGTGTACATGTGCTTGGGCTAGGCATTTGGTCGGGCTGGTCGCGATAAACAGGGTGGAACTGCCGAGCTGTGGCTACCAGTGAGACGTGGGCCAGCACCGGGCATGGAAAATTTTGTCGAGGGCAATGCGTGCCGCAGCTGGGCGCTCGGCAAGTTGCTAGATCCCCGCGCCGCGACATGCTTTGCTGCCGGCCAGCCGCTTTGTGACGTGTGCGCAGGAACAGCACAGCGCCTGGAGCCAGCAAGAGCTGCACGCCAGCAGCGCGCTGCCCAAGCGTTGAGTGTGGGGCATGTGGAAGCAGAGCCCGAGGCGATGGCGGAGGAGGAAGATGTGTTGTCTGAGCCACCTGCAGCACGGCTCGAGGAAGAAGAATCGATCGGGCCAGAGTCCGCTTTGGATGTAACTTCAGCATCGAGCGTTGACACAGTCGCGTCCCCAGGAACAGGTGCCGTTGCAGCGCAGTCGAGCAGAAGCACTCCACGTGCCCAAGACACGGCTGTGATGGCGACAAATGCAGGGCCTATGACGGATGCTGCCGTGCCACGGATACAGACGAGTGCTGCTTGGATTGATGAGGCAGATACAGCATCCATGTCGGTGCCAGCTTCCCCCATGGTCTCTGATGCTGATGATGAGGCGCCTTTACAGCAAGAGGCGCGAGGCTCGGTGCAAACAACGTTGGCAGAGGGCGAGAGCACGTCACAGCCAGTCGTGCAGTCAGCAGCACAGCCAACCCCCA
>NW_001865039.1:6930-8436 GCF_000002865.3 Monosiga brevicollis MX1 | reverse complement strand
GCGAACGGCATCGGATGTCACGTGCACAGCTGTTGCTTCTTCAACAGCGGCGCAAGCAGCGGAGTCGCCTCTTCCCGCAGCAAAACGAGCAGCATCGAGTGGCACGCGCACCGCTACCGTTGCCGCTACTGCTATCACTCGCTCTGAAGCCCCGGTATCTGCTGCGGCTACGCCACCGAATCGGCACAACGTCGCCCCAATATTTCGGTCGAAATCGGGGACAAAAAAAAAATATCTGATGAACTACGCGGCGGCTGACAAGTTTATTGGCGTTCTGAAGTTGATGGATGATTACTGCATGCGATGTACCATTCGACAGGCGAAACCCGTCCTGAAGGCCGAGCATCAATGCGTATCTAATCGTGGTTGCAAGCGGTGTCACTTCGGAGGACACGAGACAAGTGAATGTTTCGTGGGCTTCGCATATCCCAAATGGACGTGCTGCTACGCTTGTGGAATGCCAAAGGGGATTCGTGGATGGGATACACGGAATCACCGTTGCAGGCAGTCTCAAGGACTGGATTCGGGCCTGAGCTGTCTCCTCCTTTATTCGGACTGTCATTCGGGGCTGCGCGACCTGGCAAAACGGATGGGCTACAACTTGAGGGAAAGGACATTGAAGGATATAAAAACGCGCGACTTGTTTGTCAAGTGGCTGTACTCGTCCGTTCCTGGTCTACCTCCAGGGGATGGGCATTGGCGTCTTGTGGAATTTGTGTTTGAAAGTGCGAGGATCCTGCTCCGCAGTGCGGCGAAAGCCCAAGTCGGCCCCGACAGTTTTCGTTAAACACACACAGGAAGCCCTTTTGAGAATCAGAACACAGAACCGAATGTCAGAATGTCATCATCTTTATTATCTTCAATAACTGCTGAATAGACTGCATCTTTTTACTTGGAATGGCTATGATCTGCTTCAATTAATTGAAACTTTGCTACATTAACCTCTTGCCTCTATATCCTTCCCTTTGCTTTTGACTTCAATTTTTTTCTTTTCTCACTGACACGCACCACGATGAAGCGGGCCATGGGCGGGGCGCGCGCGCGCTCCTGGTGGTGCGTTGTCGTCGTTGTGGCGCGACGGGCAAGTGCTGCCGAGGTGCAAGCGACGTCATGGATGAACGGGTGGCCAAACGACATTGCCGCGTGACCGTCATGGATGGACCATTCTTGCTGATCTCGTGTTGGGCTGCCATTTGTTGTCAAGACAATTCCTCGATCTGACCCATGAGGAGCCGCGATGGCTCGTGCGCTGATGGACGCGCTAGCGAGGCCCAAGAGCCACGGTGCCTGGTCAGATCCGGCACGAAGCACTCCCGCTCAAATGCAGGTGAGAAACCGATCTTAAGCCCTCTTTTGAAGATGCTATCCATGTTGCCCGCTGCCAGAGTCAAGAGCAAGAGTGATTTTTGCGATTTTTGACGCGCGAATCGCCGGGCGTTTCTGACGGTAGTGCTGTGTCACAGGGTAGCCGCAGGTGGATGAGGACCTTATGATAAAGACCGAGCA
>NW_001865039.1:5397-6224 GCF_000002865.3 Monosiga brevicollis MX1 | reverse complement strand
TTGGCCGTTGAGGGGGCGCTAATGGTGGGGCTTGCGGGTCACAGGGCGGCCAACGATGGATGAGGACTCCACAGTGAGCAGCGGAAGCGTGCGAAGAATGCGTGGTGAGCTTTGTTTTGACGTGCGCCGAAAATTGTGACCAGGGGCCCGGCTGCCATTTGGTGTTGGCCAAGGAGCGCACCTTTTTTCTTATTTGAGCCGTTTCGAGGGGGGTACTAATGGTGGGGCTGGCGGGTCACAGGGCTGCCGACGGTGGATGAGGACTCCACAGTGAGCAGCGGAAGCGTGCGAAGAATGCGTGGTGAGCTTCGTTTTGACGTGCGCCGAAAATTGTGACCAGGGGCCTGGCTGCCATTTGGTGTTGGCCAAGGAGCGCACCTTTTTTCTTGTTTGAGCCGTTTCGAGGGGGGTACTAATGGTGGTGGTGGTGGGTCACAGGGCTGCCGACGGTGGACGAGGACTACACAGTGAGCAGCGGAAGCGTGCGAAGAATGCGTGGTGAGCTTTGTTTTGACGTGCGCCGAAAATTGTGACCAGGGGCCCGGCTGCCATTTGGTGTTGGCCAAGGAGCGCACCTTTTTTCTTATTTGAGCCGTTGAGCGGGGTACTAATGGTGGGGCTGGCGGGTCACAGGGCTGCCGACGGTGGACGAGGACTACACAGTGAGCAGCGGAAGCGTGCGAAGAATGCGTGGTGAGCTCTGTTTTGACGTGCGCCGAAAATTGTGACCAGGGGCCCGGCTGCCATTTGGTGTTGGCCAAGGAGCGCACCTTTTTTCTTGTTTGAGCCGTTTCGAGGGGGGTACTACTGGTGGTGGTGGTGGGTCA
>NW_001865039.1:0-806 GCF_000002865.3 Monosiga brevicollis MX1 | reverse complement strand
AAGGAAAAGAGGAGAAAAGAGATAAAAATTTTATGAAGGAAGAAGGAGAAGGGGAGAAGAGGAGAAGAGGAGATGAAGAAAAGAGGAGATGAGGAGATGAGGAGATAAGGAGATGAGGAGATAAGGAGATGAGGTGATGAGGAGATGAGGAGATGAGGAGATGAGGAGATGAGGAGATGAGGAGATGGGGAGATGGGGGAAGAGGAAAAGAGGAGAAGAGAAGGAAGAGATGAAGAGATGAGGAAGAGAGAAGATGAGAGAAGAGAAGATGAGAGAAGAGAAGGAAGAGAGAAGAGAAGGAAGAGAGAAGAGAAGGAAGAGAGAAGAGAAGGAAGAGAGAAGAGAAGGAAGAGAGAAGAGAAGGAAGAGAGAAGAGAAGGAAGAGAGAAGAGAAGGAAGGGAGAAGAGAAGGAAGGGAGAAGAGGAGATGAGGTGATGGGGAGAAGAGGAGGAAGAGAGAAGAGGAGGAAGAGAGAAGAGGAGGAAGAGGAGAAGAGAAGATGGGGTTAGGGTTAGGGTTAGGGTTAGGGTTAGGGTTAGGGTTAGGGTTAGGGTTAGGGTTAGGGTTAGGGTTAGGGTTAGGGTTAGGGTTAGGGTTAGGGTTTAGGGTTAGGGTTAGGGTTAGGGTTAGGGTTAGGGTTAGGGTTAGGGTTAGGGTTAGGGTTAGGGTTAGGGTTAGGGTTAGGGTTAGGGTTAGGGTTAGGGTTAGGGTTAGGGTTAGGGTTAGGGTTAGGGTTAGGGTTAGGGTTAGGGTTAGGGTTAGGGTTAGGGTTAGGGTTAGGGTTAGGGTTAGGGTTAGGGTTAGG
>NW_001865040.1:2608409-2609234 GCF_000002865.3 Monosiga brevicollis MX1 | reverse complement strand
ACCCTAACCCTAACCCTAACCCTAACCCTAACCCTAACCCTAACCCTAACCCTAACCCTAACCCTAACCCTAACCCTAACCCGAACCCTAACCCTAACCCTAACCCTAACCCTAACCCTAACCCTAACCCTAACCCTAACCCTAACCCTAACCCTAACCCTAACCCTAACCCTAACCCTAACCCTAACCCTAACCCTAACCCTAACCCTAACCCTAACCCTAACCCTAACCCTAACCCTAACCCTAACCCTAACCCTAACCCTAACCCTAACCCTAACCCTAACCCTAACCCTAACCCTAACCCTAACCCTAACCCTAACCCTAACCCTAACCCTAACCCTAACCCTAACCCTAACCCTAACCCTAACCCTAACCCTAACCCTAACCCTAACCCTAACCCTAACCCTAACCCTAACCCTAACCCTAACCCTAACCCTAACCCTAACCCTAACCCTCACTCTTCATTTCTCTCTTCACATCTCTCCACCTCTCTCCACCTCTTTCTTCCTCACTCTTCATTTCTCTCTTCACATCTCTCCACCTCTCTTCATCTCCTTATTCCTCACCCTCCACCTCTCTCTCCCTCTCTTTCCCCTCCCTTTATCCTCCTCTTTCCCCTCTCTCCAACCTTTTCTTCAATCTTCTCACCCACACTCTCTCTCTTTATATATCTCTTTCCTCTTCTACTCTCCACCTCTCTCCTTCTCTCTCCCCTTCCCTCCCCTCTCTCTCACCTCTTCCCCTCTATCTCTTCACTTTTCCCCTTACCTTATCTTTTTTTTTCTCTCTCCTTATATCCCTCTCACACTCTCTTTCTTTTTTTCC
>NW_001865040.1:2601203-2603098 GCF_000002865.3 Monosiga brevicollis MX1 | reverse complement strand
TTCTGACATTCGGTTCTGTGTTCTGATTCTCTAAAGAGCTTCCTGTGTGTGTGTTTAACGAAAACTGTCGAGGGGGCCGACTTGGGCTTCCGCCGCACAGGGAAGCAGGACCCTCGCACTTTCAAACACAAATTCCACAAGACGCCAATGCCCATCCCCTGGAAATGGACAAGGACCGGACGAGTACAGCCACTTGACAAACAAGTCGCGCGTTTTTATATCCTTCAATGTCCTTTCCCTCAAGTTGTAGCCCATCCGCTGGGACAGGTCGCGCAGCCCCGAATGACAGTCCGAATAAAGGAGGAGACAGCTCAGGCCCGAATCCAGTCCTTGAGACTGCCTGCAAAGGTGATCCCATGTTTTACATCCACGAATCCCCTTTGGCATTCCACAAGCGTAGCAACAGGCTCTGTCGGGGTATGCGAAGCCCACGAAACATTTGCTTGCTTCATGTCCTTTGAAGTGACACCGCTCACAAACACGATTAGATACGCATTGATGCCCAGCCTTCAGCACGGGTTTCGCCTGTCGAATGGTACATCGCATGCAGTAATCATCCATCAACTTCAGAACGCCAATAAACTTGTCAGCCGCCGCGTAGTTCATCAGATATTTTTTTTTGGTCCCCGATTTCGACCGAAATATTGGCGCGACGTTGTGCCGATTCGGTGGCGTAGCTGCAGCAGATACCGTGGCTTCAGAGCGAGTGGTAGCAGTAGCGGCAACGGTGGCGGTGCGCGCATCACTCGATGCTGCTCGTTTTGCTGCGGGAAGACGCGACTCTGCTGCTTGCGCCGCTGTTAAAGAAGCAGCACCTGTGCACGTGACATCCGATGCCGTTCGCTTGGATGTTGAGGGAGCAGGGCTGGTAGCGATGCTGTTGCCAACGTTGTTATGATCGTCAGACCCAGGGGTACATGTACTTTCAGCTGCCAGCGGCACTCGCTTACGCCGCAGTGTACCCGAGGCTGAGCTTGCAGCCGATCGCGTCGGAGAGGAGGTTGAACCCGAGGCCGATGGTACTGGCACGCAAATGATCGAGGCCGACGGGGTTGGCGCGTGTTTCGTGGGGGTTGGCTGTGCTGCTGACTGCATGACTGGCTGTGGCGTGCTCTCGTCCTCTGCCATCGTGGTTTGCACCGGGCCACGCGCCTCTTGCTGTAAAGGCGCCTCGTCATTAGCATCAGAGACCATGGGTGAAGCTGGCACCGACATGGATGCTGTATCTGCCTCACCAATCCAAGCATCACTCGTCTGTATCCGTGGCACAGCAGCATCCGTCATTGGCCCTGCATTTGTCGCCACCGCAGCCGTGTCCTGGGCACGTGGAGTGCTTCTGCTCGACTGCGCCGCAACGGCACCTGGTCCTGGGGACGCGACTGTGTCAACGTTCGATGCTGAAGTTACATCCAAGGCGGACTCTGGCCCGATCGATTCTTCTTCCTCGAGCCGTGCTGCAGGTGGCTCAGACAACACATCTTCCTCCTCCGCCATCGCCTCGGGCTCTGCTTCCACATGCCCCACACTCAACGCTTGGGCAGCGCGCTGCTGGCGCGCAGCTATTGCTGGCTCCAGGCGCTGTGCTGTTCCTGCGCACACGTCACAAAGCGGCTGGCCGGCAGCAAAGCATGTCGCGGCGCGGGGATCTAGCAACTTGCCGAGCGCCCAGCTGCGGCACGCATTGCCCTCGACAAACTTTTCCATGCCTGGTGCTGGCCCACGTCTCACTGGTAGCCACAGCTCGGCAGTTCCACCCTGTTTATCGCGACCAGCCCGACCAAATGCCTAGCCCAAGCACATGTACACCATCAGCAAAACCAACAATTGATTTTTTTTTTTTTTTTTTTGTCTCCAAATCCATAAAGTCACACGACCGCTTGAGCAACAGCGTACCT
>NW_001865040.1:2541253-2600904 GCF_000002865.3 Monosiga brevicollis MX1 | reverse complement strand
TGACGTCGCATTCACCCCGTTGCCACCGTGCCACATGGTCCTTTTGCACCTTCTCCTCCAGGTCGGTGTAGTAGGGCAAGGCCATGTAGCCGTATGCGTGCAGCTGGTCACACAGCAGCTTCACCTCGTTCACGGTGTCACAAAAGACCATCATGTGCACACGCTCCCCATTCGCCTGACGCATCACCCGCGTGTCCACAATGGCTTGCACATGCGACAAAAAGTTTGGCTGGTTTCCGTGAAGCACACGCAGCTGCAGATCGCGACGCATCGTCTCCAGACGGTACACCTTGCCCCCGACTTGCTGACCCAGCTTTCGAAACAGATGCTCCTGGTCCCCGATGCAAAGTGTGCCCGTCAACGCCACGCGTTTGATGTTGGTCCATCCGCCAGAGCCCACACTGGCTGCGACTTCGTCCATCACATCTCGGTAGCTGGCATCCGATATGAGCGTGTGCGCCTCGTCCATCACCACGGTGCGGATGTGCTGAAAGCAGACCTTCCCGTGTAGGGATTCAGATCCCACGCGGACAAACATGTCGGTCGTAACGATGAGCACGTCCAGGCCATCTGCCACCTGTGTAGAGGGACCAAGCCATCGCTGGGCACTGTGACCTGCGCCTTGAAATCGCCGCAATAAATCGTTGGCCACGGCCACAAACGGCACAATCCACAGCACCGTACCGGCATGCGGGCGACAGCCCAGCTTGGGCAGGGTACAAAATGTTTTGCCCATGCCTGTCGGTGCAACAACAATCAGCCATCCATCCTCCGGCCGGTGCTGGTCAATGGCCGCGGCCAGGTCCAACTGTTCTTGGCTGTTGAAACTGTGGCCCCACGAGATGCTCGCCTGCTTGGCCAGCTGGGTCATGTAGGGTACGTCATGCTCGGCCCTCGTGTTCATGATGATACGCCCGTTTGCCTCGGGTGAGAGGTCAGTCACCGGGTTCCAGCTGATGGGATAGCGAGCTTCCAATGCTTCTTGGTTCGCGGTCAACTCGGCTATGCTGCGCTTGCGATCTAGTCCAAACAAAGCATGCCATTTTTGCGAGGCCACTTGATGCATCAATCGCGACGACATTTTGGTTTGCACGTGGTCACTGGCTGTGCGTGCATAGGCCCGCTGGGCCGTGTCCCCAGAGTGTTGAGCTTGAGTGTGGATCAGGCTGCCCAGGGCGCCGGTCGTCTCGGCCGACAGTCGGTTAATCACAAACGTCGTCATCCAGAAGGTTGCGGCGTGTCGCCACGTGGCCACCCCCAGCGTTGGCCGATGCAGGTACGTGATCATTTGTCGACGAAATGCCGCATAGATGGTGGCTGGGCTGACCATCGCCTACATGGGGCGCAATATTGAAGAGCAGGTGGCTGTTGTTGTAGTGGTTTCGAGCGTCCTGGACCTCGCGTCGCAGAGTCATCGTCTCGTCGTGGCTCATGTGGTCTTCATCCAGCTCGTCGTCGAGGAAATCTTCGTCGTCCTGCTCGGCATTGTGAATGCCATTCTCGTCGTCGGGGGTTTTCAGGCTGCCCCGCTTTTGCAGCCAGCTGCTCAGCATGTGCTTCAGAGGCTTGCACAGCAGCAAATACATGAATATCAGCGTGCTGATTTCCTGGTCCATGTATCGAAAGATGTGCTGTTCGTTCAGGGGCAGCAGTTTTGGGTTTGCGAGGAAGCGGGTCGTGTTGAGAAGGCGTTTTGAAAGAGGTTTGAGAGATATGGTGGTGTCTCGAGGTCAATTGAACCAGCTGCGGCCGGCAAGCATTCACATTGAGCAGACCAGGTGCATCCTTAGAATGGCTACACAGACGCTCAGGGAAAGTGCAACCCGTGCCAGCCAAAGGTGCCACAACAAACAAACAAACAACAACGAAAAACCGTATACAAGCTTATTACACAAGGCTGTCTGCCAAGACATTGCAAAGTACACGAAGCACACGGGTCGACGCATGTGCCCCCTAGAGGGAAAGCACGCCTCAGTACGTCGAGGTGTGTATGTTAGTCAGGGGATGAAGTCATGTCAGCTCCATAGGGGCTCCTGTGGGAAGACCATGCATGGTCGATAACGCAGATTGTGTGGAAAAGCAACTGAACAAAGGATTTGCCGCTCACAACAAACTAGCACCTGGTCCGGCTCATCCTATTTGGCCGTGTAGTATACAACCAGCTCCGGATAGATTTGGGCATTCTCAAACACAATCACCTCATGGAACTGCCCAGAGGGTGTCGCGACAACCGAGTCATACCTGCAAAAGTAAAATGGCCGGCGCAACATAACAGTCAGATCAGGAGGCGGACAGAGACAACATGCAACAGATGGTCAATTTTGCCCAACGCACCGCTCGTTGTTGGGCGCATCGGGCAGGAGCGGTGGCGCCAGCGCCCCAGAGGGAGGTGATGGATGGGCATGGGCATGGCCCAGGAGTGCTCGCGTGATGACAAGCATTCGTTCGCCGTTGGGTCCGGCACCGGCATACTGATGACTCTGAAATCATGTCAGCACATTGCGTCAGCACCACAGCACTTGGGTAAACAGGTGAGATTGACAGCCCTCAGCCAGTGCTGCCCTACCTTGCCGGGATGGTCGGCCAAGTAAACGCCAAGACCGAATCGGTGACCAGCGCTACTGCCGGCAAAGCGATAGTCAAGGCCCAGGCGCACAATCTTGTCACGCAACATTGTGTCAGGGGCGATGCCGTGGAGCAACAGACGCTCTTGACAGGATGTATCGCAAAGCAGAGCTGGAGAGCCCGAGGGCGCATCTGATGTGGCCGTTTGGAGTTGATCATAGTGCACTTGATTTTTGATACGATGCAACATCTCGCGTCGCTTGGCGCTGTAGCGCTCCCACAGCACGGGGTTGTGCACGCGCTCCACTCGTTGCACTGCGATATTCGCTGGTCCCCGCCCATCGATGTTCAGCTGCTTCAGTAGCTCACCCACCTAGCCATCCAGTAGATTCAAATCAGACGACTTGCGGAAGAACCAAAAAGTTAACAAGCAACGCACCTCTGACATGAGCTCGGGCGCATCGCGCAAGACATCAATGGCTGGCCCGACTTGGGCCAAGGCAGGCTGCTGCGTGATGTTCCGGGCGCTGAAAAGGCTTGGCCGTTGCTTTGGATCTGTTGCAAGCAAAGCCCGCGTTTCCTTGTACAAATCACTCGACGAATCGCACATCTGCATCAGAGAAACCAAAATGAGTTTCCACACGAGAGGCGCGGTTGGTTCTTCGTTGTGGGGTCAATAGGTATCGCACTATCGCTCACCTCAGTCGCCAAGTGCGGAAAGTCGCAGTCAGACTCTCCTGCTCGTATGCTCCAGCTGCATCGATCCACAACCTCATCAACTCGTGGGTGAGCAGGTGGCACCGTCTGTGGAAACATGTACGTGTTGTATAGCACACAGCCAAAGGAAAAGGCATCCTGTGCCGGTCGTGCACCTACACGACCCATTCCAAATAGCACCTCCGGTGCCACATAGCCCGCCGTGCCCGACGATGCAGTGGCCGTGCATGGTAGCATGGTGGCTTCAGCGGAGGCCTTGGCAATGTCGAAATCACCGAGCCGCACAACAGGTTGGTCCTCCTCGCCATCCAGCATGACGTTGCTCAGCTTGATATCCCGGTGCACCAGGCCCTTGCTATGCATAAACGCCAGGGCCGTGCGCAGCTGGGTCATCAGACCCGCAACCACGGTCGAGGTGGCAATGTGGCGAGCCTTGCCGAGCCACTGCTGCAGATCTCCTTGCGTACACCACGGCTGCACCAAGTAGGCGCTTGGGTGGCCACTGTGCACGTCCACAAGCGCGCCAAGGACCGGGATGATGTGTGGGTGCACAAGCTGGCGCATGGCGCGAAGCTCACGCAGGAATGTACGGCACTGATCCTGTTTGTGTTGCCGAGCAAATGCATACTCCTTGACGGCCAAATCTTGCTCAGGAAGATTCGGTAGCGCGGCGCGGGCTTTGTACACCTTGTGATTCTGGTTGTATTGGAGAGACAGCTGGCCCAGGCTGGAGAGCGTCAAACCCTGGTCTACTTCGGTCATGGCCTCCAAGATCAGGCTGGCCGGAAGGTCGGGCCCAAGCACAGTATGGAGCCGTGTTCCCAGCGTGCTTTGTTCAGGGTGCAGAAAGACCAGCAGCGCTGGGAGGTGTTGGTGCAGCAGCTGGGCGAGCTCTGCGACGTGGTCCACGTGTGGCTGATCTGATAATTGGTGTCGCAAGGCATCCAGCCGTTCCTTCTTCTCTCGGAGCTTGTGTTCGAGGCTTGAGTGCACGTCTTCAGGCAGATGTTGTAAAGCCGTGTGAAATCCTTGAATCTCGGCCTGTAGTTTTGTCAGTTCCTCGTGAGCAGCAACCGATTCATCATCAACGTCTTGAGTCAAGCTGTCCACGTGACTCATGCACGAGGTCAATACGGAGAGCGTCGTGGCTTGCCAATCGATTATGTCTTGCAATTGCTGCAACAGAGCTTGCGACTCGTGGTGCACAAACGCCAAGTACCAATCCTGATGCTCGAAGTCTAGAGGGGGTTGCCACTGAGCAATTTGTTCGAGACAATTTTGCTCGAGCAGGCTCAGCTTCTCGTGAGCTTGGCATAGCTTCTCCCAGGCCTCGGGCAATGCCTCGGCTGGTGGTGGTGCACTTGCATCCACGCATTGCGCGCATTGCCGTAGCGTTTCCACGCGAAGGATCGTATCGGTGTCTGTGGTTCCCGCTCTTGCCACGGCACCCAGGGCATCAATCAAGGCCAGCACCAGGCTCTTGAGGTTGCTGTTGGTGCTGGTGAGCAGCTCTTGACGCTTGGGTTCCACGCCGCTCAGGGCGATGACTTTGCTCAGGGCCGCCGCCAGGTCGGTGGGTGGCGTTTTAGGCGCGATCACTGGCGTGGTGGATGGAGCGGGGCATGCTGCCAGCACGGTCTGAAGCTCAAGAAAAGCTGGCTGCAGCTCAAGCCCAGCAGTGACATCGTGCAGCTCTTGCAGCACTGTTTCTAGGTTGTCTGTGTTGGGGTCCAAATGCTCCAAGCGGTTGCTTAACGCTTCGGGCGCTTCCAGGGCCTGGTCAAGTGCGTTGAGGGCCTGGGTAATGGCCGTCTGAAAGGCAGCCCAGTCCATGGCGGGAAAATCTGGTCGAGCTTCATCGATGGTTTTTCGGATTGAAGCAACCATCGTTGCAAGATTGGGGTTTTGTTTGGCGGCACCACTGATAAAGGCATCGAGGTGGGGGAGAGTATGGGTGGTGGTGCGCTCGGGCAGAATCAGCTTGAGCCACTTGTCCACCGCCACGACAACAGAGGCCGTGGTCTAATAGAGGGTTGTGTGGTGTCAATGATCGTGATTAGGTTGGGTAAGGCCGTGGGGATTGGGGTGGTCAATGCATTGGGAAAACAAGATGGGGGAGCAGGCTCACCTCGAGGGTGGGGGTGGTGGGCAGAGGCGGTAGCCAGGCGGAAGGCGGTGCTGGCGTGGGCGGAGCGACGGGCGCAGGCGGAGCAAGGGGTGCGGGTGGTTGTGTCAAGCGAGCCTCGTGAGCAGCAAACACGGGCTCCAGCTTGTCGCCATGCCCGCATTGATATCCCCAAGCAAGGGGCGTCTGAAAGGTCTGAGAACACGGCCAAAGCAAGACGGTTAGAGCGTGTGAGGTGGGGAACCACACGAGAGTTCAGTTGAGCGGTGTGACAAAGCTTCAGAGTGTGTCAGTGCCACCAAACGCAAGGGCATTGTACAAATGGTGTGGGCAGGAACCAAACCAGGGTCCGAAAGGAGGCGCGTTTGGAGAAAAACAAAGAAACGGCGCGTGTGCCGCAAGGAGCCAGAGCCAGAAAGGACGAGCATGGGTGTAGAGGAGAGGAGGGGTGGGGACGAAGGCGACGAGCAGCGGGAGCAGCAGCCAGAGGGGTGAAGGGGGGAAGAGGGAGGTACTGTACTGACCCAGTCCTTGGCTTTAGCATCTGCACCATGCTTCAACAGCATCCCCACCACCTTGACATGGCCGCTACGGCAGGCATAGTGCAGTGGTGAAAAGTCAAACTGTGGGATGATGCATCAGCATGACGTTCAGCACCAGCATCAGCATCATCATCATCGTCATTATGCGGCACAGGTGCACCACCATAAGGGGGTAAAGGTGGACAGAGGGAGGTACTGTACTGACGTCGTTCTTGGCTTCAGTATCAACACCGTACTTCAACAGCATCTCCACCACCTTGACATGACTGCTACGGCAGGCCCAGTGCAGTGGTGTATGGCCGTCCTGTGGGATGATGACGTACAGCATCAGCATCGGCATCATCATCATCATCATCATCATCATCATCATCATGTGGTACAGGTGCACCATCATAGGGGGGTAAAGGGGGAAGAGGGAGGTACTGTACTGACGTCGTTCCTGGCTTCAGCATCAACACCGTGCTTCAACAGCATCTCTACCACCTTGACATGACCCTTACGGCAGGCCCAGTGCAATGGTGGATGGCCATGCTGTAAGATAATGCAAACATGCAGTGTGAGACCATAACCCCATTCAGTGCAACCAATATCACACAATATCGTACCAAGCAGTATACGTACCACAACATCTTCGTATTGGGCAGCATCTCGTATACGTTGTTGGTCCCAGCTGGTCAACAGCTGCAGCGCCTCCTGTGGATCTGATGATTTACACGCACACCACAGCTGCTCTCCATCATCATCATCACTCATGGTAAACGGTAGCTCTCGATTCAAACCGATTTCTTGCTTCTCCATCCACCACTCATGTCATGAGCCCCATCGAAGTACAACTCGTCTGACAGCCCAAAATTCCGAGTGGGATTCGACAGGCGCGCGCAGTCTTCAAAACGGCAACCGGTCAGCGGGTCTTGCTCTCCTCTGTCTGGTGCAGCAAACGACTAACCTTTGCCCAACAGTTCTCTGTGACAGTTGCGAGGGCCTGCGTACTTGGTTGCCCAGCGCACGTTGTCGCCCTGCGAGGCGAGATCAGTGGCCTCACTGAAATCAAAAAATGGCAGTGGTGTTTTCAACCAAAACGTTTAGGCGTCGCCGCAAGGCCCCAACCAGGAAAGTCCCGTACCAAGCACAAGCAATCAGTCACCACGCACACACAACGCAAGACACGTCAAGCAGCCCGCCGATGCCGATACCGATACCGAGTTCGCTGCCAAAAAAGGGCAACACCAACAAGAAGAAGAAGAAGAAGAAGCCAAAGAGAGAGAGGTCTCGGTACTAAAACTCGGGTACCATAAAAAAAAAAAATGAAAAAAAAAGAGAGAGAGAGGAAAGCTTGGTTCACAACGAAAAAAATGCCAACATCACACACACACACACACACACAACCTTTCTTTTTTTTTTTTTTTTTTTTTCAAACTTTTAACTTTCAAAGAAAAAGTCAAAACAACAACAGTTATACAAGCAAATTCCAAAGCGCTCGGAAGAACGTGAGCTGCCTCGTTGCCAGCCATGACAGCTCGCCCGTGACAAGCGGCTTCAAAAGCACTGCAAAATTGGGGCTTCAACGGACAACGTGTACTGCCTTGTTGACTGCCATGGCTTGACAAGCCCGTTGGCTAACTGCCCTCCAGCAGCTTTAAGCTCATGGCCTCGCGCATCCAAAGGGAACGAGCAACGTTATTGGCCCTTTTCGTCGCTCCCAATGACCGCCATGGCTAGAAGTCTTTGCCAATTTCTTTCATCGGAAAGCCCGACCGTCGTGGCCCAAATCCCCGCAGAGCAAGCGCAGCCCAGATCCTGGCAGAGCACCCGCATTTCTCAATGCCTCTGCCAGGAGCAAAAAGGAAGAGCGAATCAATGCTTATAGCTGCTGAGGTCCCTCTATAGGTTCGACACGTTCGACTGTGACACGTGCTTCACGTCACGGGCTACATGACGCATCTGAATACAGTATCGGCCGAACCAGTACGAGAAGAAATGACTTCGATTTCAGAGTCAAGGAACAGCCACGTGATCGCTCATCACGCTCGCCGGCCAGTTGGGCATGGCAGAGAAGTTGGTCAAACGAGTGCGAGGCGCGCTTGCAATGACTGTGCTTCATGTCCTTCTTGTTTTGTTTTGTTTTTTAAAAAAGAATATTGCGCTGGCTCTTGGTTTCTGCTCCTCGGGCGAGCCGCAGTGTCGTGACATTATCATCATCATCATCAGCATGAGGCGTTCAGCCAATCATTCGAGCACTCTGTCGACGCCCATCGGTCTCTCAGAATCCTGAGTTTCATCACTGCTTCCAGCACACGGTTGCGGTGCGCCTTGATGCCTCAACAATCGTCGAGGCATTGATTGTCGATGGCTGCCTTCACGTTGATCCCTACTCTTCAAATTGCTTCTTGATTCAGCAGCACACAGGCAAGCTGGTCGTTAACCAGCACTGTGTGGCGATTTTCATGCATGGTAATCTCCCAGTGCGTCTGGTCAACGCAGATGCGAGCATTGTCTTAAAGACCTCGCTGTAGTGCAGGCCACAATCAGGTCATGCCTTCACTGATCCTGGCCTTGTTACAAGACGTTACACGACCATATGCGACTGCTTTCGTGCGAAACGAAACTGGAAACCGTTCTTCACCAACCACCTAGGTTGCACGCAAACAAATGTACCCGTCGTGATGAACGGAATACGTCGGGCCTTTGGGCCAGCAAGGACGCAATAGCGTCAGGCAAAAGGAGCGTCAATTGACTCACCTCGTGCACATGCGACAGGTCAGCACAAGCAGAGAGAGACCGGGAAATGTACCCTTCGCGCATTTCCACTTTGCCTTCCCGAGGCCACTGACAAATGCTGCATCGTGAACGACATTGCCAATTGACGGTACCGCATTGGCACACTGCCAATCTGTGGGTTTGAAGAGATAGTCGCTGCCGCGGACAGCCTGTTTCGATGTGGCACAAGAGTTGGAGCGAAAAAAAAACCCCCGATCTCACACTACACCCGTCTTTTTTTTTGGCAGTGACCCGCAGCTTGGCACGCAGCCATCAAGCACCCGAGTTTCACTGTGACCAAGCTGGGTACGGCCATAGACGTTGCGTGCCGTCCTACCTGCATGCTGGCTTTGACACTCAGCGCCCCCGATGAAGCTCAAAATGCCACTCCCTTGGTCTACAGGACCGTACTTATATCTCGATGGCAGGAACGACCACGATGTTCGACATGCTTCCTCGCTGTGAAGAATAATCGAGCAACATCGCCGGGACTGGTGTCTTCCAGTGATACAGTAGCTTCTGGACATACGTCTATGCTTGTAGTCTAATGCATGATGATGGTGCTTCTTGTACTTCTCTTCTTGTCTTATTTGTGCTCGCGCTTGCTCCGTTTCTCCTGCGGCGGGCCGCCCTATCATCACCAGCTCGCGCAGTACCGCAGCCGCCAATATCGAGACACCATTGCCATCAGTCAATGTCATATCGGATGAAGACGGGGCAGTTTTTCGCTCTTTTTAGGTGATTGTTGGACTGCTCTGCTTCAGACGTTTGGCAAAGCCCGCCCTGCCCGTTGTTCCAGGATATCATCTGTTTGTGGTCATTTCACAAAGCAAGCAGAGAAAATAGAAACAGGTAAGGTACAAAGTAAAAATGCTACCTCCAGTCTACAGGACCGTTCTTATTTTTTGGTGGCAGGACACAATCACAATGTTCTACAGGCCTCCTTGACGAGCGCCGTCAAGAATAATCAGACACCATCCTTCAGTGGTTGATCACAACAGTCAGGACTGGTATCTTCCAGTGCGTTCCAGCAGCTACTGGACGTACGTCTATGCTTGTAGTCCAATACGTTGACTTCAATCTCTGCTTCATCGACAAGCCCACCACAAGCGTCACATATTTCACATGTCAATTTGTAGGTGCAGCTTGAGCGGCGGACGTTAGAGCGGCCACGCAGTCAACAAGGATTTGTAAATCTGGGACATTGAACAATTGAGGATCCACGCGCCAGCCGACGCTACAGAGAACAGCAGCAGCGCACCGCCAGCGTCTGGCCTGCTCCGCATGGATCAAGCCTTGGACTGGCACCGCGTGGAATTCCGATGAGAACAAGACAATGCGAACAATGACATGGGAATCAGGTTCGCACCATCGGAATTTGAAGTTTGGTAGGAGCAAAGGGTTTGGGTTGCGCCCAGTAGCTCTGTGATCACCTATAAAGGGAAACAGCTTCATCGGTAAGCAAGCTTGTCTCTGCAATCAGTACCACAAATAAAAAAAAGGCCCACCTCCAGCTCGATGCGATGCCTGCGAAGGAGCAGATCCAAGGGCCGTGCATCCCTCTGCCACAGCAGATCACCAGGTATCAATCGCAGGTGCAGCAGAATAGCGCAAAAGGTACGGCATTTTGATGAAAAGGCTTACAAGATCTCTCGCATCTGGGTCGGCACCGTGACGCAAGAGTTGCTGGACAACCTTTCGGCTGGCAGACGGGGCAGCGCAGGCTAGTTGGAGCGGCGTTTTGCCGCACTATGTATATTCAATGATAAAAATCATGAGACACGGTTTTTCTTCTTTTCTGAGGGGGGTCGTCGAGTGTGCTGGGGTCAAATTGAAGAAACGGCCGCTGTAAGCCGCTTGAGTGTGCGAGGGAGGCAGGGGCGCAATTGGCAAGGGATGGTATAGTGATTGGTTTGAAGTCACGACATTAGAAACGGGAAGCGCTCTGAAGATACAGCAAAACAAAGCGGGACGCAGGAAGCAGTGACAGCGCAAAAGGTACGGCATTGTGATGAAAAGGCTTACAAGATCTCTCGCATCTGGGTCGGCACCGTGACGCGAGAGTGGCTGGACAACCTTTCGGCTGGCAGACGAGGCAGCGCAGGCTAGTAGGAGCGGCGTTTTGCCGCACTATGTATAATCAATGATAAAAAACATGAGGAACGGGTTTTTTTTTCTTTTCTGTAGGGGGAAGGGGGATGAGCGTCGAGTGTGCCGGGATAAAACTGAAGAAACGGCCGCTGTAAGCCGCTTGGGTGTGCGAGGGGGGTAAGGGGGCGCGATTGGCAAGGGGTGATAAAGTGATTGGTTTGAAGTCACGATATTAGAAACAAACAAGGCGGGACGCAGGGAGCAGTGACAACGGGTGAACGAAAAATGGGGAAGCACAGGGATAACGGGAAAGAAGAAGATATTTTTTGTAGAGCAATGGGCAGAACGCATGCGTGCGGTGGGTAGGGTGTAGAGGAGCGAGGGACGGAGCAAAGGTGACGAGCAGCGGGAGCAGCCAGAGGGAGGGAGGAAGAAAGAGGTCCTGTGCTGACCGTGTTCTTGGCTTTAACATCAGCACCGTGCTTCAACAGCATCTTCACCACCTCGACATGACCCTTAAAGCAGGCATGGTGCAGTGGTGTATCACCATGCTGTGGGACGACGCATCAGCATTTTGCACAGGCACAGCATCAGCATCAGCATCATCATCATGTGGTACAGGTGTACCATCATGGGGGGAAAGGGGGAAGAGGGCGGCACTGTACTGACGTTGCTCTTGGCTTTAGCATCAGCGCCGTGCTTCAACAGCATCTCTTCCACCTTGACATGACCGTATAGGCAGGCCAAGTGCAGTGGTGTTTGGCCAATCTGTGGGATCGGACGTACAGGTACAGCATCATGTAGAACAGGTGTATCATCTTTGGGGGGAGGGGGCGAAAGAGGAGTAAAGAGGGGTACTGTACTGACAACGTCCTTGGCTGTAGCATCAGCGCCGTGCTTCAACAGCATCTCTTCCACCTTGACATGACCGTATAGGCAGGCCAAGTGCAGTGGTGTTTGGCCAATCTGTGGGATCGGACGTACAGGTACAGCATCATGTAGAACAGGTGTATCATCTTTGGGGGGAGGGGGCGAAAGAGGAGTAAAGAGGGGTACTGTACTGACAACGTCCTTGGCTGTAGCATCAGCACCGTGCTTCAACAGCATCTCCACCTCCTTGACTCGACCGAATCGGCAGGCAACGTGCAGTGGTGTTCAGCCAATCTGTGGGATCATAACGTCACTACAGCATCAGTGTCATATTCAAAGTGTTGGGGGGAGGGGGCGAAAGAGGATCATACAGCATACGTACCCTAGCATACGTACCCTGTTTTGAGGATCTGATGCGTTTGACAGCTGCTCGCCATCGGCACTCATGGTATCGGTATCTCTCGATTCACCATCCGCTTGAAACCGCGTAATGCTTCTCTAGCCACAATCAACCTCATGAGCTCGCTCCAAGTACAATTCGTATGACAACCCAGAAATTCGGACAAGGAGTCGACGTGTTCAAAACGGCAGCCGGTCAGTGGAACTGGCTCTTCTCTGCCTGATGCGCCACTGGCGAAGAAAGAATGACTTTGATTTCAGAAGCAAGGGCCACGTGATCGCGCTCATGACGCTCGCCGGCCAGGTGGGCATGGCAGAAGAGTTGCTCGGACGAGTGCGAGGCGCGCTTACAATGACTGTGCTTTTTTTTTTTTTTGCGCTTGCTCTTGGTTTCTCCTCGGGCAAGCCGGAGTGTCGTGGCATCATCATCAGCATGAGCCGTTCAGGCAATCATTGAAGCAGTGTGTCGATGCCCGTCGGTCTTGCAGAATTTTTCGGCAATCCTGAGTTTTATCGCTGCTTCCAGCACACGGTTGCAGTACGCCCGGGATGGAACAGGATATTTCTGAGGTCGATAATACCAGCTGTGGTTGGAAAGTATTCACGGTGACCAGACCAGGCACACGGTTGAATTGGCTTGAGAATCAGGGAAAGTGTGACGCGTGTCCAAGCGCAGGTATCACAACAAGAAGAGACAACGGAAGTCAAAGGCGGATCAGGCAGGTCAGTCTGCCAAGACTTTGCAAAGTATTTGAAACACACGCGAGGTTGACCTGTGAGCCTTCCCACATTCAAAGTTTGTGCGTGGATGTGCAAGCAAAGTCGAGCCACCTTCGGGTATCCCCAACGAGGAGGCCCTGTGGTGAACGACGCTGCATGTGTGCAAAAGCAGTGCAAGTGTCTGGGAGAGCTTGGTTTGACTGCACAACAAAGCATCCCAACGAAAACATCTAGGCAGTGTAGTAGACGACTAGTTCGGGGTAAACCTGGGCATTGTCGAACATTATCACCTCATGAAACGTTCCTTCCGGTGTAGCAATGACAGATCAAATCTGCAAGACAACCAAACATGAGTCCCATCAAACTGTGAGACGGGACTCGACGGCATTGCATCTTGATCGACATACCGCTCGTTGTTGGGTGCATCGGGCAGCAGTGGGGGAGCCAGCGCCCCGAAAAGAGGCGAAGGATGGACGAAGGCACGGCCCAACAGGGCTCGCGTGACGATGAGCATGCGTGCACCGTTTCCTCTGGGCGTCGCATAGTTGTGACTCTACACCCAGGTTCAAGTAGACACACAGCGTCAATAAACCAAAGTGATGACAAGCACGTAGAGCCTTGTAAACCAACGGTTCCACCACACCTTGCCGGGATGGTCAGCCAGGTAAACGCCAAGACCATACTTGTGGCCCGCGCGGCTGCCGGCAAAGCGATCGTCGAGGCCCAGGCGCACAATCTTGTCACGCCGCAACGGCGCGGGCGCGATGCCGTGGAGCAGCAGGCGCTCTTGACAGGGTGCATCTCGAAGCAAAGCTGGACAGCCCGGAAGTGCGTCCGATGTGGTGGTTACAAGTGGATCAGAGGACGAGGTCAACACTGCCCACCAAGCCGCCGAAAAGCAGCGTGTGGAGGCTGGACGGTAAGTCGAAAATCAACGCGAAATCAAGTCCTTGAAGGAAATGGCTCTAAAATACGCCGAAGCATATATGACGCTCTCACCCAGCTGCGCCTATGAACGTCAACCCTCTCTTCACGAGACCACCTTAAAAAAAGTAAAGACCGCCTTAAAATTGCACATGTAAACACCTTTGCCAACAGTGGAAAGGGCTTTGTTAATCATGGCTATTCCCACCATTCCACGATAGAGGAGTCCACAGTGTACTGAGCGCCCTCGGCCCTAAAATACAATATGGCAGCCACAGCTGTCTGGACGTCTGTCTTCAAAGTCCAAACCGGCTCGGCTATGTTATTGATCTCATGCAATGTGGCGCAGTACCTCTAACGATTCATACTAAAGTGTTCCATCACTTAAATACTTTCTTGGGCTTTTTGAGTCAGGTGCGGCACAACGGGTGCAAACGGCAGCGCCACCTCTGAACACATTCGAAGGTTTATCATGTCACCTGGAAGGGAACACGGACGTGCCATTGTCAACATGTGTGCATCTGAGCTTCTTGATAGCAATTTTACCCACAAACATCAACCACCTTCCAGAACCTTCTAGAAGGATCTCGCCGATTTTCGTCCTTGACGCTGCTTTCTTGCCACCGTCAAATAAGCACGATCTCGCCAATCGTGAGTGGCATTTTGCTATGAATGTTGTCTTTAAAGTCCCTTTGCCTGTCTTTGCCCACGCTTACTCTACAAGGCCGCGGTCTCACCTGTGACAAGTGCAATCGAACCGCTTGGCTCTTTGTGGTAAAAGCCTTCTCGTATAGGTTATGGGCCTCGGGTGCGTGGGGACTGTGTCACAGAGCTGAAGACTTGCATGCTACGCAGCCGAATGCGAGTACCTCCAAGGATAAACCAGAGTCAAAAAGGCCATCGAGAATATGGCGGTCATTTCCCAGATTGTCCAGGACATCAAGGCCTTCAGTGTCAACTGGCCCTTGTATGACGGCTACGACGTACCCAAGCTGGTCGAGCTGCGCAAACAACTCAAGAGCCGTTGCCTTGTCTATGGCGTCCCCTTTCTGGACAAGCTGAAGAGCCTCTCGGACGAGGACCTGGGAGAGCACAAGGACGACAAGGACAAGATCGAGGCAATCAACGATGTTCTATTGCAGGTGCTGGCGTCCAAGCTTCAAGGAGCTGCCATTGACGAGTTCAACTCCATGTTTGAGGATGCAGAGGGCAAGGTCATGCTGTACGACTGGTTGAAGCGAACTGACAGGGACCTCCAGACCCTTTACAGCGACCTTGACAAGGTGGAAGCCGAGTTGACTAGCATCCAGCTTAAGAACAAACAGGGGCTGACTGCTTACAGGCAGATTGTCGAGAAGATTGTGTCAAAGCTGCAAGCAGGCGGAAGATTCAAGGAGAATGACGTCGTCGAGAAGTTGGTAAGCAACCTGCCCTCACAAGCACGAGTCTACATGGAAGACAAGATGGAAGCCGTGGAGGACAATAAAAAGACAATGGTGACTTTCTGGGCCATCCTCAAGAGGGCAGTGATGTGCATGACAGATGTGCCCGCAAAACGCGGGGAAGCCTATCGTGCACGTCGTGTTGGACCTCGTCAGAAGAATGCATCAGAAGGCAAAGGCTTTCGCAGTTTCAACGGCAACTGCCACTACTGCCAAGGCCATGGCCACAAGAAGGCCGACTGTGAAGCCTGGCGGGCGGCCACGCAAGGACCCAAGAGCGGCAACGACAACAAGTGCTTGACACGGCGCAAAGGCATCAGCGACGATGGAAGGCATGTGCCGGCAGTGAACATGACAACCGTGCGCACCTTGATGGCACTGGCGGCATACCAGCATTATCATGTGCATCAGGTGAATGTGAAGCCGGCGTTTATGCACACATCGCTCGATGAGGGCAACTGTGTCCACGTACGACGTGATCCAGAGGCTAGACTGGGCGGCTATGAGTACGCCAGACTCAACAACGCAGAGTCTGGCCAGAAGTCGGCATCTCGTGCCTGGTACCACGAGCTCGACCAGCATTTGCGCGACACCATGCAATGCCGCCGACTGCGACTAGATGAGTGCGTCTACGCCTACAAGGAGGACAAGGACATTGTGTGGGCGATGGTCTATGTAAATGACATTTTGCTCGTGGGTAGCACAGAGCGCGTCATTGACCATTTCAAGCACAAGCTCAAGGGCAATGGCAAATTCAAGAGCAAGGACTTTGGCCAACTTAAGAACTTTTGCAACATGGAGTTTGAGATAACTACGGGCTCGGTCACGATTAAGCAGACTGCCTACATTGACAGCATTCTGAAAGAGTTCAACATGGCCTCGTGCAAGCCCGTGAGGACACCGTGGACGACAGGTGCAAAGCTGGAACGTGTGACCAAGAGCAAAGGCGACTTTCCCTATCGCCAGTTGTTGGGCAAGCTGAAATACCTTGCATCTCACACTCGTCCCGATATTGCTGCAACTGTGAGTTTCCTAAACGCTCACAGCCAATTTTTTGACGAGACTCATTGGCAGGCAGCCAAGCGCCTACTGCGCTACCTCAAGGGTACCAAGGACTTTGGTATCCGTTTTGAAGACACGCAGGAGCTGCAGCTATCAGTTTATACGAATGCCGGCTTTGCCCAAGAGCACGACAAAAAAGCCCACGAGGGCTGTGTCATTTTTCTGTGCAATGGCCCCATCCACTGGCACTCAAATCGTCAGACCACGACTGCAACCTCGACTGCTGAGGCAGAGTACATGGCCACACACAGAGGCGCGGCCGAGGGTCTTGGACTGCGAGAGCTGATCTGCGAGTTACTCATTGTGCCAGAGCTCAAGCCTTTTGTCTACTGTGACAATCAAACTGCCATTACCAACGTAATCGATGGCAATGCTCAAAGCGAACGACACCACGTGCTTATCAGGTTTTATGCCCTTCGCGAGATGCACGAGCGCAACCAGATTGACATTGTTTACTGTCCGGCCGACAACATGATGGCAGACGTGTTAACCAAGCCAGTATCCCGCGATGCTCATGAATGCCGTTTGTCTTCGATATGCACTCAAGGTCGTGGCGTGGGTTGTGCAGCCTCGTGACTTTGCAAGAGACTTGTTATGAGCAGGCTGGGATTTTTTCGCAGCGCCCTTAAAAACCCAATGATAAAAATTGGTGCGCATGAAAATTGAACTTTTACAAAAAGCTTCAGAGGAGCATTGGTTTTCGAAGTTGGTGCTTGTTGAATGGCACATTGAAAGGCGATTCACCGCGAGACAGTATGGCGATTTTACTTTTCAATCGGGTGGCAACGACAAAACAGTATAAAAGGAACAGGAACAGGGAAATGAATGCAAATGCGATTCACAGCCACCAAAGCCGCAGTTCAAATTGCGGTGGCCAGACACGAACTATCATGGCGCACGAGCCAAAATTTCTATCAAAGGATGACTATTGGCGAGAAGGTCCTGACGGGTGATTGATGCTCGTAGCCCAATGCTCACCCTTAAGCAGAGAAACATAACTTGTGCCGAATAATCCAGCTTTTTGCCCATGCCAGTTGGGGCCACGGTTAATAACAAGCCTTCCTGGGCTACAGCCTGCCGGCACCAATCGATGCTCACCCCAATCGCAAACCGTTGTCTTCCACGCTTGCTGCGCATGCTGATCCAGTCCAACCCGGCCTCCGTGCTCCTGTTGCGCTGGCTCTTTGCGTTGGCTTTGCCACAAGCACACGCTCCTGACAGTTTCAAGCTCCTTTGCAAGCATGCAGGCATTTCACAGCGGCATGTGGTTCAATGCCGACCAGAAGACACGAGGCACACGGTTTTCGGAGCGAGTACGCATCATCTCTCTATGGCGATGCCAAAGGCCCACACTAAGGCGCCAAAGCAAGCGTCAGGCAAGTCGACAAGAGCCAAGTCTTGCTTGGAAGCTGTCCAAACACCCTTAAAAACAGACTTGATATGGTAAAGATGTGATCTGCCAGACATTCTGGGGCCAGTAGAGGATTGGATGCCATAACTTTGTCATCCTCGCGCTCAATTCTGTGCGTCAAGCCAAAATGGCTCATCTTGCGCTCGAGGCTTTTGCCCACAAACACCTACTATCGCCATGCCGTAGCACATTGTGTTTTGCAGCGATGGAGGGGCATGGCAATGCATGAGCGTCCAAGTCAACCCATCATCTCGAGCAAAGTTGTGCCATGTCTTAAAAGGTCTGGGACCTGTTGCTGTGCAGCTTCACATACGTTTCGCGCGGCAAGATCCCGATGCAGCACACCTTTGCGTCTCCAAGAATGCCAACCCGGTTGCGATCTGGCAGCCAAAGTTGGTCAATAGCCCCAAGTCAAGTGAACGCGATCCCCTTGACGACGAGCGGCATCCTTGTAGGTAGTCATGCAGGGAGGGTCCCCAGTTCCGGGACATCGACAAGCAAGATGGGCGGGTTGTCACGCAAACAGTTTCCAAGGATGCCCATAACATTTGGGTGCGCTTCAATGCCTTTCAACACAGTTATTTTGGCCAAAAGGTCTTGGCTTGCTTTGGACGCAGCTTTTGAGTTGAGCGATTTGGCATTGCACGGTCTCTGCTCACTGTCTTGCAAGTTGTGGATCCAAGCCCAGCGAATCTCGCCAAAAACATCATCTGCAAACTTTTCACCCAAGGTTAAAGCTCGCGCTCCACTTTCCAAATTTCACGTCCGGCAGTGAGTGTGACCCTTCGGACATTGACATTGTGGTTGTCGGCTCTGCAGAGTGACGCTTACGCTGGCGTATGAAGAGGACAAATACCAAAAGTAGAAAAAGGAGCAACGCAGCACCCGTGTCAATGGGCGCGGCGTGAGCCATAGCAACCAGAATCCACAGGCTTTTGGCCACGACTCTGGCTTTGACGCGTTCGATCATGATGCTTGTTGTTGGTGCCGAGTCGTTTGCAAACTCTCGATTTCAGATCGCGTTTCACTCTGCTTTGGAAACAACAAGCGACCTTGACAGATTGATTGGTTAAGATGATGTCAGGACTCATTCGAGCTAATGTGGCAAGTAAAACGTCCGCACCGGCAAGCGATCAACACTGCACGCTGCGCCGAGGCCATCAACTTTTTCCTCTCTTGTCGACCATTTCATACTCTCCCTCGCTCTTTGTCTTTGAGAAAAATCTCATGTCAGAACAAACACCAAAAAAAAAAGGCCAACAGCACCATGTATTCCCATCTGGTCACCCACGATAGTACTAGCATGGCCCAACATGGCTTGACTGCGGCGATCGGACGAGAGCCGGTATATTCCACGTGAAATGACCGTTGGCGATGGTTAACGGCTTCAACGGTTTTAAGAAGGCTCTTTTCTGGCATGATGTCCATGGAGCACTTTGAATCGAACGAGTTGTGTGTGAGGTTGAGGCGGAAAACTGGGGCATACAGGCTCGCTCGAATGAATTTTTCTCAGACACTTTTCAATTATTTATTGGGTGCACGTCACTCGTGTGACCCACGCGGCAATCAAGCACGCCATGCCCTGACATCCATCCCATCGCATCTCTGCTTGTTCAAGCAGGCCATGTGGCTTAGGCTCGACAGAGGTGCTCAAAGACTGTGATGCCCGGCTGCAGAAGAGAGTCGGGGAAGTTGTAGGCTGAATCGTGCAGACTAGGCTGTGCCTCGCCCGAGCCTAGCAGCAACAGGGCCCCGCAAGCCTCACTCCCATAGCGCGAGCGTGCATCATTGAGCAGCACGCCAAAGTCTTCAGACCAGCGTGCGGGTTCTGCTGGGTTGACGCAGGCCAGCGAGGCGGCACTGGCGGCATTGACCACCATTTGCACCGCCAGCTCGTCGTTGACGGTAGCTGCAAATGGCTCTACCAGCTCAATGGTATTGTCGAATCCGGCCGCGTGTTCGGCCACAAGATTCCGCACGCGCGTCACCTCTGCTTCGAGGAGAGAATCCTGCTCTGAGCGACAGGTGACTTGCAGAACGGCGTGACCAGGGGCAATGCCGTACGTGGGCTCTCCGACTCGAACATGCGTCAGCGTTGTCATGGTTAGCGGCTCGCCGATCGCCGCGGCGCGCGGGAGATTCTCCATGAGCTTGGCCACAGCAGCAGCCGGGGAGCGCCCGCTCTCGGGACTCGCGGCATGGGCCGTAGCGCCACGAAGGGTGATGCACAAGCCGGTTGATGCGCATGCCATGGTTCCGGGCCGGCAGCCGACCTGGGCCAGCGGATGGCCTGGGTAATTGTGAATGGCAAAGTTGCGAGGAGCCGCAAGAGCCGCCCATCGTGCATCGGCTACGACGGCAGCGGCGCCGAGACCAGTCTCCTCACTTGGCTGAAACAGCAGAGTAACGCGTCGTTGGGGCCGAGTTGCGTGCAGGCGCAGGGCCAGACCTGCGAGACAGCTGGCGTGGCCATCGTGGCCACACGCGTGCATCACGCCCGCGTGTTGCGAGCTCCAGGGGACGTGAGAAGTCTCGGTGATGGGCAGAGCGTCGAGCTCGGCTCGAATCAGTACACCCTGATGCGCTGGCGCCGCTTCGTTATAGATGGCAGCCAATCCCTCACCGCCAAGGCCGCGCACGAGGCGATCGGGAGGCGCGTGCTGGACGAGCCATTCGGCGAGATGAGCGGCCGTGCGCGCTTCCTTTCCCGACACCTCTGGGTGTGCGTGCAGCCACCGCCGCAGCTCCTTGACCCGTTCTGCGTCGTGATCCATCCTTGATACACACTGCCACGGCTTTTTTTCACGCCTTTTCACCCGCGCCGTCGCTCTCCCAGTCGGCTTGACGACCTTGGAAATGACCCATGTGTCGGCGGCCCTGTCAGTCAAAAAACGCTCACTCGTGAATTGTCAGCTTTTTTTATTCTTCTTTTGGATTGCATAACTCGAGGTGTGTCGCCAGTCCAACTTTTTTGGCTTAAAAGCACAACAACGCTCGGCGGGCTCGTGGGGGTCGTCTGTCTTGTGTCTTGCAGATCTCGTTATGCGCGTCGCCTCTCTTGAACCTTGCGCTTGGTGAATGGATGGATCAGCAGAGGCACCTGTGTGGGACTGGTGGCGAGTCGGAGTTTGAGATCATTGGATCATTTTTCCGAGTTGAACTCGACATTCGTACATACATGAGAACATGAAGGCTGGGGCCACCTTATTCGTGGGCAATCTGCCCTTTACAGCAAGTCTGGCCGAGGTGGCACGATGCCTGGTTGCTGCACTCGGTGATCTGGCTGCACCAGCGGATGGCTTTTTGATTGCGGTACGTGCAGTGGTTCACACGCTCAAATGTCTTCAGCACACTCGTGGATTGTTCGCTTACGCCACCCCCTAGGCGGATCATGACAAGACGCTTCCCAAAGGCCGCCTCTTTGTTCGCACTCCGTTTCTCGATGATGATCGATTAAGGGACGCCACTGCTCGTATCACCAGCGCCAAACTTGAAGGTATGCGACTGCCGCATCTGATCAGCAGAGTGCTTTTTACCCGGGAGAGCAGCATGAGCATGGTTGTTGATTACCTGTCTGGTCTGATTGATGTATCAACATGGATGTAATTTTATTATTCACCGCAAAGCCTGCCTCATTGATTGGTGACTTTGACAGGACGTACATTGCGTTGTGACATTGCCAAGGCCTTGCAGCCCGAGGCCCGCTTCCAGGACGGGCATTTGACGCTGGCACGCTTAAGCCCAGCTGCCCCGGAACCGGCAGGACCGGCTTTGGCTAGCCCCGCTCGCAACAGGCCCACCCGTGCCCAAGCGGCACCAAAGGAAAGAAAAGGCAATGACCCGGATGTGCGGCGTATGCCGTTGCAGGAAAGTCCGTATCCAATCGTCGATATTGGAACAAACCTACTGGGAGTGGAGCAGCTGCAGCGTGCACGCGAGCTGAACGTGCAGCCCCTCATCCTAACAGGCACCGACCTAGCGGGCAGTCGCAAGCGCGCAGATTTGGTGCGCCGCCACCCAGGCACCCTGTACAGCACCGCCGGTATCCACCCCCACCAGGCCAAGAGTATGTTGCACCCCTTTCCTCGTCATGCACCAGTCTTGCTCGCGCCTGCGCTGCACCCTACTAGCCGGTGCACGCAGACCGTCGTCGGGACCTGGGTCCGGCGCATCTTCCTTGACTTTTTCCTGACGTCAAAACCGCTTGCTTGCTGGGTCTGCAGCTTTTTCGCCTGCTGTCTTGGAGGAACTGCGGCAACTGGCCCAGATGCCGGGAGTGGTGGCCGTTGGTGAGACGGGCTTGGACTATAACCGCAACTTTTCCAGCCCGGCCCAACAACGAGCCTCCTTCCGCGCCCACGTTGGTCGATCGCCCTGCCTCCCCTTGTTTTCTCGTTGCTGTGATGACACGCCTGTGGTCGTGAGGCAATGATGCATCCGGATGTATCCCAACGCTGCGCCTTTATGCCGTTTTAGGTACAACTCGCGGCTGAGCTGGACCTCCCATTATTCTGCCATGAGCGCGAGGCGCATGCTGACTTTGTGGCAGTCCTGGACGAATTCCCTCGCCTGCCCCCGGTCATTGTACACTGCTTCACGGGTGAGCGACCCGAGCTACATGATTACGTGCAGCGCGGCTATTACATTGGCGTCACGGGGTACCTTGGCATGCAACGCCGCGGAGCGGCCTTGCGTGAGTTTCTGGCGGCCGAGGTTCCTCTTGAACGCTTAATGATCGAGACGGACGCTCCCTACATGGCCCCAGACGCGGCGCGACCACACATTGGACGCAATAACGCGCCCTTTACCCTCCCCTTGGTGCTGGACGTTGTGGCCCTGCTCTATGGGATGGATCGAGCAGACACGGCCCGCCGTCTGACCCAGACCACTGTAGAGGTGTTTCGTCTGCAGGCCGTTCACCAGTCCTGATCGAAACGTGTTCATAAAAAAAGCTGCAATTAATTACCTCCTCTTTCTTGACTGCCAACTTTCAGAGGCAACGGCGGGTGGCCTTCCCGCATTGAGCCGGAGCGAGCGATGCACTAAATTTTCTTTTTATCCTTACCTCGCGCTTTGTCCTTTTCTCTCTTTTCTTTTCTCTTTCTCTCTCTTTCTCTCTCTCTATTTTTGCTCTCTCTATTTTTGCTCTCTCGCGAAATTTTGAAAAACGAAATTTTTTTTTCTTCACAAATTTCAAATCTCGTGTGTTGTGTTCGCCAGCACGTCCTCCTTTTGGGGGTAGGCAGGTTTGAGGTCTGAGGTGTGGACGTGGACGGGCGCGCACAGAGACGAAGCAACTCTCCAAAAGAGTTGGCAGCTAGTGGGACCCACGGGTCATGGCCAGCGAAATAGGAGCCGGCTTGGGCGCGCCGCCGCCGTCGAGCATCAGCAGCAGTGGCGCACCAGCCGGTCTCGTGGTGGCATGCGTCTTCAACGACGCGCTGCATCAGGTTCAGGTGGCCATCTTGCCTGCGGCGCTGGTCCTCAAGATTCAGGACGACGTCACGGGCGAGGAATGGACTGGCTCGTTTACAACCGCCTACGTGGAGGACATGACGGCCCGCACGGGCAATTTCAAATCCTTCACGACTTTTACTGCCATGCTCACGCGCAGCCTCTCTCACCCGACTCCTCAGCTTCAGCTACACTGGCTGACGTATCGCGCCCTGCAGCGCCTTCGCTCCCAGCCCGCGCCCAGTGAGCCTGAGCTGGCCTCTTTTGAAAGCAGCCAAGGGCTCGACGCTGCCGATCCCACGGCCTCGCGCCGCTATTTGATTTTAACCTACACATCTGAGTTTGATCGCACCCACTACCCGCTCCCCCTCGAGTGTGCTGCCCCACCCACAGTCGGTGCCCTGGCCGCCCGGTTGCGCCACTTGCACCATGATAATCAGCAACTACGCCAAGCCCTGGACGCAGCCCGTTCACAGCCGACGCCGCCTCCCACTGAGCACCCTGATGCACCGGCCAACAAGGGCGCCTCTAAAGACTCCCCGCTGACTGCCATTGTCGAGGCCCAAATGCAAGAAATCGATGAACTGCGCCAGATCATCTCACAGCAGCGCACAGATCTGGAAGCACTTCATCAGACCGTAGCCCAGCGTCCGCGGGGCCCTTCAGCGCAGGATCTAGACATGCTCCGCACGATGATTTCTCAGCTCGAGCATGATCTACTCGAGCAGAAGAATCGCCACCAGAGCCTGGTCGCCGGCAAGAACACCCAATTACAGCGACTCCGCGCAGAGCTTGAAGCCGTCTCTGCCAATGAACGGGCTCTCCAACTCAAGTGCCGCAACCTCAGTGCCCAGCTGCACGCCCGCTCTGCTTCAACGCCGCAACGCCGCTCCAACCCCGTTGGGTCCACCGGCAAAGCGCCCGCATCTGGCCCTCGTCCTCGTGCTGCTGCTGTTGAGGAGCGCCGAGCTTCTGCCTCGCGCAGTCGCTCCGCATCGCGCCCTGCAAACACACGCCAAGCCGCCTCAACCGGTAAGTTACACAAGCGTTTGTCTGTCTGTTGTTAGTCGGTTTCACCTGCAGCCTGCTCGCTCGGATTCCACCATACCCTGTCTATCTGCTCTCATACCCACACTTTGCGGCCCTGCCTTGTTAGAGCCGCGGGGACGAGATCGCAGTCGCAGTCGAAGCGTGTCCGTGCATGATCGTGCAGTCAGCCGCACCGGTGCGGCGCGACAGAGCACACCCTCGCGTCGCACTCGCTCCGCCTCGCCTCGCCCCCGCTTTGACCCCACCGCATATGTTAAGGAGCGGCAGGCTAAAATCGAGGTAAGACTCTTGGCGCCAATGGCACCTGGCATGGCAATGCACACCTGTGTTAGTTTGATGCGCTTGCAACGACCGCGCTGGTAGGCTCAACGACAAAGGCGGACGGCTGCAGACGAGCAGCGGCGAGGGCGGTCCCCGTCCCCCGCTCCGCGAAGTCGGACTGCCTCGTTTAGGGGGCCCAGTCGCGGTTCGAGCCGCTCCTCCTCTGTGCACCGTGCGTCGCGTGGCCCAAGCCGCTCACCAAGTGTCTCGGCTCGGGGTCGCCGCCATGATGATGGGTATGTGCTTGTGATCCTAGCGCGCGAGTGCGCTTTTTATCGTTCTGGCCATCTCATGGCTCGGCGGTGTACACCTGATGACCAACAGGCCGCGGCATGGGGCACGGCCTGCCCGTTCGCCGTCCTTTGATTACAGCTTCAAGCGCCGAGAGCAAGGTATGAGACCCACGCACGACAAGGCTCGGCTTTCTGTCAATTACGCTTTCATGGGTAGCATTTTTTTTCATTTGGGTATTTGAGATCTCCGCCTCCTTACACTATCCTCGCGGGGACCCATGTTGTATGGCACCGGGTGGCAGGCGCGGACACGAGTGCCCCTCAACCTGATATTGCCGAGATTGATCGGCGCCTGCAAGCACTCCAGGCTTATTTAAATCAATCGTCATAGAGCGGTCACATGCGGGCCGCGCGTCCAGCGCACCCGCAAGGCCTCCCTTATGAGAGGGGCCACGGGCAGAGAGAAGGAGGTTTATTCATGAGAACCAGCCCTTGGGCTTGGCTTGTTCTTCTCTCAGAGCCTGATGCTGCTCCTCGAGCTCTGTGAGCCGAGTCAGGATCTGAAATTGCAGCTGGTTCTGCACCTCAAGTTGCTCAATCCGTTCGTTTGCCGCATCCAGATCGTGCCGCAGCGATGCCAGCTGCTGATTCTGAATAGCTTCTTTCCGAGCGGATTTGGTTGAACTGGTATTATACTCAAGGACCATCAAGGCCGTGGCCACGCTGTGCGCCGGCACAACAAAGAAGTGTGAAGGATTGAGGGCGTGCACCGCGTTGTGCTCGTGGGGGAGGGGAGTGCGTGGCCAGGTTCAAGGCAAGCGACCCTTACCTGTAAATAAAGGCTTCACCAAGGAATTCTGCACCATATTCCGTAGCACCTGCAAACAACTCGCGCAAAAAGTTCAGAGTGATTGGTAAGGTCACGGGACAGCCATGACAATGACCGAGTGCTTGCCAATAAACACGTACCAGCAGCATCAAGTGGGGTGACTTCCTTGCGGGAGCTGCCGAGGGTCAGGCGGCGTAGCCGCACACCAACCCAATGCGTCACTGCGAGCGCAAACATGTGAACAGAGTCAGTGGTGGACCGATTGGTTTGATGGGGCCGGCAAGCCATTGCCAACCTTGGCCGACGGGAATCAGGAATCGGTTGCGAAAGACGCCGTGCTGTTTGGCCTGGTCCTGTCGACGAACGCATCAAGGTGGTGAGCATGGCGGCTGATAAAGCATCTGTTTCGGTGCACCTCCCGTGACACGGGAGTGCATTCCATCGGGGCGATGATAGAGGGGACGACGTTGAGGGAGCCCTGACCTTGAGCAGCTTGGAAACAGGCTTTGAGAGCGTGCGCACTGTCAGCGCCAGAATCTTGCCCAAAGGTAGTGCCGCCATGGCGCCACTGGATACAGCTCGGCTTTCCTTCTGCAATTCCAGCAGAGACCAAAGAAAACCACGAGGCAAGACCAGCCAGAACAGCCAGACAAATAGACGGACTGCACCGCCCTCGTTCGCCCCCTAAAATAATAAAATAAAGCCAGCAGCTCAGCTCACAGCTCACACAGTTGACTGATTTCCGTTCTTGCACAAAAACAAAATTCGAGAATTGCAGTTTAAAATGGCGGACAAGATGTTGTCATTCTTTTTTGTTTTATAGGGTTGCATGTGATCAAACGATGATCTGGGTGGCGCGCACAGGAAAGGGCGGCAAGGCGCAGGACGTGCCAAATCATTAGTTCTCTTGGATTTTCAACAGGCGTTCAACTGGTACAAACACCAGCTGTACATGCATCAAGGACTGGAGCAACAGGCAGGAAACACAAAGCACAGAGCGCGCACAGCACCAGCGAGAGGGAGGTGGCTGTGGGCATCATTAAAGAGGCGCCCGAATCACGCTCGCTACACAACAAATGGAGTAAAGGAGTTAGGAAATCATAAAGATCAGGTCCAAGTTCTTGAGACCGGTCCCGACATAGACGTGGCCGAAGATGGGCGATGAGATGCCGTGATAAAACACGGCACCAGGCCAAACAACGCTGCGAAGGACGGCGACGGTGGCCCCCTTTTGATACTGTATGCTCCAGCAGCGCTTCACAGAACATGCCAACCGGTGAGTCAAGCTGCCGCTTCACCTCCTCCCATAGTGCCTGCCCGACATTTGAAAAAGTATCTGTCTGCCAGGCCACCCATATGCCGCCCATCTGCCACAGGATGACGAGCAAGCGCACCTTGGGAATGTCGTCCGCCAACGAATCCAAAAAGTCAAGGGCCGGGTCCAATTTGGCCTGAACATGTGGCCAATGAGCCAGCAAGCGCATTGGGTGCCAGTGAGAGAGCGCGCGTGTGTACGAGGAGAGGCGACCCGATATGCGAGTGAGCAAGCCATGTACACGATCAAGCCGGTGATGCAGCGTACCAGCTGAAGGTTGGTCTTCATTTTTAGTGTTTCGGGCTCACGGCAATGCATGTAGTTGTCAATCTTGCCGGCGTCTTGGAACGACAGGCCCGAAAAGGTGTGCGATTTTTCAATCTTGTCGCCCGGTGTCTGATTGCGGTTGCATCAAAAATAGCAACAAGGACAGGATCAACAAGTGAGGTGACAGGCTCAAGACCTGAATGTGGGATTGCCAGCAGTTGTGCGTCCACGCATCGAACAGACAATGGTCCACCGACCTTGCGGTAAGCGCCGCGCGGCACAACGCGAGCAGCCTGGTCAATCAAGTGAATGACAGCGGCCAGACGCTTCTCCTCGCTCAGCGTAGTGGTCACAATGACCGTGTTGTCTGACTTGGTCTCCTCCTTACGCAAGCTCGCCACCTAAGACACAACGGTAGTGCCGATCCGGCAATGAGCTCAAAATATGAAGCGAGTCCAAGTGCCAGAAGCGGAAGGGCGGGCCTCTTGTCCTCCAAAGCCACGCACATCAATGGGCAGCTCGGGCCGCTCTTCATCGGGTGCGGGACCGGGCTCCTGAACCGTGTACTCGTGTGATGGGTTGCCTGTGAAGCGAGTTGTCAGGCCTTGTGCCGACGCAATCAGGACAGGGTGGACATCGGCGACGTGCGCCCACTTGATGCAGTCCAAGCTATCGGGATGGCGGGGTGAAAAACGATGAGGGAAAAGGGTGCTCCTGGCATTCTGTTCCAAAGGGCCACTCATAAAGACACCAGCCCGTGACCAGCATGGATTCTCCTGGCTCGCTTCTGTTGAACATGGGGGCAAAGCAAAGTGCAGAGGCGACGGGGGAGTACCTCATAAAGTTCTTGCGCTGGAAGGGATCCTGGTTGTAGCCCTGGGCAATATAGTAGTCGGCGGTGAGGCCTTGAATCTTGCCCCAGTAGGTCATGTGCTCCAGCTTCTCTGCATGCTGGAGAAGCACTAGCGAGGTTTGCAGCGCCACCCGCTTTTCCGTGCTCAGCACGATGCCATTGCTGGCCACATAGTCCAGTCCCAGAGAAAGCTGCTGCAGGTCCATGGCCCGCGGTTGTGCTCTGTCTCCTCTCCCTCAAACTTCCGACTCGAGTCTCCAGAGACCGATCAAAGAAAGCGTGCGGCGTCCGCTACTCTCACTCGCTGTTGCCGTCGTCCCCACGCCTGTATCAACGCGGCCGCAAATCGCTGGTCAGACAAGCCCTCGCCGCCGATCCACTCAGTCAGCTGTGCAGCTTGCTCGGAAGAATAGAAACTGAGCAGCGTTTGTGACCCAGAAAATGCCGTCGCCAAGGCCACGAAATAACTGAATCAATCCCGCTGCTGATAATCCCCTCAAAACAATAGTCCAATCCCGTTCCCTCACAACCCAGCAACAAGTGTGATCTTGATCCACTTTGACTCTTGATATTGTAAAAGTGTGTTTCAAGTCATACTTTACTGGTCGGTAGCCTGCGGACGTGGAGGCCGCTACTTCCCGACCAAGTGTGAGTGCTCTCTCCGTGAACGACCAAGTGTAAGTGCTCTCAGTGAACGCAACGAATGTGCCACACATGCAAATGGCAGCCGGGTCCCAAGTTGCCTGAGGTGCAAGTGTGCTGGGCAGAACTGGTGGGAATACCTCCAAGGAGGATCATCGCAGCAGTTGTGCCCCGGGGGACTCTGTCTGCCCCCCATTTGAAATACTTGATGCACAGAGAGAGAGAGAGAGAGAGAGAGGATTGGCCGCATAGATGTGTCGACGTCAGCTCCTCGATCTGGATCGCGGTGTTGTCACTGCACGGTCCCACTGCTGGCCCAATGGCATCCATGTCATGGCAATTTGTATGCCAGTGCTGCACTGAAACAGGCTCTCTGAATTGTATCCTTGTGTGCTCCATACATCTGCGGGCACAATGTGTGGCGAGAGACTGTCCTCACGGGGTCTCTGACCTGGTCTGTGCGCTTACACCTGCTTAGGGCCGGACCCCCCGGACCAACAACCCACCGCTGCCCCGATCTAGCCCCTCTTTCCGCCCACCGTCGTGATGGCCCAGCAACAAATGTCCTACCAGGACTGGATCAATGCCTGTGAGGATACGGATGGCATTCGCTTCTCTTGGAACGTCTTCCCCTCGAGCCGCATTGAAGCGACTCGCATGGTGCGTGGCTTTGACCCGGCCCACAACTAGCGAGCCATAACATGCGGTGCTTTGGCACTCGTAGCACACAACCGCTCATATCAACTTCTCTTGCCGCTTTGACATGCTGCTGTTTGCCGAAAATCCTGACCTCGCATGGTGCTGCTTGGTGGTGTGATCAAAGGTGGTGCCCGTGTCGTGCCTGTTCACGCCGCTGAAGGAGCGCCCGCAACTGCCGCCAGTGCTCTACGAGCCCGTAACCTGCTCGCGCCAAACCTGCCGTGCCATCCTCAACCCACTGTGCCACGTGGACTTCCAGACGGCCACCCCGTTCTGGGTGTGTTCCATCTGCAGCCAGCGCAATGCATTCCCCCGCCATTACAAGAACATTAGCCCACAGCACCTGCCGGCCGAGTTGGTGCCCCAGTTCTCGACCATCGAGTACACCCTTCAGCGCCAAGCCACCGTGCCGCCCGTCTTTCTCTTCGTGATGGACCTTTGCATGGACGAGGAAGATCTGCAGGCGCTCAAGGAGTCCCTTGTCATGTCGCTCAGCCTTCTGCCTCAAAACGCCCTTGTGGGCCTCATTACGTTTGGCACTACCGTGCAGGTGCGCCTTGCAACCGCCGCTGATGAGCTCTTGTGAAAATCGGCTCCTCATGCTGTCACCTTTTTCGCTTCCCCCCGTGTCCCCCTCCAATTCCCACCGACCACAGCTCCACGAGCTCTCGGCGCAGGGCGTGTCAAAGTCGTACGTCTTCCGTGGTACCAAGGAAATCACTGCCAAACAGATCCAGGAGTTGCTGGGTCTGAACCCGGGGCAAGCCCCGCGCCCAGCCGCCGGAGGCCCCGCTGGTCAACCTGCCAACGGCGCCGCTCGCTTTCTCCAGACGGTCAGCGAGTGTGACATGGCCCTGACCGAGATCATTGAAGAACTGCAGCCCGACCCCTGGCCCGTGGCCCAGGGCAAGCGCCCGCAGCGATCCACCGGTGCCGCCCTCAGCGTCGCTGTCAGCCTCATGGAATCGACCTACCCCAACACGGCTGGTCGCATCATGACGTTTATGGCCGGTCCGCCCACTCACGGCATCGGTCAGGTGGCTACGGACGACTACAAAGACACCATCCGCACCCACCACGACATCTTCAAGGACACGAGCAATGCCAAATTCGTCAAAAAGTCTTCCAAGTACTTTATGGACCTGGCGCAGCGCGCCGCCAAGAACGGACACATTATTGACATTTACGCGTGTGCCTTTGATCAGACTGGTCTGATGGAGATGCGCTTTTGCACCAACTTTACAGGGTGAGTGGGTGTTTGGCCCCCTTCGTATATATTTTTTTTTCTTTCTTTTTTTTTTTTTCTTCTTTCCTTTTCTCTTTTTTCTGTCCCTCTTTTGCTCGTTCTCACGCTTTTCTCATTCATTCGGCTCTCACATCTCGGTTGTTGATTTGTTATGTGTGCTCCTGTGGGTGGTTGTGTGACGATGACGTGCGATAGCGGTCACATGATCATGGGTGACTCGTTCAATACGTCGCTGTTCAAGCAAACCTTTCAGCGCGTTTTCAGCAAAGACACGTCGGGCAACTACAACATGGCCTTCAACGCCACGTTTGAAGTCAAGGTGCCCGCGCAGCTCAAGGTCTGCGGCATGATTGGCCCTTGCATTTCCAATGAATCCAAAAACGCCTCGGTCAGCGAGCAGGAGATTGGCGTCGGCAACACCACTGCGTGGAAGATTGCTGGCCTGGACAACAACACCACCCTCTCGGTCTTCTTTGAAGTGGCCAATCAGCCCGGTCAAGCCATTCCCCAGGGCCAGCGCGCCAACATCCAGTTTATTACCCACTATCAGCACCCCGATGGTACTATGCGTCTGCGCGTCACCACCGTGGCCCGCAACTGGGCCGACGTGGCCATCAACAAGCAAATGATTGCTGCTGGCTTTGACCAGGAAGCCTCGGCAGTCCTCATGGCTCGACTGGCGGCCGTTCGGTGCGAGACTGAGGACGCCGCTGATGTCCTCCGCTGGATCGATCGCATGCTGATTCGTCTTTGCCAAAAGTTTGGCGAGTACCGCCCTGAGGATCCCAGCTCCTTTGCGCTGCAGTCCAACTTTACTCTCTACCCGCAGTTTATGTTCCATCTGCGCCGCAGCCAGTTTTTGCAAGTCTTCAACAACAGCCCCGATGAAACGGCGTACTACCGCAACAAGCTCACCAAGGAGGACTGCATCAATAGTCTCACCATGATTCAGCCCACGCTGACCGCCTATGCCTTCAACCAGGAGCCCGAACCCGTGCTGCTCGACTCTTCCAGGTGTGTTGGCCGATGACTGCTTTGGCAACCTTTTGCCTGCTGTCTGCGCGCACGAGTGACTCTCACCACATCCCCTCTCGCTTTGCTGTGTAGCATTACGGAGGAGCGCATTCTGTTGTTGGATGCCTTCTTTCAGATTGTCATTTTCCATGGCGATACCATCGCCAATTGGCGCAAGGCCGGCTTTCACGAGCAGCCTGAGCACGAGGCTTTCCGCCAGTTGCTCAAGGCGCCGCGCGAGGACGCGCAGGAGATTTTGCTGACGCGCTTCCCCATGCCGCGTTACGTTGACTGTGATCAGGGTAGCTCTCAGGCTCGCTTCCTCCTCTCCAAGGTCAATCCCTCGCACACCCACAACAACATGTACTCCCAAGACGGCGGTGCTGCCGTGTTCACTGATGATGTCAGTCTGCAAGTCTTCATGGAGCACCTCAAGAAGCTGGCAGTAGTCAAGACTTCATAGAGAAGCGCCAGGAATTTGAAACTGTTTTTGACTCTTGATTGTGTCCTTTTTCTTTCTTTCTTCTTTCTTTGCCTCGACTCTTCCTGCTCGAATCAAGCGTGCCTTGATCGTTGACCGATTGGGAGGCGTGGGATTGCTTGTGCTCCGCTGCTGGCAAAAGGCTCCAGTCATGTCCACATGCTGGCCGTTGACTTTACCATTCATCCAAAAGCCAATCGATAAAAAATTGCAGTTCCTGGAGCAGCCCTCTTGCTCTGCTTGTCCTCCACCAGACTCATGCAACCCATTCAGACATCGTTGGGGCTCTCTCTCCCTCCCTTTCCCTTGAATGCCCTCTCTCTTCCTACTCCTGAACCTTCTCTCAAACTCTCACACTCGAATTCTCTCTCAAAAAATCAAAAGAATTGTCATCATTTTTGTGCCTGAAGAGCGCCACATGCCCACCCGAAGATGAAGACGTTCGCGCTGATCAGGTTCGGTCGCGGCATGAGAGCCTGAGGATGCAGGGTTCGTGATGGTTTGGTGCCGTAGGCTTACCGTGTGGTGCACTCTGTGCTTGGCCCGTGCCCCTTCCTTATTCTGGCCCATAGCGGTGGGAAGGACAGCTGCCACAACCTGCTGCACTGCGTCGCCAATGGCCACCAGGTGGTGGCACTCGCCAATCTGGCGCCGCCCGAGTCCATCGGTACGTGCACCGCTGTTACCACTTGAAAACGGAACGGCAGTGCCAATGTCTTTTTGATCTCCCGCCCGTCTATCAGTCCAGCCATGCCTGCCCCGCCCCGAGGCAGCCTCACGATGTCCTCGTTTCAGATGAGCTCGACAGCATGATGTACCAGACAGTTGGCCACGAGGGCATTGAGCTGCTGGCCGCCGCGCTGGACAAGCCCCTCTACCGCGAGGCCATCGTCGGTGCCTGCGTGTCTGACACAAAGGTTGGCAACCTTGTCTCTGGCAACGTGCACGGTTCCATTCTTCCCAGCTTTATTCATAAAGCGCCGCTACTGCTTACCTGGCCGGTCAACCATCCGTGGAACCGGCTCACAGACGTACCATCGTGCCGAGCGGGATGAGGTTGAAGACATGGATCGCCTCTTCCAGCGAGTGATCCGATCCCATCCTGACGTCGAGGCCGTGTCTGTTGGCGCCATCCTCTCCGATTACCAGCGAACTCGCGTCGAACAGGTCGCGGCCCGCCATGGCATTACCGTCCTCAGCTACCTGTGGCAACGCGACCAGGCCGAGCTCCTTGCCGAAATGGTCGCAAGTGGCCTTGAAGCCATTGTCATCAAGGTTTGTCGCCATGTCAATGCGGCGTGCTTGCAGGCTTTTCTTCCCTTCACCCTCTTTGATCATCTCTTCCTCAACTTTGCGAGCACTGCCATAGGTTGCAGCTATGGGCCTGATGCCTCGCAAGCATCTGGGCCAAACGCTCGGCATGCTCAGCCCAACCCTTCACAAGCTCCATGACCTGTACGAGGTGCATGTATGTGGTGAGGGTGGCGAATATGAAACCTTTGTTCTGGACAGTCCGCTGTTTACACGTCGTCTCGTTGTCGAGGAATCCACCACCATTATCCATTCCGACGACGCCTTTGCTCCCGTCGGCTACCTTCAGTTGCAACGACTCGCGCTTGTCGACAAACCGGGGCACGTCGTTCCTGATGCCGACGCCGCCCGTACTTTGCTGGCCGATGCTGGCTTTGAGAACCCGGTCCCCACCATTGCCCCAACGGTTCCCGAACCACCTGCGTCTGCTTGCCTCACTGCCGTTCCCTTGGCCCCGCTGGATGCCACCACACTTGAACAAGAGTCATCGACAAGTTCCGCTGAATTGGACAACGCTAGTGCCAGTCCAACCTCCACAGAGCCCTGGTCCATCTGTGTAGACGGCGGTGCCCTTGCAGATCCTCAAGAGGCGATGCAGTCGGCCCTGTCACATCTTCGTGCTGTGCTCGAAGCCCGAGGCTCCAGCCTCTCCGCCATCTGCCATGTCCAACTCAATGTACGCGACATGACCAAGTTTGCTGCCATCAACAGCGTATACCTTCAAGCCTTTGGTCCGTCGATACATGCGCTGCCTCGTTGTTCTGGATCCTTGATCATCACGGTTGCCCACCTTGTTTCTTATACCATGCTCTATACGCTCTCCTTGATCCTCACTTTCCTTTGTCAAATCGCTGGTGTAGATGTCGAACCGCCGTCGCGAGTTTGTATCCAGGCCTACCAAGCCAGTGCCGTGCAGTTGCTCGCCACTGTCGAGCCAGTCGCGCGCAGCACTCTGCATGTTCGAGGTCTCTCTTACTGGGCGCCTGCCAACATTGGCCCGTACAGTCAGAGCTGCGAGGTAAGCGCCTGCACGGGCTTGCGAATGGAAAAGTCAAGGTACAAGGCGCACAGCTCACTGACGTGCTCGTTTGAGCCCAACTCCAGCACAATGGTACCGTGGAGATGGCAGGCCAAATTGGTCTTAACCCAGCCTCGCTACAGCTCTACCCCTCGGCGTTCGCGCAGGTTAGGCCCTTAACCCTTTCCATCCTGCTTGTTGAAAAGAAAAAGCGTCAGCTGGCCGCGGTCATCCAGGGTGGACATGACAATGCCATGTGTGTCGCTCGCCGCATTTTGTTGCAAACCATGCTTCACCTCAGTGACATTTCCTTGACCTGACTTTTTTTGCAGAGCTCTGCAGCTCTGCAGCATGTACAGCATGTGCGAGCGTGCATGGGTGTCGCAGGTGCACCTGCGGTAGAATCCCTTTGCTTTGTTGATGAGGCAAATCTGCCAGAGGCTCTGCGTGAGGTCTGAGGCGCTGGTTTGCAATGTTTAGGCTGAACAAGCATATGCAGGTTGTGCGGCTTCTCTCACCATGCTCATTCATGCATTCCTAAATCCCAGAGTTGGCGGAGTGCTCAAGAGCACAATCTACCCGTGCATGCCTTTGCTGCAGTCCCAGGGTTGCCCAAAAGCGCACAGTTGGAATATCATTACACTTTCCATCGCGATGCCCATGCCCTGCCTTGCTCTGCTGATGAGAGTGTGCAGCTGCACCAAAGTGGTCCCTCGGGTGTTGTTTTTGCTGCCATCACTGTTCCAGGTGCGCTTGACGTGACTCATGGAGAGCCTCATTGTGAGCCGCATTGTCGTGGGCGACACCCTCACTTTTTTTTTCTTTTTTCTTTTTTCCATCACAAACCTCGCAGGCACGAATGCGGACCAGTGCCTTGCTCAATTGGAAACGGCCTTGAATCACGTGTCAGATGTGGCGGGACGATCGCTCCTCCAGGCCCGAGTGTGCGTCGCCAGCCCAGAGCCGACTTGGCGGCATCGCGTACAGAACCTGCTGGCAGTCCGCTTTGCTGGACCCCCAGCACTCATCACTTGTACGGGAGGTATTTGGGATGCACAACTGCGCCCTGCTGCTTGCTTTCTGCAACTGCGGCTGGCAGTTCCACGCACAACCCTGTCATCTGGCTCTTCCTCCCCTGAACCGTGAATGCATCATGCTGTGCACGGCAGTCAACTGCACAAAAAAAAGACTTTGCATGCTCAATTCAAGCCTTGGCGAAAGTCGAAAAGATACCATAAATTATAATATGATTTTGCGCATCAAGGCAACTAAGGGGCAAAAGCAAGGGCAGATGCCTCGAACCACCTATCGACAGTGAAGGCTAAGCTTCGGCCGTGTCGTCGGTGACCTCTTCCTCAATGTAGTTTGCGGGAATGAGTCCTGATTGCGTGGTGCGCACGTTCTTGCCAAAGAACCAATCGTCGCTCACAGCCTTGAGGTTGACCAGCACGTCACCTTTCTTAAAGCTCAGATTGTCCGCCTCTTTTGATTTGTGTGTGTACTTGGCTACCCAGCGTTGATCGGCACCTATCCACGCACGCTGCACAGGTCGAACGAAGTGGATGCAGAGTCAGAGCACAAAAATGGGCCTGCAAACATGAGGACTTAATCATTCAAAACAAACCTTGGTGCTTGGTGAATCAGGAGTGGCGAGGGCCTGGCCTGCAGGAGCATGGAGGGTTGGTTTGGGAGCAACCGGAGGTGGTGCACTGCGCACAAGAGAAGTCTCGACTGGCTTGGTGGATGTTTCAGGCGCCAGGTTCGGCTCGAGTCGGATGGCGTTGAATTGAAGCGTGTGTGACGAGCGTGTGGGTGGACCGGCCGTGCCCACGGGGCCCGCCATGGGTGCTGCACCACGCGGGCCTGCTGCCGCGAAACTGGTTGATCGGTGACCAGCCGCACGCGCCAAAGGCGGCGTCCTCGGTGCCGACTTGGAGGCCCCTGTGTTTGCATCAACAGAAATATACGACAGGCTAGTCTCCACAGAGTCACCCAAGGACGCCGCTTCGGAAGTTGTAACACTGACGCTTTCCAGTTCCACAGGCTCATCAACCGCCGCAAACTGGGACGGAGCAGCGAGTACAGGGGCCCACTCACTACCTGTGGCCCCACTGCTCGGGGCGGGTTCGCCATCCAAGTCGAGTGCATCAATGTCTGTCGTCACCAACAGACTGCCGCCGTTTGCACTGCCCTCATCGGCTGAAGACTCTGCTTCTTGATTGTAACGCTGATTTCGCCACCATCAAGAAGGACCAATAGTGGATCACATGCCAAGATCAGCACGATCCACAAGGCATATGGTTGGCCAGATCCCTGTCTCTGCTTTCTTCTACCTGGCCACATCAATCTCCGAGCGATTGACACCTTATGTACAGGGGCATGCTCACCTTGCTGCCGAGTTTAAGGACGCCACGCAGACCGGACTTTTCCTTTTTGGACCCGTGTACCACTGGCGAGGAGGTCCCATCTGCTTGCAAGGCCGAGACGGTATTACGGCGTTCGCTAGACTTGTCGAGGCCGGTGCCACGTGCATTGGTGCCGGACGATGTGGCCCGCCGCGACCGCGCGTCAGGCTCTTCTTCCAAAACCTGAAAAGCAGGACCGAGGTTGCACAGCAAAGTTGGTAAAAGAGGCTCAGCCACTGGAGCCCGCTCAACCCTCACATGGAAACATGACCAACCGTATCTACCATGTCTCCAACGTCATCTAAGCTAGCAGTGGCTAGGCCGCCGTGTCCACGCTCCATTTCGCTCAACCAAACGTCCGAGTCAATGGCTTGGCTACGACGGAAACTGTTGCGGAAGAGCTTGGTCATGCCTTTCTTGGCACGCAACGTGACGGTCATGCGCCGCTTGCCCGGGTCACCCTCCTCCGCCGGGGCTGCAGCTGCCGAACTTGTTTGATCGGTTGCACGATGAAGATGTCGCCGAGCCGCAGCCTTGTAGACCTGATTGCCGGCCTCCATCGCCAGGGACATGGCTGCTTTGTAGTTTTCAGCCGCCTAAACTCGGAAAAAAAAAAAAAAAAAAAAAAAAAAAAAAAAAAAAAAAAAAAAAAAAAAAAAAAGAGTTAGTATCGAATGTGCGACAAGTTCCTGTCGCGCTGGCGGTCCTTGTACTGCTTGTATGATTTTTATTTTTATTCTCTCAGCTGCGCTGTTCGATGGTTCATACCTGTCGGCGGTCTGACAGACGCTCGTAGATGGTGCCCAAGCGATCGTAGCCCGTGAATAGCATGGCCGTGTCACCCAGGTCCCGCATCAGCGTGATGTAAGATTCGAAATGCTGGGCGCTCTTCTCAAAATCAGCAAAAGCCTGCCAGCAATCAATAATGCCCGTCACCCCCGCTGAGCGTGCATGTATCAAGGGGGCCCTAGGTAGCGGGGCAAACGGGACGCACCTCATATACGGAACCTAGATGACGATGAGCCTGAGCTTGGCCACGACGGTCGCCGCGCGCCTCGTGTAGAGCCAATACGCTCTCAAACAGAGCAATGGCCTGTGCACAAAATGGCCGAAACGATCAGAGCTGGAGAAAGTCATCTTCACCGAGACAAATTGCCCAGGATCCACCCCTCAACCCACCTCCGTGTAACGACCTTGCTCTCGATGGCACACGCCCAAGCGGGACATGTAGCCAGCTTGGGCCACGACATCCTCTTCCTGCCAAACCACCGGAAACACATGATGAGGCGACGACACATCGATACAAGCTCCTTCATGAATGCCAAAGCAGCAAAGCACCCGCGCGCAGACGAGCTTTGGCACAATGAAACCAGAAATGCGATCGGTCAATTGCACGTGCCTTTTGAGCCACAGCAATAGACTGGGCAAGAAAATGAGCAGCCGCAACATAGTCGCCAGCACGCTCGTGCATGTGAGCTAAATGGGCCGCCACGTGTGCCAAGCCTGAGGGGTCTAGCTGCTTGTCAATAGGGGCCAGCACTTTGCGATAGAAGCTGACGGAGGCATTGAAGAGACCGCCGTGTCGAGGCATGCCGTCTTGTAAGGCACAACCCTGCGCCAATCGTGAATAAATTAAACCTAAATCCACCCCAAATTCCAAGCAGTCGGTCAATAAGATGGTTGGGGAATGGACTGGTTGGTAGTGAGCTCTTTGCTGATGAAAAGATGATTGGAAATCACAGTTACCTATCGAGTCCAAGGCTTGAGCTTGTAAGAAAGCGTCGCCCTCGCGTTGAGCTAACGCGTGCTGCTTTTTGAAGCATTCTAAAGCTTTGTCGTAGAGGTCCAGCGCTTGCAGCGCAACACCAATGTTGGCGTAGGCATGGGCCTGCACGGGAAAAATCCCACACCGAGTGTGAGGTGTGCAGGCGTGAGGTGCGTGTGTCGTGTTTGTGTTTGTAGGCTTGCTGCACCAGCGAGCAAGTGAGTCCAGCATTGAATGGCCGGTGTTAAATGAGAAGCAGTGGCGAACATGCGTTCCACACCTGGTCGGCGCCTCGGCCCGACTGCTTGGCTGCAGCCAGCTGGCGTTTGTAGTGATACAACGCCTTCTCATATTGCCGCAGCATATAACAACAGGAACCCGCCTGAAAGCCACAGCCCGGCGAATATGGATGGAGGGAAGTGTGAGCACACCTGTGGATAGATGACGCTTCTGTTCACTCCGCCATCATGTCCCGGCCAAATCGCCGAGTCCATCGCAAAAACCAAAGGTGTTGGCGCGTACCTCAACGTGAACGGCCGAGACCTTTTGCAAATCCACGCCTGTCGTGAGCTTGAGAGCTTTGGAGAAGCACTGCAGTGCACGCTTAAAATCACGCCGTTTGGAGAATTGGGCCCCTGCTCGAACAAACTCTTCAAAGGACTCGGGCTTCTTCCGCGAGTTGGTGGCCATTGTGAATCGGTCACGTGTGCTCTCGCCGGAAACAGTAGTGCCCAACCAAGCTGGACCCAGCTCAAATCTCGTGATGGCACACGCTCGCCAGCACCTTCTCCCTTGCCACCAACAACACTGCTCACCCGCCACGCCAACACGAGAACCGTGCTTGTACGCGTGTCGTATGTGCAAGGAGTGAGCTGGGAGAGCGAGCTCGGATTCTGAAAAAAAAAAAAAAAAATGGAGCTCACCCCGCCCCCTCTCTCTCTCTCTCCGGTACTTTTCAACATCATGAAGAAATCATAACCTCAAAAAGCTAAGAAGATGAAGAAAGAAAATGAGAAGACGACGCTGCCAGATGTATTTAGGGTTTTCGTGTTTCGCGGGACGACATTGCGCGCGCACGCTTGGTGACCCGTCGTTCATCCCATCATGGGCTCGTGCTTTTCCTCAGGCAGCGGCAGCGGCGGCCGTGTGGATCAGGTGAGGTCGTCGCTGGTTCTGCACTCACCCTATTGAGGGGGTGATGGGCTTGGACTGACGCCAGGAATCACGAGCGCAGGCCACGCAGGAGCAGCGACGCCAACAGCAATTGGCGGCCGCTGAGAAGCGCCGTGAGGCCGCCTCTGCGCGAGGATTGGCCGACCCCAAAGGAGCCAACAAGCGCATGGCTGAGGCACGAGCGCGCCAGGAACAGTCTGATCAAGCGGGTGCTGACACCCCTTTAAAATGGCGCGTTAGCTGAGATGCTCCCCTCTCAGTGATCGTGTGAGACCCGTCCCCAGCGTTGCCGCGCGGCGCATGTCAGTGGGCCATTTGGTGAAGGTGGTTTTGGCTATGCTCCTGTATTCCCACACCGCTACCCCATTCAATAACTGAATCCCCAACCTCTAATATCCGATCGCAGCTCTGAGCCTTTCTCTGTATCACGCATGTGCAGACACACCCTGCCACTGACACAGGGCCAAGCCAGACACGTCTCTTGTGGCAGTTTCCATCGGCTGTACATTGGGATCCCAATTTGGGCTGGAAGCAGCATACACGCCGTATCTATTGGTCACATCAACAGGCAAGCACGCCACACACCAATTCCCTTTCATTCTCTTTTCACACACACATACTCTCTCTCTCTCTCTCTCTCTCTCTCTCTCTCTCTCTCTCTCTCTCTCTCCCTCTCTCTCTCTCTCTCTCTCTTTTTCTCCTCTCGCCCCGAACATGATAGAAATGATGGAAGACAACAGAAGGGAAAAGCGTTGGCTTGATAGGACGCAGTCCACTGTGTATCAATATCGTCTATCCAAATGAAGGCAGTGACAGTCTGATCAGGTACCCAGCTGTCAAAGAGGCCCATTACGCGTTGGAGTCGTCCACCTCCCCGGCCGGCTTGAGGGAGCGCGGTGGTAGGACAGGCGGCGTGCTCTCTGCCAATGCTGGCAGTGGCATGATGGGCCGACTGGAACTGCGCCCTGGGCGGACTGGTGTGCCCCCACCAGACGGGATGGGGCTGAATGTCAAGCTGCTGAGACTTGAGCGGCGGTCCTCATCTGTCAACATTGAAGGCATGTACATATTGGCTGAGTGTCACCTATGCCAGCCTGACATTCACAATTAGCGGACTCGGCGGTCACCTACCCGAGTTGATCGAGTCTGAGCCGCTCTCCGTGCGCAACCGCACTTCGGTTTTGGATTTCTGCATGATTCGGGTCCAGGGGAAGACATGAGCTGATGTTTGCAGAGAAGGAGCAAGCAACATACGAGTCGTGTCTGAATGGAATCGAGGGGACATACCCGCACAAATGCACGAATTAAAAAGTCCTTGCGGGCCTTGATCTCAATCATGCTCTGTGATCCCGCCAGCCAGGTACGGGCAATTCCAAGAGGGTGAGACAACTGGACTGGATGAATGACACACACACCCCACCTGCAATGTGTGCACGACCAGTGCCCGTGCCTGCGGGCGGGCGACACTAAACATACCGTCACGGAGGATGCATACGAGGGCAATGCCTCTTTCTCCATTCCACGCGGTTCGATACGCAGTGAAAGTTGGTAGATGGCATCCTATTGACAGACAGATACATCCGGCAAACAAGCATCAGAAGCTGCATGCAAAGGCGCGACCCTATTCGGAGCTTGGCACTCACGTCGAAATTTTGAATGTCCTTGCTACTCGCATCGGGTGATGGAAAGGGAATGGCCTCCTCGCTGTTGGCAATCGTGGTTGGCAGGTCAATCAAAAAAGTCTACGCAGCGTCGATTTAGGGTGGGAGCCGCCGTGAGGGAAAGCACGTGCGCCAAGGCCCGGGTGAGAGCCAAAGAAGGAAACAAACGGCTGGGGACACGACACCAACCTGCAGCAAGGGCCACTCAGCCAATACATATTGTTGATTCTGATACTGTTGAATGGTACCCGTCGTTCGCGCCAGCAGCCGCCTATGCCCGCCGACAAGTAAGCTCGTGGCAATCAGCAGGATCGAGGCCCGCACAGGGTCTCTGATCAACAATTGAAGCGACCCTCTGACTGCTTCTTCTTTTTTTAAACAGCCCGCATTGCCTTCTCCACATACCGCTTGCTAAAGTTGATCAGAGGCACGCCGCCCAGCGGTGACGGGATGGTATCGCTGGAGCCCTCCTCGATGAAAGTCATGTCGGTGAGGTACATGCCAAAGAATGGGATCTTGGGCGCGGGCGCGTGCTCAATGGCCTGCCGAAGGCGACTGTAGTTGGTACCACCCATCAGCTGCTCCACGCATTCGTCGAAAAGAGCGCGTCGACGAGGGTTGACTTCGGCCCATGCGTGGTTGAGCCGGCGCACTGCTGCGCTGTTCAACGCCGATACCACTTCCATCATGCCGTTGAAGTTGTTGAGGGACCGCAGCTCCTTCAAGATCTATGACGCCAAGGTCACGGAGCATCAGAATTTCAAGCAGCAAATGAGCATGAACTTTCAGAGCTCTCAACACCCTTGGTCTGCAGCACGCAGCACGAAAGGCTCATTTGCCATGGCAACAAAGGGGGTACAGAGTACCCCCGCGCGCTAGCCCACCTCGACGATCATGGAGATCAAATCAACACGCTCGTTGAGGTTTGCAGTCTCGACAATGCAGCGCGTGAGCCAGCGCGTGACCAGCGTCGAGCGCACGGTCATGTTCAGCACATTTGGTGCATGTTGCCACTTGTCACGCCGGGTCCACATCAGGCCGACCAGCTCCGATGGCCAGATGCGCCTGATCATACGAAACAACAGTTTAGTTTCGAGTACACATTTGGTTGTCAAATCACGCGTTGAAAGCGGTCTGTCTTACTTGTACAAGTGAAACTCGATGATGGTCATCTGGCGCGCGACCTCTTGCGGATGAAAATTGAGCAAGTGACGCTTGAAAGCGGTCGTGTCAGGAATTAACATGGCCACCGGTGGCGCGTCTGACCCTGCTTTCAAAAACCGCTGCACACCCACAAATGAGCGAGAGTGCCTGCCGTGCGCCCGATGCCAGGGACTTGTGCCGGCAGATCCATGCCGGTTGTGTCCCGTGCGCGCGCTGACGTACCATCTCCTTCTCATTTCCCTTGAGCTGGCGCTTCACAGCTCGAATGATGGGCTGACAGGCCCGAGCCATCACGGGATCTTGGCGGATGACCTCCTTGGAAAAGTTGAGAAGGCGCTTTAACAAATCCGTCGACTGACGCGACACAACCACCGGATCACTGGGCCGGGCCTGAGGCGCTTGAAAATCATAAAAATGCTTCTCGACCCATTGCTTGAGAACGTTGATCACACGCAGACGCACTGGGCTTCGGTACCTGTGCAAGACAGATGGGCGGAATGAATGAGTTCAGCAAAGGTCGAATGCTGCTGACAGCTACCCGCTGTTGTACCAAGCAGCAACGCCTCAACTTCACAAAAATCAAGAGAATACACCATATGGCTGTGCATGGCAAGCAAGAGTTGACCCACTGTTTGTGAAAAAAACGAGCCTGCTTGGCATCGTGGCGCACTGCTTCAGCATCTGGCACATCGTAGCGCTCCAACAGGAGCTCCAGTAGCCGCTCGGAATCACAGAAGGAACGGTAGGTCGTCAGAAAGTGGCGCAGATACTCGGTGTCGGTGTGTTGAGGATGAGTCAGCAACTCGACCAGCTTTTCCAATGTTCCAGCCTGTTCCCAAAACGACACAGTATAAACCCGGGGCCGTTAGAGATCAGGTGCCCAGCCAAAAACAACGTCCTTTGACGAAGGCAGCACAATCGATCGCTCATAGCGAGCCAAGACGAGAGACAGCACCTTGACGACGCGAAAGCCACGCGCTTCCGACTCCTTCTCATCAAACAATATGTTGGCCTCGCTATCGGGAGTGGCGAATCGATACTCTCTGCGCGATGGTGGATGGAAGAGTGAGAACTCTACTCGGTCCATTCAAACCCGGAGCTTATCCTCCAAAAAGCTGTCAATAGACAGATGGCCGAGCATTCGCGCGAGCGCATCAATGAAAGAACGTACAGCGGTGAAGGAAGCAAGGCAGCCATCTGACTCGCAAAATCCTGTTGATTGAGCGTGAACATGCGTTCCACAAAATTGTGGATTGTCTTGTGAGAGAGGGCCTTGAACCATTGGTCCCATTCCGCCGGCGGAGCCTCGATGGTGATCTGCAAGCAAACGGGGTAGTTTGCAAGCCGATGCCAGTTTAAGACGGCAAGACAAGCAGAGAGCAGGGTGAGCTGCTGCAAGAGTCCACGCCAAACATCATTGATAAAATGCCGGGGTACTTCCGAACCTTGCCCTGGGTGGTGACCACAACGAGTTGGACGGGACTGGCAGAGCTGTCCACCACAATCACTGGTTCCTCGACCAAATGATAAAGCTCCTTGAGCTTTTCTTTGTCGGGACCCTGCCGACATGGACGCACCAGGAGAACCCGGTTGATGTGAACCCGGAGCCCACGCGCTTGGTTCAAAAACATGACCCTTCCTCTGCACAGTCTTGACCCCAATGTGACCATAAGGAGAGCAACGTACGCCCTTGGTTGCCACAATCAAGTCTTCAAAGACATAAAGGGTGCGATCGTTGCGCTTCTACTCGTTCCGCAAAGTATGCCCCGGTGTGAAGTTTCACACGCAATCCAGACCAGCTGCTCAACAGGAAGCATCTGGGAGAGGCTCGACGAGCAAGCGCTCATCTCAAAACGGACCTTGGAGCTGGTTGCACAAACGATGGCGCGTCCAGTATACAAGAGCTCGCTTGTGTGATGCGGTAAGGAAAGTCCTTTGTGACCACAATCAGTGCCGCCGCCGTTGGCCCACGAGCAGAATGTACAAGAAAGGAAGATGAGTTGATCAGTACGACGAGAGTGCAACAAGCAGACGCACAATCGAATGGCACACCTTCGATGCGTCGTTCCAACCCCTTGGCCACGCTAAGGCATTGGCGGCGAACAACAGAGGGAAACTGCAAAAAGTTTTCACGATCGCGCAGAAAGCTGTATTCTTCGCCCGTGACGTCCCGGGTGGCTGGTCGCAGATTCTCCAGAGCCTACCCAGAGGAATGGCCCCGGTGCATCAGAGAGGGGGTCTGACAAATCAAAAAACATGGCAATGCCGGCCCCATGCAAGACAGATAAAACAACGACATACGGTGCGTAGACGTTGGAGCTCGTGTTGGCGGCCTTGCAATTGACCGCAATGCACGAGAGCCTCGACGGCTTCCACGTGATGTTTTAGATGTAGAGCAGGTGCCACCAAGAGCGTAGGGAGGTGGAATTGCACGGCTGGTAGCCACAAGGGATCGCGCTCATTGAGCTGCCGGCGCAGCGCAGCATCTTGCATGAGTTTTTGGTGCTCCTGCAGCTTCTGTCCCACCTCCGAGATGTAGGTGAGCAGGGCTTGGTATTCAAATGTCTATGCGTGGCAAATTGGACTTGAGCTGTGAGACGAGTTAAACTAAGCGGAACAAGCCATCCTTTTCTGCGTCGCGACCAGGAACAAGCATGGCCAACAGACCAGAGCCGCTTCCTCGAGAAATTCACCGACGCGCGGCCGTGCGCTGCTGGCTTCCAAAGCGGTCTCCAGACCCACGACCATATTGAAGCTGAAGTCGCGCACGGAAGAGATGGTATCCAACAAGGAAACGACTTCCGCCTCGAGGACATCATCCAGCGTTGTTAGCGTGCGCTGGTAGACCTGAGACATGAGCTCCATCTTGTGCATAAAAGTCTGCTCGACTGCCAGCATGTCGCGAACGGCGTCGGGATATTTGAGGTCGAGCCGCGCGGTGGTTCCATCGGGCGGCCGCTTGACCTTGTCGAAGAGCAGGCGCAGCATCTATGCCAACCATGACCGTGAAGTGGTGCCTGGAGCGGAGGCGGGCGCAGAAGGGTCGGGTTCCCATTGCAAATCTCGGAACCCTTTTGTCCACCGGCCGGTGTGTGCAGAGATGTTCGTGTGGCTGACTGACCGCATCGCCCGAGAGGGCCGTGTTGAGAGATTCCGCGGAGATGGTGCGACCATTGCAATGCTCCACAAAGTTGCCCGCCAACTGTATTGATGAGACCGAAAAGATGTTGGTGGTGAGAGAGTGAGTAGGCCCAGGACACGCGGCGTCAAATGGCGAGGAGCAGAGATGAATGACAAAAGGACGAGCGGACCTTGAGAACGTCGGCAGCAATGTAGTCGACGGCGACGAGGAGAAAGAGGGTGACCTCGATGGACACGGCCCGACCAGTGCCGTCGACATCTTCTTTGTTGATTTTGGCATGAATCTGGTGATGGGGAGCCGGGCAGAACCAATGCAGTTGATAAGAGTTACTAAATGGGGAGCCGAGCGCCGGCTGCGCAAGAAACGAGCGCGCTGACGCGGTCCATATGCCACGGAATACAACACAAACCTTTTCGGCGGCAAACTCTGTTCCGATTGGCCCTTTTTTCTTGAAGGTGCTAAACTCGGCTTCGGCTCGCTCGGCTGCCTGCAGCGCCCATTCAGCGAGATCTTCGGGCATGACATAGTCGATGGCACGCTGGCAATCTTCAATGTTGGCCGGAAACCGGCCCAAGGCCGACGCCAAGTGTGCAAATAGACACAGTAGTTGCTGGTCGAATCGCTTCAAGGCCGGGCTCTCCAGCGTGATGCCAGGATGCACTTGCTTAAGAATCTAGACCGAGCCCATCAAGGTCAGATCGATGTGGCCAACGAAGGAACGTGTAGTGAGCCAAACTCTGGCCCAGCTAAAACCCTCTCGCGCCCAACGCTCACCTTTTTGATGCCAGTCTCGAAAAGGCCATGCCATCGAGCCTCATGATCTTGCCAGTTGTACGACATGGCAGTGATGATGGGCCCTGGCAGGGCAACAATAACTGAGACTGTGTCAGCAGCTGCGCGACGCGTCCCCAAAGAAGAAGTAAGCAAAGGTGGATGGCGATGACCGCTGCCCACGGGCCGTTCCCCAGCCCTTGGCTAAGCAAGTTTTATTGACGAATTTCAAACCCTAGTTTTCATCCCGAAAAACATTAACCATGAGCACGGCACACGCCCCCCAGCCACCCGGTCCCACAAATCAAGTCGCCCCATCTCTGAGCTGCATCATTGCCCCTTGCCTGGTGCTCAAACACCTACTCTACCCAAACACACACCCACACACGCGCACGCATCCATATTATCCACCCCTCTGCGCGCGCGCCTCGCGGCGAGCTCACTCGAGATCCGCTCGGCACAACGTACCACTTGCCACCACGAGAATGTAAAATACTTTTTATTCCTTGGTGATGGTTGCAACTGTTTGACGCTGGTGGTCGAAAGTAAATTACTTTAACTCCCGTGCACAGCTGGATATGGGTGCATAGGTACCAACTGTTATTGGCCTTGACTCCTTTCCCGCGTTTGCTCTTAATCCCAAGAAAAGGCTTCTCTCTCAAACTCTCTCAAACTCTCTCAGATTCTCTCAAACTCTCTCAAACTCTCTCATACTCTCTCACATCCTCTCAAACTCTCTCATACTCTCTCACATCCTCTCAAACTCTTTCATATCCTCTCAAACGTTCTCAAACTCTCTCTCAACCTCTCTCAACCTCTCTCAACCTCTCTCAACCTCCCTCAACCTCTCTCTCTGTTACTCTATTTCGATCTGTCGTGAAGTTGGGCGTTGGCTGTGCTCGCTCGCCGTCGAGCTCGCCCTGGGTGCCCTCCTTCTCCCTTCTCCCTCCTGTCCCATTGGCGTTGATTTTGGGTGGATGATCACGTTGAAAGGCAGAGCATTCAAGGTTGATTCAATCTTGGTCAAGGGCGTCGTTGGCCACCAGGTATCATCCTTTTCGAGGCAGCTTGCCGTGTTCGGGTTCTGGCTGGCGCCCATGTCAAGTATCATGAGAGGGGTCAGCAGCCCATGCCTCGCGTTGGGAACGTTGGAAAAACCGCTCACCCCCCCCCATCTCACTGCTCGTACCTGTTCGTCCCCCTTTAGTTCTAAAACAGGCCAGCTCGCACGCCTCCGCCATGTCGCAACACGGGGCCAGCACCGCCGGCGGGCAGCGAGTGCATCGGACCCAATCCGCTCTGCAGCCCCGTCGCCCCACGCTCTTTAGCTACGGCCGATCCGATGACCGCTACCGCACCATCCGTCCCCTCAACCGCGAGTACAGCACCGAACAGGGCTACGTGAGCAACGGGTCAGTGCTCATATTGCGCGCTCGCGAGACACCACGTGCATGTGACGCCGCTCCCGGTCCAGCTCCTAGAGTTCTAACTCACACCTCACGATCCGCTTTGTCTTGCTGCACTGAAATGCAGCATCTCAACAAGCAAGTACACTTGGCTCACGTTGTTACCCAAGAACCTTTTCGAACAGTCAGTCTTCCCAGGCGCTACCCGTTGCCGATGCCGCTTCCCTCCCATCACCTTTGCTAACGATCATGCTCTGCCAGGTTTCATCGCTTGGCCAACGTTTACTTCTTGTTCATTGTCATTCTCAACTGGCTGCCCATGGTCCAGGCATTTGCCAAGGTGCGCTGGTGATTTTTCCGACCATCTGAGAATCCATGCCAGCCGCCTCTTCGCCTGACTTTGGAAGCATGCCACTTGCATGCCCCCTGCCTGTTCTCTTTTACTCAAACCTCACGCCACTTTTTCTCCACCTACCTATGGTTTACTTTGACAGGAAATCGCCATGCTACCTCTTCTCTTCGTGCTGCTCGTAACGCTCGTCAAGGATGCTTACGAAGACAGCCGTCGCCGTCGTCAAGACAAGGAGACCAACCGTCGCACCGCCATGGTTTACGACAAGTGCGCCTTGTTACTTGAAGCCAACTCTCATTGCAGAATTGTTGACAAGACCCGCTCACACAGATCATGCTGATTGTTGTAGAGGCACCGGCGAGTGGAACTCGGGGATCGAATGGCGCAACATCGAAGTTGGTGACATTATTCAGGTCAGGCTTTGGGACGGTGCTCCTGATCCAACCTGGCCGTCCCCGTGCTGTCCCAACGTCTGCCTCATCCGCATGTGCGATGTGTTTTGATGCTCAGCTGTACCAGAACGAAATCATCCCCGCCGATATGCTGCTGCTCGACACTTCCCATGAGGTACGCCCTCATTTCTTTCAATAGCCCATCCTTCCGCCCCACACCCTACCACGTCTTGCTCACTCCACTTGCTGGCCCCACAGGACGGCATCTGCTTTGTCGAAACAGCCAATCTCGATGGTGAAACCAACCTGAAGCAACGTCGTCTGTTTATGGAGGTGGGCCGTCAACCAATACATGCCCTTCACTCCCCCTTTTTATACCCCTGCCCTCAAGCTCATGCTTTGGGTTTTGTCCGCAGCGGACCGAGGCCTTTGATCCGGATGCTTTCTCCGAAACCTCACAAATCGAGTGTGAGCTCCCGAACAACAAGATTTACCAGTTCAACGGCACAATGTCTGTGTTTGCCAATTCGTTCTCCGCATTGCATGCCCCTCTCCTCCGCCACCACCACGCTTGGCCCTTCTCCTTTTCTCCGGCACGCTTGTTTGCGCCTGTGGCAACCTTACACCTGGTGCGTGCTCTGTTTCCTTTGCTACACTGCCCACGTTGGTCGATAGGAAAATCCGTGGGCACAAGGAAATTGCTTTGGACCAAAACAACATTCTGTTGCGCGGCTGCGTTCTCCGCAATACGCGTCGTGCCATTGGCATTGTTGTATATGCCGGCCATGACACCAAGTCCATGCTCAATAACACTGGCCCTCGCTCAAAGCGCTCAAAGCTTGAACGCGCCATGAACTACCAGGTAACGACGTGACATGAGGCACAGTGCTCCCCTGCTTACAAATCTGCCACTCACGTGTTTGCTCACTTTTGTTTCCTGCCATCTTTTCTTATTTTTTTTTTTTTTCCGCCAGATCCTGTACTGCTGCTTGATCTTGGTGGTCATGTGTGTTGCGGGTGGTATTGGTGCCGGTGTTTGGAAGTCGGACCGTGACTGGAAGGTCAGTTTCTCATCCGTGGCATTGTTGTGATTGTCTCAAGATCGCCCTGACCTCTCTGATTTGTTGTATTTTGGTTGGTTTCTTCTGCAGGACATTCTGTACATTCCAGGCAAAGACGACTACGCTCCCGCAGAAGAAGGCTTTATTCGCATCTTCACCTACTTTATCATCCTGCAGGTCTGCCTTTGCACCCCTCGGACCACTACAACCATCAACTCGACGCAAAGATACCTGACATCACAGCTCACTCGCATTTGCTACCATAGGTGATGGTGCCCATCTCCCTTTACGTCTCTATTGAGCTGGTCAAACTTGTGCAAGTTTACTTCATCCAGGAGGATGAGAGTACGTAAAGGCGCGATCTCATGTTATCTTTTTCTTTTGCTTTTGCTCCTCTTTTGCCTTCTACCAGGATGTCTGACCTAGCTCACACCCTCCCAATTATTTAGAGCTGGTCTATGTGGACCCTGCGAATCAGCACCGCCACAAGATGATGTGCCGTGCGCTCAACATTACCGAAGATCTGGGACAGGTCTGTCGTTGTTCATTTTTGGTTCACCAAGAATAGCTTTGCCTCACTCACTTAACTCGGGTGTCTTGCCCTGTCGCAGATCCAATACATCTTCTCAGACAAGACTGGCACTCTGACACAGAACAAAATGATTTTCCACCAGTGTTCCATCAACGGCATTCATTACTCACACCCTCATGATGACACGGCAACGTTCCAAGATGCTCGCTCAGTGCGTCATGCCCCCTTGATCTGTCTATTTTTTCCCCCCTCCAGCTGGTCTGGTTTTACTGTTTTGCGAGCTTGTTTCCCTTTCCTCTTTCTTATTGTCTGTCTTCTTGTCTCTGCGTCTGTTTTCCATCCTGTTGGTCTGGCTGCTGTAATCACCCCGACAACGTTCTGTTGAATAGTTTCCCTTGGACCAATCTCTTGTCGAAGACCTGGAGAAGGATGGCGGCTTTGACGATGACAGTACGTGCGGTGCACGGTTGCCAAGGCTATTGCACGTGACGCTCCGTTTCTTCTCCGTCCTTTTTCTTATGCAGGCTGGTTTGATTTCAGGTGTTTTGCACAACTTTATGCTCTCGCTTGCCATGAACAACACGGTGGTGCCCAACAACGAGGACGGCGAACGTATGTAGTTGTTGGCCTGGTGCATCGTGCGTTGGGGCGAACCGGCTGGGCACTCCAGCCTGTCCTTATCGCGTACATGCTTGATTGACTGCAGTGAAACACGAAGCTGAGTCACCCGATGAGGCAGCCTTGGTGGCCGCCGCCTTTGTCTACAAATACGTCTTGCTGAACCGCAAATCCGGCCGGTCGGTGACACCAGACGCTTTGCCTCGAAGCAATATAATCCCAAAAAAAACACGAATCGCTCCGCTCGTGCCTCCGCTCACGCCGATTCCGCTCTCTTTGGGTCTTCTTGTTCAATAGAATTCTGCTGAAGCTTGGCGACGACGAGTACAACATGGAAATTTTACAGACTCTCGAGTTTGATAGCACTCGCAAGCGCATGACTGTGATTGCGCGTCTCCCCAACGGTCGCATCCGTGCTTTTATCAAGGGCGCGGACTCGGCCATCATGGACATCATGAAGCAGGGCGATTCGGACCTCCGCGAGAAGACAGAGGCCCACCTGCATGATTTCGCGCGAAATGGCTTGCGTACCCTGTGCTTCGCTTACCGCGACCTGGACCCTGATTTTTACGACTCTTGGCTCAAAACATGGGACGCCGCGAATAACGACCTGCAGAACCGCAGGCACGGCTGCGTGAAACTTACCTAGCCATCGAGAAAGAGGTTACTCTTTTAGGCGCGACCGGTATCGAAGACAAACTTCAAGAAGGCGTTCCGGAAGCCATCGCCACCCTTCGCGAGGCCGGTATCAAGGTTTGGGTCCTCACAGGCGACAAGCAAGAGACCGCCATAGAAATTGCTCACACATGTCGGCTCATGGATGAGAGCCAAAGCACGGTACGATGCCTGAGCCTGCCTTTGCCCTGCTGGTACATGGTTGTTTCCCGCAGGGCCCGAGCTAACATGGCCCGGCGGTCGCTTGTTAGATCTTACTCAACTCTCAACTGGCCTCCAAACACCACTCCAAACCTCGAAGCAAGCGCAATGAAGCCTTGCATGAGCAGGCTGCCAAAGAGGTGGGCACCCGTTTATGCTGTTTTGTTGCCCTGTTCGCAAGGCCTGTGCGTGCCAAGCAGGCCCAGGCGACAGCTTTAGAGTCAGCCTCTTTCCTACATCAAAATATCCTGTTCCAATTCCTGCCGCTCAAATGCGCTTGTTGCTGCTCAATCTCCTGCAGACTGGAGACATTATTCGGGGCAAACTGTCGGAAATCGAACAGCCCAGCGCACGAAACAAACCCCTCGCACTCGTGGTGGATGGTGCGACTCTATCCTACGCCATGCTTGATCAGAACTCGGATGCTTTCCTCGACCTCAGCCTGCGCTGCGCGGTAGGTTTTTTTTTTTTTTTTTTTTTTTTTTTTGGTTGTTGTTGTTGTGCAGCAATGTTCAACGTTGTAAGGTTTGTCTTCTCACCCGCGCCAACTGTCGCGCGTCTCTTCCCAGGTGGTTGTGGCCTGCCGAACCGCTCCTTTGCAAAAAGCGCAGGTGGTCAAGCTGGTGAAGGAGAGCATTGATGTCATGACGCTAGCCATTGGTGATGGTGCCAACGATGTCAGCATGATTCAGATGGCCCATGTGGGCGTGGGCATCTCCGGCCAAGAGGGCATGCAGGCCGTTATGGCCAGTGATTTTGCCTTTGGACAATTCCGCTTCTTGACTCGTCTTTTGCTGGTCCACGGCCATTGGTCCTACGACCGCATTGCCAGCCTTATTTTGTACTTTTTCTACAAAAACTCAAGCTTGGTGTTTGTCATCTTCTTTTACCAATTCTTTGATGGCTTCACGGGCCAGCCTCACATCGAACAGGTCTGTGTTTTCAGGCCGTATGTCGGGGCGGCTCTGAAGGGATATCAGCGCTCATGCCGGCTGTGTTGTTTCTAATCTTTCGTCCTTGTTGGTTGGCATTTAGATGTACCTTCAAACCTACAATCTTTTGTGGACTTCGCTGCCACCCATCGTCACGGGCATCTTTGACCAGGACGTGACCGAGGATGCTCTTGAGGCTTTCCCCATGCTTTATGAGCAGGTGTGTACCAAGCAAGCAACTCAGTCTTGTGGTCATGGTGGGGGCGGAAGGCTTGGTTGCTCGCGGCTCATTGCGCTGTCAGCCCACGCCACTCATCTCTGTCATGTGTCCAACGTGTTGCTGTTTCGCTCACTCGTGCCCGATAGGGTCGAGAGGATTTGACTTACAAGGGCCGCTTCTGGCCCATTATTCTTGACTCCTTCTACCAGGCCGTGGTCATCTTTTTCGTTCCTTACGCCGTCTACGTGTATGTCCCATGGCAAGGCTCCGCGGCACCCACCCTGCTTTTCTTCTCCTCACGCGCATTCATTTTGGATCTAATCGGCACTTGACGCACGCACGCAGAGACAAGCTCGAAGACAATGGCATGTTGGTGATGGGTACCATCTCCATCTTTTGCATCATCATTGCCAATCTGATTCAAAACATGATTCTCACTCGTCACTACATCTGGATCCATGCGCTCTGCCTGGCCTGGAGGTACCTTATATCTCTCATGGCTTGCTTTATTCTCGACCTTTTTTTTGCAAAGCCTGTTGCTCATGTGCTTGCCCTTGGCTGCGTAGCTTTTTTGGTGTCTTTGCTTTTGCGTACATTTACAACTCGCTGCTGCTCGAGACACCCTTGATTCCGGACCCGTACTATGTGATGCAAAATGCTTCGAGTGACGCAACATTTTGGCTTTTGCTCATCTTCTGCCCTGCATTGGCAGTTCTGCCCCGCTTCCTTGCCATGTACGTGCCTGCACTTGCAGCTTTCGTGACAACTGGCGCGCGTTTCCGAATCTTCATGTGGTTTGTTCTAATCTTTTGTTTGTATTTTTTATTCCAAATGGGACTTTTTTTTTCTTCTCTAGGTTCTACCGCCGCTGGTGGCACCCGACGACTTCGCAACTCATGCGCGAAGACTGGATCAAGGATCAGCGTCGACGCAAGCCTCTGCCGCTTTGGCTCAACCCTTGCTTGCCTTGGTCAGTCTTGTCTTGTCGAAGATAATAATGTTTACTTATTTGCCCTTCGGGTTGTTGTTTTTTATTTGTTTGTTTGTCTTCCTCTTCTTCATCATCATCATCGTCATCTTTTTTTTGCTTCAACTCGACTCATCTCCAAAATGAACTGTTCCATTATCCATCCTCCTTTGCCTGGACAGTCAAAAGGTGACTGACTGCATGCTCGACGAGGATGGTGAACAGACCAACTCGATTCAGGTACACACCGCTTGCTAACCTCGTATCAGACGCTTCAATGTTGCCTCACTTTGATTCATCGCCTCGCTTGTTGCGGAATGATCTTGCCACACGGTCGGCCCTTGACACCTAGAAGCCCATTCTTCGAAACGGGGATCACAACACCATGCGCCTCGGCTGAACGCGAGCTTAGACACCTCTCACGGTGTACATTCTGCCCGAAAGTGTTGGAGTGCTATGTTTATGCTTTGTTTTCGCCCTGCTTGTTTGCAACGCCTCATGATTTTGTGTTTCTTGTTAAGGGCTCGGATTTGGTTTGTGTTTTCTGCTTGTGGGTATCGGCATTTTTATCACCCTTCTTTGTACGCCTTTTGGTTGTTTGTGGCCTTCCTCTTGGGTTTGTCTGCTTATTTGTTTGCGAGTGCTTCTACTTCACTCAGCATTCGTCCTCTTGTCTTCGATTGACCGTCTCCTCGTATTCCACTTTAAAGGCGCTCTCGGCGCTTCTCCTCAATTTGGTAGCACACGACCTCATCATCCTGTATACGCCAGAAGGAACAAGCACAAAGGTGTGAGATCAGCGCCAATGCCGGCGTGTCTCGAAACTCTCCCCCTTCTGCTGCCTACCAGGCATGAGTAAAAATTGACAGCTGAACTCTTTGGATTTGGGACTTACCGCTGCAAAGTCGCTGTAATCTTCGAAAGATAACCCGCACTCGGTGTTGAGACCAACCTCTTCCACACTGTCCTTGTGATGCATGAGCTGCGACAGCTCCCCTGGGGATGTCAATTGGCAATGCAAAGACGTCAAGAAAGATGCAAACTCGAGCACGCTAGGTTTCGGCTCAAGCAAGCACTCAAAGCAGGGCTCACCCTCATGAATTTCTTCGCCCTTTCGCAAAACTTTGAAACGATGTGCTTTGACAAGAGATCCCGTCAGAACACGGCAGCCAGCTAGATAGAACCAGGGAAGGCAGTGAGAAAAGAAGGGGGGGTTGCACGGGCTCTCAACTGAATCAAGCAGGGAGGGGCATCAGAAACAAGCAGATCCACTTTGCGCTCAAACACACCAACAGTTGACTTGCGCTTCCCGGTGAGGTTGAACACTTGCAAAACCTTGGCCTTGCCGACTTGTTTCTCGACCATGAGCGGGGGCAACATGCTAAGCAAGTCTTGCTCGAGCTCCTCGAGCAGATGGTAAACAACCCTGCGAAGCGTAATCGGACGGCAAAATGCGCAGAACAGGTCAGACGTGATGGCACAGCGCCAATTGAAACTGGAGCAGAGACTTACTTGTAAAGCTTCACCTGGACACCCTGTTGCTCTGCCTGTGCCGCTTCCTTCTTGCCTAAGCCTACTCCAAAGCCGAGGATAGTGGCTATATGACAGCGCAAGGCAACGTGAGATCACATAGCCCCGCTTGATGTATGCGCGCTCACACCGCACCGTTGGTGGTGGCTGCCAATTCAATATCACTGTCTGTGATGTTTCCGACGCCTTGTCGAATGACTTGGCAAGCCACTGCAGTTTGCCCGCCACAAGACGCCACAGCAACAGCAACAAGTTGAATGTGAGAGTGCGTTCAGGAAGGAAACCTGGGCAATTTTTCCTGTAGCATCACTTGAAGCTAGGTTGCATACCTTCAGAGCTGGGGATGGCAGCAATCGCATCGACCAGGGCCTCGGCGCTGCCTTGTACATCACTGCGCACCACCAACAGCCGTGTTGGCTTGTCAGAGCTAGCAACGTCCAAGAGCTGTAGGGGCACACAGAATGACAGCCAAGGAACAAACGCATGTGAGTCATGCACCACAGACGCTTTGGAGAAGACTGTCTATTGCCACACCTCTTGCTGGTTGAGCTCGCGGGGCCGCGCGCTGCGTGGAAGACGACGCAGACGTCGCCGCTCCTGCAATGTCTCCTGGCGATGCTCCTCGGCCATTTGTCGTCGACGCTGCGAAAATTGTGTCAAGCTTCGAGTGAGGTGCATTGAGGTGCAAGACTGCTGATGATATCATGAACCGTAAAAACTAACATCAACGATTTCGGCAGCGCTGAGATTCTTTTCCTCCTCGACCAGGCGCGCCTGCTCTTCAACAAAGGCCCTAGCCTCTTTCTATTGTATCACCGAGAGGCCACACATGTCATGCACCGAGCGCACGGAGAGATCGGCACATAGGCAGGACTCTCGAAGCATGCATAGAGTTGCACAACGCTTCGCACCTCCGATGCCACCTTGAAGACGGGAACTCCGACCTCAGGCAACGAGCGCCAGCCCATGACCTCGGCGGCCATGGATGGCTGCAGCGATTTGAGGCCTGCCCAAGTCAAGATTCACAAAGTGCAAAGATGAGGGGTAGTCAATCCGCAAGAGTTCGCCCAAACAAACAATCGTATGTTTATAAAAGCCACAAGATGGCGCAATAAAATTCCAAGCTCACGCTGTTTGCCATCGTCAGTCATGCTTTTGATGCGCGCAAAGGAGCAGCCAGCGGCAATGTATTCGCCAGGCTTGAGCGACCCGTCATGCAGCAAGACGGTTGCCACTTGCCTGCCGCCATACCAAAAGCATTCGGTCATGATGATCCTCGTGCATCTTTATCGTCCGTACGTCTTGCCTGCCCAAAACAGGTGAAACGTACCCCTTGAATTTGTCTGAAGAGGCCTCAATGACAACGCCTTCGGCAGGATTGCTCGCCTTGCCCTGTGTGCCTCGCACCTCTGCTTGCAGAAGAACCGCCTCAAGAAGCGCATCGAGATTTTTCCGCTACAAGATCACCAAAGACGGCAACACCGAAAGTATGAGGCTGGGAGCAGCAGCGCCGATGAACCAACTATTTGCTGCTTGGTGAGAGATGACATGAGACCAGACCAATAAAGGCTCGATGTGGCCTCGATCAGGTGACAGGTCGGCCCTTTGCCGGCAGCCTATACCTGGAGAGCAGATACAGGGACGGCTTGAACGGCACCGCCGAAATCTTCGAGATCCACGCCATGTCGGGCCAGCTCTTGCTTAACGCGATGCACGTCGGCCTGTTCCTTGTCACACTTGTTGATTGCCACAACCAGAGGCACTGTCAGGGCCGAAGCAGAAGTAAGAATATGGGGCTCATAAGAATCTGGAACCATGGTAGCCAGAAAGGGATGCTTGGAGGTTGGCTAGAGTAAATGCAGCTCTTACCGCCTGCCTCAGTTGCATACTTGATACTCTCAATCGTCTGGGGCATAACGCCATCATCCGCTGCGACAACGAGAATGACCACATCGGTGGCTGACGCGCCCCGCTGCCGCATCGCCGAAAAAGCAGCGTGGCCCGGCGTGTCCAGAAATGTGATGCGTTGGGCATCACCCAGCTCGACTGGAGTCAAGAGTTGAGCGATTGACGCAAAGTCGCAGTGAGAAAGTTGCTTAGCAAGGGTGTCAAGGCACCAGGTGTTGGTTGGGCTGGACGTACCCATGAATGCACCAATATGTTGTGTGATGCCACCGGCTTCACCGGCTGCAATCGAGGAGGAGCGATACGCATCGAGCAACGTTGTCTTGCCGTGATCTATGACAAGAGAGTGAGATCCCGGCGTTGCGTTAGGTACAACCACAACCCAAAGCCAGCAAGCACCCTGGAGCCGGAGCGGGCGCTACAGGGCCGAGAGAGCGCCAGGATGTTGTTTTGCCATCCGGGCTCGTGAGCTTACCGACGTGGCCCATGATGGTCACGATGGGAGGGCGCTCGAGGGTGCTGGGCATTGAGGAAGGCTTGCCCTTGGCTGGGACAGCATTGTTCTTTTTGGCAGTGGCAGACTTTTTTGGCTTTTCCTTCTTGGGTGGCGGAGGCGCAATTTGTGCAAACTCCATGTCGTATTCCTCTGCCAGGAGCTCCATGAGATCCGAAGTCAGCGCTAACATAGTCCAGCGGGCGCAATAAGCAAAAAGATGAGCCGAGAGCGGAGCCAGGTGCAAAGAGACACATTTGACGTGACGATTGCAATTGAGGTCACAAGCACAAGCGAATCGGCCAGAATCAAAAGGGAGCAAGCTTGATGAGGGCACCTGTGTCACCGTTGACTTTGCCATCCTGAACTTGAGCCACGATTTCGGCCAGCACGCGCACGGGGACGCCCATTTGTTTTGAAAACTCTGCCAGTTTCATGCCTTGGTACCCTGAGACGGTCTGGGCTTGCTAGCACCACCATGAACCAAAGGATGGACGGGAAGCATGAGTGCACTGCGCTGGTAATGGACGGGAATGCTGGGCTCAAGTGCAAGCAGTTTGTCCTCACAGAATGCATCAGGTTTGAGCGAGCAAGGTAGCGGCGGGCCAAAAAAGTGTTTGGTGCCACCCGATGCTGTTGAGGAAGTGAGGGCTTCCAGCCAGTCGAGCCATGACGAAGACGTGCTGACGAAGAAGAACTTCGCATAAGCAGCGCACCCAGACGGGTCGAAGCGCTGCGTAAGAGCAACATGGTCAAAGAGGACAAGATGGCCTTTGCGCGCACCAGCACTCCAAAGAACGGCAGCAGAATATAACAAGTGCAGCCACGCCAGCTCGTTACCCCATGGCCACCCCCTTCCAACCGCCTCTACGCGTGCCGAGCAAAGCAAAGCCTTCCCGACTGATTGATTAACAGAAGAGCTATGCACTGTGTCTCCACCAGTGCCAAATGAATCCTGGCACCAACACTGCAGCCACCACCACAACCACTGCCGTGTATCACTGCCGTGTATCCCTCCGACCGCGGCGGTCCGTCCTCGTCGTTCGCAGCGCCGCTCAGAGAGAGAGAGAGAGCGAGAGAGAGAGAGAGAAAACTGTCCGGCAACGTGCGCGCAACACGAAGGTGTGAATGTACCTTAATATGTTGTTCAGCGGGATAGTTCGGTCACCTCCTTGAAAGTAACATATGTATTCCCTTTTTGTAACAACATATTGCTCTTGGGATTGAGGCAGGTGCGATTAATTGGCAGTCAGTATTTCGGGTCGTGCTCGGCGATTCTGTCTGCTGTGCGTTTCAAATCAAGCACAGCAGAAGCGCTAAATTTTTGCGGATCAAACGAGGGTGCTCTTGTGTTCATACGCTTCCTGTGGATGCCATAGCAGCCCAAAGACCAGAAAATCATTTATTTTGAAATAAATCCCATTTCTTTTCCATACGAAACTTATTTGGCTTTGACTCTCTAGGGCTACATGGCTCTGATTGGTATGTCAAATGGCAGCGCCATAAGACGAGTCAGCGAAGCAATGAGACAACTTGGTGGGTAGAAGCAGATGGACAAGACAAGTTCCGATTGATCAATGGTCATTCAAGGTTTATTTCGATTGACAAACGCCCGGGACGATTTTTTTTTCTAAACACTTAGTAAGCAAGCTGTTTCCTCATTGGGTGGACTTAGACGATTTTCTCTTCTTGGGATGTGGTTGCCACTGCGCCACTCGTGCAAGGTGTGTTCGACGTGGAGACCGAGTTTGGACGATTGATGGGGAAGAGCTACGGTCCACAGCGGCGCTTGAGGCTTCTCGTGTTCGCGCCTCGGTACTTGCATGTGATGTCTCTGATGCCGCCGTAGACGGCGTGGTGCACGGTGGACTTGTCACCTGAATGCAATGATGAAGACGAGGAGTACAGATGAGAGTGAAGCCAACGAA